>NC_035443.2:21954104-22263488 GCF_002127325.2 Helianthus annuus | reverse complement strand
AAACCCCCTCAGGCGATTTGTAACCGTCGCCTCTTCGTCTACGGCGAGTCGTAACCACCGCCTCTTTGTCTCTAGCGAGTCGTAACTAGCACCTCTTCATATCCATGCGATTCGTAACCGCCGCCTCTTCGTCTGCAAAATCCCATTTAGCATTCGGCCCCATCATGCAAGTTAGAAGATCGACAGCATGCGTGAAGTAAGATTTTAAATATGTTTTTTTTTGTGTAAAATCGGATACTCAAGTAAAGGATGTGTCTGTTGAATTGCAAATGTTTAACACCCAGATGTTCTTATGACGGTTATTTATACTAAACAAACCAAAAGACATGTTTGTTTCATATGTGGTCACCGGTAATGTGTAATTATCTCTACCGTATAATCCTATGCCTCTTTACCTCACGTCTCCAGATCCATTCCACTTGGCCCTCAATCTCCCATACTTCTTATTTGATAGGCGACTTTTGCAGACCATAACCCCTTAACCCGGTCACCCGCGCCAGCGACGACAATTACCTTCTCACCGGAATTGTTGTCAGATCACAACGCCGACGATTCCGATGCAACGTCCGTTGAAATCCACCCTTCCAGAGTTCCGGTCGTTACGGACGGATTAGAATATGAATCACACATACTTCAAGTTATATGTTTGTCCGAAAGGTGTATCCTTCTATAATTTTTTTTTGATTCCGCATAAGTAATTTTGGATGGGATTCCAGATTAACGGCTTGATCCACAGATAAAATTAAAACGCCATTTCATTAGTCGCTTTTTATATTATATCATGTTATGCGTATGTTTATCCTTTTTTGTTGGTATTTGTTGATTACAACTATACTCATGTTTTATGTTTATTTCTGTAGTTTATACAAGTACCGCTCAGTTGTTGGTTTACCCTATTGCCATCCGTTAGATATTTCGATGTGTTGGGCTCGGTCTATATTTACTTTGTTACTCTTATGTTAATTGTTGATTTTGAAAGGTTTTTATATTTGAGTTTTACGCCTTGGATGATATTCTTGCCGGAGATACGGTTGTTTAAAGACATTGTTACACACACTATACGATCATGTGCCATTACTCGCAGGATTTTTGATTGCATACTAATTTAGATGAGGAACTTACATTCGTCACGGATGATTATAATTTGAGCGAAACAGTCTGAGGTGTATGGTAAAGATATGCTATTTGGATGCACATCTGAAACATAATATATTCAATGATGAGTTGGTTGTTCAGGCTTTTTATGAGGCCGAAGAACCGCATAAATGATAGGTTAATTGAGATACTGTTAAATAATGATGTGCTATCTTATTGTTTGTTTGAATTTACTAAATCTTTTAATATGTAATAAAGTTATTTTTTTTAAATTTCTTTATCGGCAAACAAACCGCACTTTTATTCCACCAAAAATATACATCGGCTGTGAATAGCAAGTCGCTATTACAGACCACGATACATAACCCAGAAACATCACCAAAATTACAAAAATTGCTATAATACATTCATATTACTGGAAGATTAAATGGCACCCAAGTCTCCTAACTCCACCCGCTTTGCTTGAACCTATGCTTTGAAGTTATTTTATTGATGTCTATATGCGAGCTAGCAATACTGATTTAAAGTTTTGAAAGGGGATTGAGGTGGTTTAAAGGAGAATAAGGATACTAATAAATTGGTAATTTTATTTGTTGTAATTGAGACATATTTATTTAATTATTTTGTTTAAGAATTGTTTGAATATGATTTGTTTCACGGTATTGTATAACCTAACAATAGCATATGGTTTCATTGTTCTCATTGTTTTGTAGGCAATGGATAAAACAAAAATAAAAACATATTATAAACATTCATAGTCAATACCCCGCCGCAACGCGCGGGATGATTTTAACTCGTTGATAATAATCACTAAGGTTGGTCCCATGTTTATTTTGAACTGTAATATTTAGGATTTAGTTTAGACGTAGCAATTGCCACTTAAAAAAACATAATCAACTGCGGTTGGAAACGAAGTAAAGATTTGGGCTAAAGACTATATGATCATGTTTTAAGTTTGAATCTGATCACAACCAGTGTTATCATAGTGGGTCTTCGAATAGCAAGTTTCCTCGAGACTCGAGATGATACGCTTGGTCTACACAACGCGGTTTGTAATCACGAACGTATGAAGTTTCTTTTGTTATTGAGTTACCCGAATAGTTAGGCTTTAATTCGTCATCCGTTATTAAAAAAAAAAGCATAAATGACAATAATCGTTTTTAATCAAATTAGACAATGTGGGGCCAATGATGAGGAAGGAATAAAAGGCAGCAGGGGTGAAACATGGAAATGCGTAGCCTTACCATGCATATTAAGCTCATGTTCACACATCCCCCACATGCGTTTTATGCTCGCCTTTTAGTCCCTCCAAAATATATACTTAATAAAATAATATCATTATATATTAATATTAACTAGAATTAAGCACCCCCGTGTTGCGGCGGGGGCGCAAAACTATGTCAAATAGCATCAATGTCACACCATCGCTAGCGATCACCAACATTGAAATTGTGGCGTGTTAATGCGAAGAAATAAGACCGAAACGTATAACATAAAAAAATAACTACGTCAATCTAGAACCTGCGCGTTGCGACAAACCTGCCAAATGGGAAAAAATAGACGTAAAAACCTTAAACCACACACGAACATTGCGTCATGTTAACTTGCAAAATTTTGAACGAAACGTAAAAATGTTGAACCACACACGCATGTTGCGTCGTGTTAACTCACATAATTTAGTACGAAACGTAAAATGAAAATTTACGAAAGATAAAAAGTGTAGGGGAACAAAGTTGAAAGTAAAAAGTTGTGATGTTAAATTATAAAAAATGAAAAGTTTTTAGTTATAAGTAAAAAATATCAATTTTGTGAGGTTGAAATTGCAAGAAATAGAAAGTTTTGGACTAAAAATAGAAATATAACTTTTTTTTTTTTTGAAAACTACCCAATGCATGTGGTATAACACACTATGCACACAAAAGTTCCTAATTAATGGTATATAAATATTCATACTAATATTAATATTATTAGAAAAAAAATGTTGTTTTATGCTTTAGTGGGAAGCTTTACACTAAGATGGGTGAGAACATATGGAAAGTTTTCATTTGAGCAACAAAAAAAAAAAAAAAAAAATCATGAGCTCTACTTGTTTTGGGGTGAACTTATGGATATTATTGCTCCAAAAATATGTTGTAAAATCTATCCTTTCAAAGACGGTTTGTTCAATGTCAAAATACAGTTAGTGATAGTATCGCTTCTCATGGCCAAAACCGTCACAAGAAATTTAGTGATGGTGTTGGTCGTCATAAATGGTCCTTTTTGTTGTAGCGAACAAAACTATAGTACCTGCATTGGCTGTGTGCCTTTATATATACAACGACATGTCCACACTTTTATATTAACGTGTTAAACATTGCAAGATCATTGTAGTATTGTTAGGCTACTCGGTATGGGGTTCGTCTCCACACCGTCGCTTCTTCACCGTTTGAGACGGTCCAAAAGTGGTGGGCCCCAATCCGAATATGACCGGTAAAAACAAAAAAAAAATATTAATTTTCAAACGGCTAATTTTTAAATTCTCCCCCATTTCACTTCCATTTTTATAAATACTCACCTCTTTTACTCATTTTTTCACAACTTTTCACCCACTACAATCTCACATCTCTCTCACATTTTATAACCCTCTTCCCTTTTTATAAAAACTCATCTATTTTTTTACCCGCTACCACCCCATCTCTCGCTAAAAAATTATCATGGCTTCACCCATTTCTTCCATTTCTTCAATTTCTTCTATGTCTTCATCATCTTCGTCTGCGTGATATTCATCATCTTCGGAAGAGGATGCTATTATGCACAACATGATTATGAACGCGGCTCAGGTATTCATGGCGGCTGATGAAGGGTCGTCCCAACGGCTAACTAGACGAGCAAAATATAACCGAGACAAAGAAGGTATTTTACTTTTTTTCCTTATGTTTTATATAGATTTGAAAATGTATTTTATAATTAATTTCATTTATGTTTCGTTTTAAATTTATAGCCGGCCACGATAAACTAGTAGCCGATTATTTTGCCGACGAACCCGTGTACCCAACCGAGATTTTTCAACGTCGGTTCCGCATGAGTCGTCCACTGTTTTTACGTATTGCAGGCGACATGGCCCAGTCTGATCCGTTTTTTACATTGCAAAACGATGCTAGGGGCAAAGGGGTTTCAGTAATTTACAAAAATGTACGTCGGCCATTCGCCAACTTGCGTACGGTTACGCACCCGATGCATTAGACGAGTATATTAGGATGTCTGAAAGAATCGCACGTCGATGTTTGCACAAGTTTTGCCAATGGGTTGCCAAATTGTATAGCAAGCGATACCTGCGGAAACCGAACGCAAACGACGTTCAAAAATTATATCAAGCACACGAACAGAGACATGGTTTCCCAGGAATGCTCGGGAGCATTGATTGCATGCACTGGCAGTGGCAGAACTGCCCAGTTGCATGGCAAGGTCAGTATACTAGGGGAGATCATGGACATCCGACTATCATTCTAGAGGCTGTTGCGTCACAGGATCTCTGGATATGGCATGCGTTTTTTGGTCTACCTGGTTCGCTCAATGACCTTAACATCATATACCAGTCACAGATATTTGACGATGTAGTGGCGGGTACAGGTCCAGACACAAGCTTTACGGTTTCAGGGGTGGAATACAGGCGAGGTTACTACCTAGCCGATGGGATTTACCCAACGTACTCGACAATCGTTAAAACTATCCCGCACCCGACATACGACAAAAGAAAAAAGTTTGCGAAGTTTCAAGAGGGTGCGAGAAAAGATATTGAACGGGCTTTTGGTGTTCTACAAAAAACATGGCACATCATTTCACATCCAGCACGTTCGCAAACACCAAAGAGGTTACGACACATTATGTACGCTTGTATCATCCTTCATAACATGATCATTGAAGACGAAGGGAGAGCGATATGCGAGTACGACGAAAACGCGTCTACTGGAAATTCTGTTCCAGTTTGTGGGGAACAACAAGATTTGAACGCCTTCGCTCTACGAAACGAGTGCACACATCATAACCTACAAGCGGACTTGGTGGAGTACATTTGGAACAACGCTCAAAACGAACCCGGCCACGACATGGAAGACGAAGACTAGTAGCTTATTTTATGATATTTTTAAGTTTATTGTTTTTAAGTTTATGTTTTTTTTAATTTATTTCTTTAAGTTTAATTTTTTTTAAGTTTATGTAGTGTTTTTTAATATTAATGAAAATATTTTGTTACTTTATTTGGTAAATGTTAAATAAAAGTTGAAGATTAAAAAAAATAAAAATACATAAAAGTGGTGGAGGACTATGACTAGGACCATCCTCCCATGCCCTCTAGTTTTGGAGGATGATCCATCCTTGGGAAGACTATGACGTGTCGCCTACGTGGCGGATCATCCTCCAAGGACGGACCATCACCATACCTTGTAGTCTTATTAATTTGACATCAAATTTACAACGATACATCAAGACATCTACAAGAATGATTTGTCTAATGTATTACAATGTATGTTCATAGGTGTGTATATGTGTATGTGGTAAGTATGTCAGAACTGTAAAGATCTTACGTGATCTGTATTACGAACGCTCTTAGGATATATATATACATATATACTAAGGGTGCACGGGGCGGTTCCGTGATATTATCACGGACAAATGTATAACTCGTTAATTCCCACCGCCGGTCCAAACTATAACGCGTTATAGCATCACGCATTCCATTTTCGTTATTTTTATCACGCCGTTATTTTTTTTTTTTTTTTGTGAGTGTATTGTTAGTTGGGGGGGAAATTGTTGGGTGTGGTGGTGAGTGATGACCACCCCCACTAAAAAAGGTTGTGAGTGATGAAAAAATGGTTGATGACATGGCGGAACTTGATTGGTGCTTGTGAGTGATAGAATTCTATCACTAGTAACCACCCCCCTCCCCTAACAGGGTGCCAGTACGATGCAACGGGGGCGACACTTTGCGTTGTGGTACTCGTTTGTGGCAGTTTTTTATTCGTATAACATTTATTGCATCATCCACTGGTTGGTATAGGTCATAAGCAAAGCCATCGAGATTCGTCAATTTCATTGTGGTGTGCATAGTTTGTTGGTTCGACTATTATCCTCGCCGGAGCCAAAACTTAACTCATCGGTTAATCTATTTTTATTAACCAACCAGTTCTCAGTAAATTAGTTCGGTTTATTCGGTTAGATTGACGGTTTTTAGTTCGGTTTGTTTCATTTCTGTTAATAACCAAAAACAAATTAGGGCTAAAATTTTTTCTTAAAAATACAAGAAATTGAAGTATAAATATATGAAATACATGAACTTCAGTGTATAAAGCTAGAGATATATGAAAATATGAACCCTCCGATTCGGTTAACTTCAGTTATACGATGGTACAATAAAAACTTATAACAAGTTTTTTGGTTAATCGGTTTTCAGTTAATTCAATTGTTGGTTGATTTTGGTTCGATCTTGTTTGTTTCCGAATTGGTTTCGGTTAACGCTTCAGTTATTGCTCACCATTACACACTGTTAATCACGTAACATATCAATTTTTCAATTAAAAAAAATCTATATCTATACTATATTCAAATTAAAGAGTATAAAATGATTTTTTTTTTGTAGTGTAACTTATAAAAAATACGTACAAAAAAGTCATGGCTATTTTGAAATCGTGGGGTAGTTAGTTTTTTAGAGAAAATATTTAAAATTACTAACTAATTATCTATAATTTTGTTAAAGATGGTGGAACTAAATTGTAATTAAAATTACGGGATTAAAATGTAATTAGTGTTTGAAAAACTAAATTACCCTTATTTTAGGTTGTACTGTATGCATTAAAACAAAAAAAAATTCTTAACTTTTGAATATCTTAAATGTCATTATCTCATGCATTATATATAATATATAAAATTATTTTAGAGTAAATTACAAGTTTGTCCTTTATGTTTGTACCAAATTGCAGGCGATGTCCTTTGCCTTTAAATTTGACGAGTTTTGTCCTTAACGTTTCAAAATCCTGCACGCTATGTCCTTTAGGCTAAACCCAGTTAGATTTTTTTTGTTAAAGTTGGTCATGTGCCTTGCACATGAGGATATTTTTGTCGTTTTGCCTCCCTAGGGACTATTGAGTAAATAACTTATAAAAAGTGATTATTTGTGTAAAAATAAAAAAGTAAATATATAAATTATAGTCCTGCACTCTCTTTCTCTCTCTACAAAATGCTTTCTCTCTCTACAAAAACATGTATGCAATGTTTCAAGACAGCACCACATCATCATCATCATTAATTCTAGCAGCAATCTCACCTCCATCAACAGACCAGCTTGGCCAACCCAACACCGTCTTTCACCCATTCTCCATCAAACAAGTCACAATTCACCAATTTCTTCACCAAATCACCAAATTCCGAACTAGATTTCGTTCCATTTGAAGAAGCATTTGTGACAGTTTTCTGTAATGGCGCCGTTTGATTACTCTGATTTGAAACGGATTGAAGCGGAGGAGACGACGTCGTTTTCTGATTTGGCTTCAAATCTATTTGATTTCGCACAACCGGCGGATAATTATTATTCCCATTTTTCACGGTTTCCTGAAACGGCGTCGTTTGAATAATCGAATTCGAAGCAGGGAGAAACGGGGGAGACGACGTTGTTTGATTATTCTTTACTGTCGATGCTTCACTATTCACACTTCCAGATCCAGAAACAGTTACGTTCAAATTCGAGTTAGAAACCGTTGAATTATGAGCAGATTGTGTCGAATTGTTAGCGAAAAAGTAAGAATAAATGGAAGAAAACTGAGATCTAGCAGAATCAGAAGAAGAATTAAGTGTACTATTTGGTCGATTCCGCCATGGAATTGGAAGCAGGGTATGCAGAAAGTTAGAGAGAGAAAGTTGGAGAAGATGTGGGAATTGAGGTCCGTGATTAGATTAGAGAGAGAAGATGATTGGGTGGGGGATATAAATGATTTTTACACATTAGTCTCTTTTTATAAATTGTTTACTCAATAGTCCTTGTGTAAGTAAAATGACAAGAATGACGAGAATGCCCTTGTGTGCAAGGCACATGACTATACTTAACAGAAAATTCTAACAAAGCTAGGCCTAAAGAACATAGCGTGCAGGATTTTGAAACGTTAAGGACAAAATTTATCAAATTTAAAGGCAAAGAACACCGCCTGCAATTTGGTACAAACATAAAGGAAAAAACTTGTAATTTACTCATTATTTTATTATTATTGTATTAATTATACTTTAAGTGTATGCGAGTAGTTTAAAAATTGATTAATTTATTAATATCCTATAATTTAGCTAAATATATTAAACAATTAACAGTAGGATATATTTCAAATTATTTTCTATTAGAAATGATGACTACTAGAGTTACGATCCACACAATGCGGCGGAGATTCTTTAGTTATAACTAAGTCGATTTAGGACTCGCATGTTATGTTGAACATGTCAAACGAGAAAAAAATAGACGATGTAAAAATGTTCACCCACACACGCACGTTGCGTCGTGTTAACTCCTAAAATTTAGAACGGAACGTAAAAACGTTAAACCAAAGACGCACATTGCGATGTGTTAAGTCACAAAATTTAGAATGAAGCATAAAACGAAAAATGAAAACTATAAAAGACCAAAGTTGAAAGTAAAAAAAATTGTGAGTATAGATTGCAAAAGATAAAAAGTTATGGGTTAAAACTAAAAAAAACAAATAGTTTTGCGTTAAAAGTAATTTATGAAATACTTTTGGGTGAAAAGTAAAAAAAATCAATTTGTTTTTGAAAAACCCCAAAGCCAATGTTACAACAACCATATGCATAACCATTTTTTTAAAAGCTCCCAAAGCCAAGATTACAATACATATATGCATAAATATGTTGCTTCTTTATAGTGTTTTAATTTTAATTTATCTTTGTCTCGATATGTGTAAGACAAATTTCAATATGTGTAGAATAAGTTCAATACATGCAAATGATATTTTTTTTTATTTGTGTAGGATAAACTTTAAATACGTGAAGTATTAATTTCAACAAATTTTATAGAGAGATGAGAGATGCTAAGGCTGGAGAATGTGGGTGGGGGCTTTATCACGCCACCTCAGCGCCACGTCACACAGCGGCTTTAAGGCCTCTTCCCTTAACTTGCAGGGTGTGAGATAATGCCCCCTTTACACTATAGTGTCCCCTTTAACCTATCTCAGCCGCCTTTTCTTCCCCTTATACCGCCCCCTTTCTTCCGTTAACATCTTGGCGAAACCACCATGCCCCCCCCCTAAAGATGACGGTATGGGCGGTGGCGCCCCACCGGCGCCATCGAAGGTGAGGTGGTAGGGGCGCCATCGAAGGTGAGGTAGCAGGGGTGGCGCCTCCACACCTTCCGGCCTAAGGTGAAAGGGGTGCACCCCTCATGAGATGGGGGTAGGGGTGCAAACGAGCCGAGCGGCTCGCGAGCTACTTGAGATCGGCTCGAGAAAAAGCTCGAAACGAGCCGAGCCTTATCGAGCCCGAGCCGAGCTTGAGCCTCAAAACAAAGCTCGTTTGTTTATCGAGCCCGAACTCGAGCCTCACATGTGAAGCTCGTTAGGCTCGTCGAGCCTTATCGAGCCTTAGTGTAAACGAGCCGAGTCGAGCCGAGCTTATTTAAACTTGTTTACGAGCCGACCTCGAACCTAAAAATAAGCTTATTTAGTAACCGAGCCCGAGCCCGAGCTTTACTTATCGAGCTCCCAAGCCTAAAAAGTCTATTATTTATATTATGTTTATTTAATATACTAATTAATATATAATAAACGAGCCGAGCCCGAGCTTGATAAAATACAAACGAGCCGAGCTCAAGCTTTGAAAACAAAGCTCGAATCGAGCCGAGCTCGAGCCCGAACTCTCATAAGTTAATCGAGCTCGAGCTCGAGCCTGGCTGAGCTCGGGCTCGGCTCGGCTCGTTTGCACCCCTAGATGGGGGGAAATTTCCACCCACCAATCATAAGGTGTCATGTCAATTCTCTTTTCTTACACCGCTCTTGCCCAAAAAACATTAGGAATAGTTTCACCCAAACCATTAAAAAAAATGTATGATTAGTTGAAAAAAGTGGGCCAACCATTATTAAACTCTCTCTCTCTCTCTCCTTCCCCCTCTTCTTCCTCTCATGTGGTGACTCCTCCCTGCTTTTTCATGTTGCAGCGCGGTGTCGGGGAATGGCGGCAGTGTTTTCTGCACGATGAAAGGGTTCCCGCCCTTCACCCCGCAACCGCCCAATTCACCCTAATGTTTGTTTTGGATATGTGTAAGATAAATTTCTACATGAGTGCTTTTGACTAACTAATTACAAAATAATTAATGGTTATCACCACAATCTCCAAAATACTCTTTTAATATTAAAAATAAAGTTAAAATGATTACATTGTTTACAAAATTGTCACCGTTATTATAAAGTTGATCTTATTAATGTAGAGTGGAGATTTTCTCTTCTCATAATAAAAAATCTTCCTAGAATGATATCTTCCCTATATGTGATTGCATATATATATATATATATATATATATATATATATATATATATATATATATATATAGGATTATGATTATGAGTGAACAACTTCTTGAGAGTGAATTTAGTGAACTAATCTTGGCCCTTGATCATTTTTTAGATTAAAAGGGTAAGATTGACATTAGCCAAGTACTTTTAATTAAAATCCCTTAATTTTCTCCTCTCTTAACTCTTTCTCTCTCTCTCTCTCATTTTTTTTATTATTTCTCTATTATTTTAATTATAAGAGATTAAAGGGCTAATGTTTTTTTAAATAAATTGTTATGTTCCTTTTAAAATTAAATATTAAACTTAATTAAATTATGATTTTTAACATATGTGTATACTGGTCAGTATATACAAAACTTACACACTTGTGTATTATTACATCTTGTTTTCACGGGTTAGTATAAACCAAATTTATACGCTTGTGTATTATTCAAGTACATATGTGTATACGGGTCGGTATATACCAGGCGTATACACCAGACATGTACTCTTGTGTATTATTCAAGTACATAGTGTATACATGTCGATATATATCAGACTTATACACTTGTGTATTAGTACATATTGTTTCCACTATACATCTTTTCATTAAACATTGATCTAATACATATATGTATAGAGAATGTAATTAAATATTTTTAATTGTGTTCTAGTTGGAACAATATTTGATAATGTTTGTATTTTTTTTTTAAATTATGAAATATTAAGTTAGGTAATATGTGAGAGAAAAAAAATATATATATAATTAAATATTCTTTTAATTGGAAAGAGAAATCAGGAGAGAGAAAAAATTAGTTAATTAAATGAAGATAGAAATATACAATTATACCCTTATGTCTATTAAAATACTTGTAAGTTACAAAAGATAATTATAATCTTGCCATTAAAAAAAATCTAGATCTACAAAATCAATGGTCAGAATAAGTTCATTTTGTTCACAAATAAATCATTGTTCACTCATGAACCCTACCCTATATATATATATATATATATATATATATATACACATGGTTGCAAAAGTCGTTAGGCGTTCCATGGTTGGTTGACTGGGAGTTGAGAATACTAGATCTAGGCAGAGAGTATTCATACATGTTAAATTATAAAAAAAAGTAGTTCTCAAGAAATTATATATACGTCAAATTAATATCATAAATTTACTAATATTTATAAGAAAATACGTGATATCAATATAAATAAAAAAATACACATTCAAATAGTAAAGAATTTCAAAAATTGATATTTATTCTATTAAAAATGATATTCATTATTTAATATGATAGACATAAGAATTATGCTTTATTTTTTTCAAAGTCAAACTCGGCTCGAGTTCACCTATTAGATCCAATTTTAGCGAAGGTTGACTATGTCCGATCAATTCTTAGTAATTAGACGGATTTAAATAACTCCGCGTTCGAGACTTTGTTTTACATAATTCTATATATATTTCTCGCACATGTGTAACAATTAATTTCATGTGCAACAATTAATTTCAAAATAGTGATAAAGACGACTTCTAATAACCCTACTATATAATAGAGCATCTCTAGCATACTTTTCATAAGTTATTATCAAGGTGGGCTCTATCCACTACTTGATGAAAGAAAATTTATTGAAAGTTTACATGCTCATATGTAAATATAAATATAAACAATCTAAGCTATTTTTATTCATTAGTTCTTCATAAGTTTAGTCACGTCCGAAATTCAAAGTTAGAATATCGGTCTCCATGTTCCTAATTCATTAGTTCTTCATAAGTTTAATCACGTCCGAAATTCAAAGTTAGAATATCGATCTCCATGTTCCTACACAAACATATAGTTTTGATCAAACATGCCCTCATCTACATATTAGCATCTCTAGGCATCTTAACTCTCAATAACTCACATAGCGAAACATGATGAATGTGTTTTTATGTCGTTCTGATCATCGTAGTGTATATAAGACATGACGAAAGTAAGAAGATGAGGTATCCCCGAATGAGCATGGTGCATGATCAATACATGTGTGGCTTGGGGTGTCCCAAGTCAGGGTTGGACCTACGTACACATTTTCATGTCTTTCGCCACAAGGTATCTACATGCTCGTCACGTGTTTATTCGACTCTTTACGTGACAAGAAGGTATCTCTATCATTATGTCTTGTGACGGCATATGTGAATGTTGAAAATATGTAAAGAACATGTGGTGGTTTCGGGCCACATGATTACTATTGGGTCTACAAATTAAACGAAACATCAATATGTACTACTTTTCCTTTTCTAAACAAGCCTCAAGATGTTTACGTTTTCCATACTTATCCTTTCATTTTTCCGTACAAATCCTTGACGCGTTTTAAATTTTTTTTTTTTTTTGAAATGTGAACTTTATTAAAAAACAGAACCGAGCCAATCAGGCAAGCCCCACACCAAACTCTACATCATATACAAAGGAAATTTACACCACTCTTCCCATACTAAACTTTTATGAATCGATCTATTGCGAAGCCAAAGAAAGCCTAGCGATTTAATCTCCCCCTCGATGTCTTCACTCCTACCCGACCCATTAGAGAAAATCATATCATTCCTCGCCCTCCAAATACACCAACAACAAATCATAATTAATCCTTTGACGACTAGTTTTTCTTTCTTCCCCAGAGAACAATGATCTTGAAAGACGGCCACATCTTTAAACTCGAAGGCGATTAAGTTCGGAAGCCGAACCCAAGAACAGAAAGACTGCCATAACTTGTGAGCCAAAGAACACCCCGTGAAAATATGATCCGAAGTCTCGTCGACTTCCCCGCAAAAACGGCAGCTCAAATCGTCTATGGCAATGTTCCTCCTGACCAACTCGCACTTCGTAGGAATTCTATTCTGTAAAAGCCTCCAGAAAAAGATTTTACACTTCGCCGGAACCCACGGAACCCACTCCATGATAAAGTCTATCGGAGGAGCCACCTCTTTAGCCATCAACAACCTAATGGACGCCGCTGAAAAGACCCCATTCCGGTCTCCCAGCCAGCTCCATTTATCAGGAGAGTTCGATAGATGGACACCGTTCAGCAAGTTATTCAGATCCAACAGGTCCGCTCGGTCCAAATCAGAGGTCGGCAGCTGCAGCCACGACCAAGAGACAACGACACCGCCATCCGAGATAGACAGCCTGTCCGAGATCCTGCACGATTTGACCCGTTCCAAAGTAGACTAAACACTAAGATTAAAAAACATACTCTTAAGTCTTAACAAATAATGAAAAAGACTAAATTATGACTTTGCATGGCCGGCCCTCGTGGTGGGCGGGGAGGACCACCGTCCAGGGCCCGATATTTCGAAGGGCACTTTATTTTATCAAAAAACCCAATATGTATATGTAAATATATTTTTTTAATAGGGTATACCTATACAAACACTAGCATAGGCTCAGTTATAAAACTATTTTTATGGTTTAGATTATTTATTAGCCCATTGACATTAGTTTTAGACCTTTAGTGAGCCCAATACCCAATTTCGTTAAAGTGTAAGGGCACGTTTTTTCGAGCTCGAACAGGGTACACGAATTTACAGGGCCGACCCTGTGATTTTGTTATCATAGTATGAAAGTATATGTGTTTTCACTTGGTTGTTCACGAGCTGAACTGAGTTCAGCGCGTCATCTTGTTTACAACCGAATGGATTCTAAGCGAACTATTTCCAAACTTTTCCAAACGAATTTCAAGCTATACGATGTGACACTCTAGGTTTTCCCGAGCAACTATCTTGTAGTGGCATGGTGTGTGTACATATACTATTAAATGAAAGTTGTGTTTTATCATGATGTGCTACGTGATCCTTTTGTATTAAGTTATGTGTATGAAGTATATATATATATATATATATATATATATATATATATATATATATATATATATATATGTGTGTGTGTGTGTGTGTGCATTAGTGAGCCGAGACCACTAGGACACGACCCGAGACCGTCCAGTCTCGAGTGACCCACAACAGTTAGGCCGCACCTCCTTAAACCCACTCGGAAACCCATTAGGGTGCACCGATCTTAGAGCGGGTATAAAACCCATAACCAAGCCAACATTTCCTCATTTTTTGGACACTCAATCATCATTCCAAATCCCCAAACATTCCCTCACACTCACTCCCACACTCTCCTACCTTCTCTCACTAAAACCCTACCAACACCACCTCCTCTCTCCCACTCTCGGTTCGAACCGGTAGCCATCGGAGGTCTCGGATCAGCTCGCACACACCAATCGGAAGCTTCATTCTTCACTACTTCCCACTCTTGTACCCACACTTGAATCGGTTAGTTGCTCCTTTCATTATAGTGGCAATGTATGACAAAATGGTGTGCTTGATGAGTGTTATACATGTTCTAAGAGGATTGGTGAGCTAAAGTGACTAGATGATTAGTGTGATTACCCTAATGATAGACTTTATGAATGAACCATGATGCTTTAATGATTCCTCGTCATGACGATATGAAACTTGCTTGATATGATTTTATATGAGTTAAGGTGTGCTATAATGATTAGATGATTGATTGTCATGTTCCTCATAAAGTGACAAGATGTGTATATAAAGATTGATTTGTTCTAATATTAAGGGGATTTAGACCACTCGGATGAATGATAGGCAAGGAAATTATAAATGGATGAAACAGTGAAGAACATGTTGAATATGATATGAATATTTGAAATTTGTTGTGTTTGATCCGTTTTGATTAAGAATTAGACAAGGGAACATGTTTGTGCAATTTGGTTGGTTAGTACACAATTTCATGAGCATGCAATTCTATTGGATAGTACAAATGCCGGCAGAAGGTTCTAGAAGCATTTCATGTGCACACATCCGTGGTTGAGAGTCGAGACCCTCGGTTACGACTCGAGACCACCAGAGTGGCAACTCGAGATCAAGCAGCAGACATCAAGGACTCGAGACTAGCAAGATCTCTACTCGAGATCCCATGATCTCGACTTGGGACTAAACCCGAGACCTCTGAGATCTCGACTCATGCCGGCACCACCCGAGACCAGATGTTCATAACTCGAGATTTCCTGGTTGCGACTCGAGACCGCATGAACTCGAGTCGAGACCACCTTGTCTCGACTGGGCTGCCTACCTTGGTTATTGGGCCACAATGTGTCTTGTTTGGGCTGCCTGTTTGACTGAACTATGTGTTAACTGTTACTGTTTGACTGTGCAATTACTAGAGCCGGCCCAATAACTCAACAGATAACTGTATGCATACTATGTGTTAGATACGTGTAGGATATACGTGACTTCCTTGCACCCAAACCTGACCTATACTGGTAACCATGCTAGGACGTGGTGACCAACGTGTTTGACCAAGTAAACTAATCTACCGAGCAACCCAAGGTGGGTTCACAACTTTTAAAGCATGCGTTCCCGGTGGTTTGGGAAAACGGAACTTGAAACAACGCTATCCCTTGTAAGGGATACAAACCTATTTTCTCCCCTGTGTGGGACTCTTAGTTAATTACTGTTTATACGGAATGCAATAAGCAACACTAAACGAAACTCTATCACTCAAGTCCCTACTACATAATACCGATTAGTCGCTGGGGCCAGGCGAACGGGTTATTAGTTGATAGCGCTATTTAGGTTGGACCAGCCTCACACCGACCCTTGTTACTGGGAACGGGCGTGAACTAATAGACTCTGGCATCCGTCAATGATGATAGAACATTGACAAACGGGGCACTGCGGAAACGTACGGTTAAGTAAGTATTCGGTATTGGAAAAACAGTTTAGTCGCTTACTTATGGAGTAGCTCCCCATGGCATGTATAAACGGATAAATTAACTGGTGAAATAAGTTTTTGGTAAATAAAAAAAACTGGACAACTCGTGAACTCGCCAACATTATTGTTGATACCCTACTGCATGCTTTGCAGGTACCCAGTGATTCAGGAGCTTGCTACTTGGGGATGTATAGTGGTCGTCTACCCCTGTGTTGGGTGCTAAAACTATGAACTTTGTTTTAAATTGTTCTGTCTATGCTTCCGCTACTTACCTAAACTACTATTTGAACTTAAACCTTTTGGACTTGATTATGATATTTGCTAACCTTGTGGTTGGTGAATATTACTTATGTTATTAATTAAATTGCTCAGTATAATTGGTGGCTGGATCCTGGTCAGTCACGCCCCCAAGCGGTGGTACTCCGCATGTGGATTTTGGGGGTGTGACAGATTGGTATCAGAGCCATTGGTTATAGTGAACTTGGTTTTAAAAAGGAAGTCTTTTTGAGAAAAACCAGCCTATAACCCGTGACTCATGACGACACTACACTCCAAGTGCAAGACTCAACACATTAGACCTCATAGCTCGGACTAGTGTTTACTTGCTTGCTTACTTTATGCTTTCTGTTATGCTATACATACTAGTTTACCTAGTTAGATAGGTACACCTCCTTCTTCTATCTCATTCTCGCTACATTACGACATCACACTCATGTTATGTTTTCTGGTGATGAAGACAATGAGTGGACGCGGAAGAGGAAACGTTAACATGACTCAGGCTCAGTTCACTAACCTGATCAACACGGTGGCTGCAGCTTTCGCAGCTCACCCTGGAGGTCAGCATGCGCCTGCGCAACCAAATGTTTGTACTTTCAAGACCTTCATGGATTGCAAGCCTCTCCCTTTCAATGGCACTGAGGGTGCCATAGGTCTTCTGCACTGGATCGAGATGGTCGAAGTTGTGTTCGCTGTCTGCAAGTGTCCCCCTTCTAATTGGGTGAAGTTTGCTACTGGCACACTTGAAGGAAACGCGCTTTCATGGTGGAAAGCACAGATCCAGATGCTTGGTTTGGAAACTGCTAATGCTACTGCATGGGAAGATTTCATGGATATGATCAAGGAAGAGTATTGTCACAGGGATGACATCCACAAGCTCGAAAATGAGTACTTTGAGCTCAAGATGGTTGGGTCAGAGATCGAGACATACACCAAACAGTCCAATGACTATGCTGCTCTTTGCCCAAACATGTCTCGACCTATGTATCGAAGGATCAAATTGTACATCAAGGGTTTGGCCCCAGAAATTCAGAGCCATGTGACCTCAGCCAACCTCAATACCATTCAGCCAGTCGTCTGTCTTGCTCACAAACTCACTGATCAGGCCGTGGAACAGGGCAAGTTGCCCAAAAGGATCAGTGCTACTAATGCAACTTCTGGTGATAACAAGCGTAAGTGGGAAGGAAATCAAAGCAAGGATGCTAACCCCACTCAGGCCCCGACTCAGCAAAGGAAAACTGAAAACAACAAAGGCCCTCAGCAACAGGGTGGCTATCGGGGAAACTACCCTAAGTGTAACAAGTGTAACCGGCACCACAATGGGACATGTAACAAAGGTTAGTGCCAGCGATGCAACAAGTTGGGGCATGAAGCCAAAGACTGTAGGAGTCAGTTTCCAGCTAGGCAGAACCAGCAACAACCCCAACAACTGCAGCAGCAAGGAAATAACCGTGTATGCTATAAGTGTGGAGCAACGGGGCACATGCGAAGGGATTGCCCTGAACTGAACCAGAACCGCAACAACAACCAGGGAGCTGGAAACAACGATCAAAACAACAACAATGCTGGGAATAGTGCAAGAGGTAGGGCTTTTGTGATCGGAGCTGGAGAAGCGAGGAATGACCCCAACGTCGTGGCGGGTAAGTTCCTACTCGATGATCGCTATGTTTCTGTATTATCTGATTCTGGAGCCGATGCTAGTTATGTATCCCTACGTATTAGTAAGAAGCTTAAGCACCCGCCTACATTATTAAGTTCTAAGCATATCGTCGAGTTAGCTAATGGTAGAAACATCGAGGCCTCACATGTTATCAACGGCTGCAAACTAGTATTGTCTGGCCAGACATTTAGCATCGATCTTTTCCCTATCGTTCTTGGAAGCTTCGACGTCGTTATAGGTATGGATTGGTTATCCAAACATCACGCTGAGATCCTCTGTCAAGAGAAAATAGTTCGCGTCCCCCGTCGTTCTGGCAAACCCCTCGTCATTCAAGGTGACAAGGGCGGAGAAGTCACAGGCATCATCTCGTTCTTAAAGGCCCAGAAGTGTTTACGAAAGGGGCACACAGCTATCTTAGCACTCGTCACCGACACACAGGAAAAGGAAAAGAGGATTGAAGATTTTCCAGTGGTACGCGACTACCCCGAGGTATTTCCTGAAGAACTACCTGGACTCCCTCCTCATCGTCAGGTCGAGTTCCAAATCGAGCTAGCCCCCGGAGCACCACCTATAGCTCGTGCACCTTATCGACTAGCCCCCGCAGAACTGAAGGAGCTCTCTACGCAACTACAGGAACTATTGGATAAAGGGTTTATCCGCCCTAGTTCGTCACCCTGGGGAGCACCAGTGCTCTTTGTCAAAAAGAAGGATGGCACATTCCGGATGTGCATCGACTATCGTGAGCTAAACAAAGTTACCATCAAGAATCGTTACCCTCTCCCACGTATCTACGATCTATTCGATCAGTTGCAAGGATCGAGTTACTACTCTAAGATTGACCTACGATCAGGTTATCATCAGCTGAGAGTCCGTGATGAAGTCATCTCCAAAACTGCGTTCAGAACTCGATATGGTCATTACGAATTCCTCGTCATGCCCTTTGGAATGACTAACGCGCCTGCAGTATTCATGGACCTCACGAACCGAGTGTGCAAACCTTACCTCGACAAGTTCGTAATTGTGTTTATTGACGACATCCTGATCTACTCGAAAAGTCAAGAGGATCATGAACAACACCTGCGTCTTATTCTCGAACTCCTTTGCAATGAGCAACTGTACGCCAAATTCTCGAAATGTGACTTCTGGCTTCGAGAAGTCCACTTCCTTGGGCACGTGGTCAATAAGGACGGAATTCATGTCGATCCAGTTAAGATCGACTCTATAAAGAATTGGCCTACGCCTAAAACTCCGACCGAAGTCCGCCAATTCTTGGGATTGGCAGGATACTATCGCAGATTCATCAAGGGATTTTTGAAGATTGCACAACCCCTCACGACTCTCACTCAAAAGGGTATTGCTTACAAATGGAATGAAGCTCAGGAGTCCGCTTTTCAGAAGCTAAAGGATAACCTCTGTAGTGCTCCTATTCTCTCGTTACCTGAAGGTACCGACGACTTTGTGGTTTACTGTGATGCGTCTATTCATGGACTCGGTTGCGTGTTAATGCAACGCGAGAAAGTTATTGCTTACGCTTCTCGACAACTTAAGACCCACGAAAGGAACTACACTACGCACGACTTGGAACTGGGAGCAGTGGTTTTTGCTCTAAAGATATGGAGACATTACCTGTACGGTACCAAGTGCACCATTTACATCGATCACAGGAGTCTCGAGCATATCTTCAAGCAAAAGGAATTAAACATGCGACAACGTCGATGGGTCGAACTCTTAAATGATTACGAATGCGCCATCAAGTACCATCCGGGCAAAGCCAACGTTGTGGCAGACGCCCTCAGCCGAAAGGACACTACACCCAAGCGCGTGCGAGCTTTACAGCTTACCATCCAGTCTAACCTCCCTACTCAGATACGAGGCGCTCAGGTTGAAGCATTGAAACCAGAGAACATCAGGGCTGAGTCCCTGCGAGGATCGAGGCAGCGGCTAGAACAAAAAGAAGACGGCGCTTACTATGTAACAGGGCGCATTTGGGTTCCACTCTATGGCGATCTACGTGAACTTGTGATGGACGAAGCCCATAAGTCCCATTACTCAGTACATCCTGGTTCGGATAAGATGTACCACGACTTAAGGACTACATATTGGTGGCCTGGCATGAAAGCCCACATAGCAACATATGTCAGCAAATGTTTGACTTGCGCAAGGGTCAAGACTGAATATCAAAAACCAGCAGGCCTACTCCAACAACCAGAAATCCTGAAATGGAAATGGGAGCAAATTTCCATGGATTTCGTTACTGGTCTACCTAGATCCCAACGCGGAAATGACACTATTTGGGTGATAGTAGACCGATTGACCAAGTCTGCACACTTTTTGGCTATTAAAGAAACAGACAAGTTCTCTACCCTGGCAGACATTTATTTAAAGGAAGTAGTGTCCAAGCACGGGGTGCCAACCTCCATTATTTCCGATCGAGACGCACGTTTTACTTCTGAGTTGTGGCAAGCTATGCACAAATCCTTTGGCTCACGTTTGGACATGAGCGCCACTTATCATCCACAAACAGACGGGCAGTCTGAACGCACCATCCAAACCCTGGAAGACATGCTTAGGGCATGTGTGATCGATTTTGGCAAGAATTGGGAGAAGCATCTACCGCTAGTGGAATTCTCGTATAATAATAGCTACCACACCAGCATTCAGGCAGCGCCCTTTGAGGCATTGTACGGGCGTAAATGCTGATCGCCTCTTTGCTGGGCGGAAGTTGGTGACAGCAAGGTCACAGGCCCGGAACTGTTGGTGGACACAACGGAAAAGATTGCCCAAATCAGACAACGCATGGCGGCAGCTCGTGACCGTCAGAAAAGTTACGCTGACAAGCGTAGGAAACCGCTAGAATTCCAGGTCGGTGACCGGGTTCTACTTAAAGTCTCACCCTGGAAGGGTGTGGTTCGCTTTGGTAAACGGGGCAAGCTAAATCCGCGATATGTCGGACCATTCGAAATTACCGAGAGAATCGGCAAGGTTGCTTATAGATTGAATCTGCCTGAAGAGCTGAGTACGGTGCACAACGTATTTCACGTGTCTAATCTGAAGAAGTGTCTGTCAGATGAAACACTCATAGTTCCCTTCAAGGAACTCACTATTGACGAACAGCTACACTTTACTGAGGAACTGATTGAGATCACGGATCGAGAAATCAAAACCCTAAAACATAGCCAGATACCTCTCGTGCGAGTTCGTTGGAACTCGCGACGTGGCCCAGAGTTTACCTGGGAGTGGGAAGACCAGATGAAGTGCAAATATCCCCAGTTGTTCCCAAATGAAAACCCCAGCACTGAAGCTACAACCGAATTTCGGGACGAAATTCCAAACTAACGGGGGGATGATGTGACACCCCGTTGAAACGCTCTCATTAGCTTGACAGTGGCTGCCTCAACTTTCGGGACGAAAGTTCTTAAAAATTGGGGATAATGTGACACTCTAGGTTTTCCCGAGCAACTATCTTGTAGTGGCATGGTGTGTGTACATATACTATTAAATGAAAGTTGTGTTTTATCATGATGTGCTACGTGATCCTTTTGTATTAAGTTATGTGTATGAAGTATAAATATATATATATATATATATATATATATTTATATATATATGTGTGTGTGCATTAGTGAGCCGAGACCACTAGGACACGACCCGAGACCGTCCAGTCTCGAGTGACCCACAACAGTTGGGCCGCACCTCCTTAAACCCACTCGGAAACCCATTAGGGTGCACCGACCTTAGAGCGGGTATAAAACCCAATAACCAAGCCAACATTTCCTCATTTTTGGACACTCAATCATCATTCCAAATCCCCAAACATTCCCTCACACTCACTCCCACACTCTCCTACCTTCTCTCACTAAAACCCTACCAACACCACCTCCTCTCCCCCCCTCTCGGTTCGAACCGGCAGCCATCGGAGGTCTCGGATCAGCTCGCACACACCAATCGGAAGCTTCATTCTTCACTACTTCCCACTCTTGTACCCACACTTGAATCGGTTAGTTGCTCCTTTCATTATAGTGGCAATGTATGACAAAATGTGTGCTTGATGAGTGTTATACATGTTCTAAGAGGATTGGTGAGCTAAAGTGACTAGATGCTTAGTGTGATTACCCTAATGATAGACTTTATGAATGAACCATGATGCTTTAATGATTCCTCGTCATGACGATATGAAACTTGCTTGATATGATTTTATATGAGTTAAGGTGTGCTATAATGATTAGATGATTGATTGTCATATTCCTCATAAAGTGACAAGGTGTGTATGTAAAGATTGATTTGTTCTAATATTAAGGGGATTTAGACCACTCGGATGAATGATAGGCAAGGAAATTATAAATGGATGAAACAGTGAAGAACATGTTGAATATGATATGAATATTTGAAATTTGTTGTGTTTGATCCGTTTTGATTAAGAATTAGACAAGGGAACATGTTTGTGCAATTTGGTTGGTTAGTACACAATTTCATGAGCATGCAATTCTATTGGATAGTACAAATGCCGGCAGAAGGTTCTAGAAGCATTTCATGTGCACACATCCGTGGTTGAGAGTCGAGACCCTCGGTTACGACTCGAGACCACCAGAGTGGCAACTCGAGATCAAGCAGCAGACATCAAGGACTCGAGACTAGCAAAATCTCGACTCGAGATCCCATGATCTCAACTCGGGACTAAACCCGAGACCTCTGAGATCTCGACTCATGCCGGCACCACCCGAGACCAGATGTTCATAACTCGAGATTTCCTGGTTGCGACTCGAGACCGCATGATCTTGAGTCGAGACCACCTTGTCTCGACTGGGCTGCCTACCTTGGTTATTGGGCCACAATGTGTCTTGTTTGGGCTGCCTGTTTGACTGAACTATGTGTTAACTGTTACTGTTTGACTGTGCAATTACTAGAGCATGCCCAATAACTCAACACATAACTGTATGCATACTATGTGTTAGATACGTGTAGGATATACGTGACTTCCATGCACCCAAACCTGACCTATACTGGTAACCATGCTAGGACGTGGTGACCAACGTGTTTGACCAAGTAAACTAATCTACCGAGCAACCCAAGGTGAGTTCACAACTTTTAAAGCATGCGATCCCGGTGGTTTGGGAAAACGGAACTTAAAACAACGCTATCCCTTGTAAGGGATACAAACCTATTTTCTCCCCTGTGTGGGACTCTTAGTTAATTACTGTTTATACAGAATGCAACAAGTAACACTAAACGAAACTCTATCACTCAAGTCCCTACTACATAATACCGATTAGTCACCGGGGCTAGGCGAACGGGTTATTAGTTGATAGCGCTATTTAGGTTGGACCAGCCTCACACCGACCCTTGTTACTGGGAACGGGCGTGAACTAATAGACTCTGGCATCCGTCAATGATGATAGAACATTGACAAACGGGGCACAGCGGAAACGTACGGTTAAGTAAGTATTCGATATTGGAAAAACAGTTTAGTCGCTTACTTATGGGGTAGCTCCCCATGGCATGTATAAACGGATAAATTAACTGGTGAAACAAGTTTTTGGTAAATAAAAAAAAACTGGACAACTCGTGAACTCGCCAACATTATTGTTGATACCCTACTGCATGCTTTGCAGGTACCCAGTGATTCAGGAGCTTGCTACTTGGGGATGTGTAGTGGTCGTCTACCCATGTGTTGGGTGCTAAAACTATGAACTTTGTTTTAAATTGTTCTGTCTATGCTTCCGCTACTTACCTAAACTACTATTTGAACTTAAACCTTTTGGACTTGATTATGATATTTGCTAACTTTGTGGTTGGTGAATATTACTTATGTTATTAATTAAATTGCTCAGTATAATTGGTGGCTGGATCCTGGTCAGTCACGCCCCCAAGCGGTGGTACCCCGCATGTGGATTTTGGAGGTGTGACATACGAAGAACCCTAGTTTTTCATAGCTAGTTGATGTACAAGAAGGTTTCTAAAACTAGTTAACTTTATGGTTTTGTTTTATAACTAGAAGGAATACCCGCGCTACGCTGCGGGGTTTCGGTTGATATCTATTTTGGTTCAGTATACCAATTGAAAGAAATATGCTCAAAAGGATATCGACACATGTTTTACATCGACCAAAAACCATAAAAATAAATTTCAATTGGACACCAGGACGAATTGATTTTAAATTAATTGTAAATGGAAACGTAAATGTTATCTTAAATATAGCTTTAATGAAAACAAACGTAAAACTAAAACACTAAACATAAGAAAACTAAAAAATAAAAATAATAAAGTCCAGAAAAAAATCAAGAAAGAAACAAAAAAGTTAATAGGATAAAAGCACTATCCACATAATTTGCTAATTGGAATTTGCGTTAAAGTGTAGACCAACTGAAAACATACATAAAAATAAGCATGAAAACGAATTATATTTGACACATATTTCTGAAGAAAATTTACGTCGAATCATAAACCAACTTAAATTTATACCGACGTGTGCATAAAAATAAACACGTAAGAAAATAGTTACGGCGTGTTGTACGTCGAATCATAAACCAACTTAAATTTATACCGACATGTGCATAAAAATAAACACGTAAGAAAATAGTTACGGCGTGTTGTGACGTGTCGAAACGTAGAGTGACTCGAATTTATAGCATTTAATGAAAACGTATTATATTTTACTCGACGTGTTTCCGAACAAAATTTCGTCAAAACGTAGACCATTTGAACACGTACATAAAAATAAGCATGAAAACATATTATATTTTAACCGGCTCATTTATAGAAAAAAATTACATCAAAACATAAACAAACATAAAATGTACATAATAATAAGCATAAGGAATATATTATATTTGACCCAACTTATTAACGGGAAAAATATACGTCTAAACGTAAATCAATTTAAATTTATAGAAACGTGTACATAAAAATAAATACGTAACACTTGATTACAAAATTTTTAGAAAGTTAAGAGGTTGAAATTGTTAACATTGAAAGTTAAGGGGTAAAAGTTTAAAGAGAAATAATAAAGACAAAAAAGAAAAAGTCAAAATGTAAAAAAAAAAAAAAAAAAAAAAAAAAAAAACTGCTGTACATCCCCTTTGAATTTGTAAGGTTATAGAATAGAATTATTAGTTAATAATGATAATGATTAAACTATTTAGTTTTCGTTTGCCTTAGATAAAAACATTTTTGTAATCTTACAATATGTTGACCACGTAGGACAATTAATTAAATGGTACACCGTCTTTCTTTTTGATTGATGGTGGTTCACGTGGATTGAATCACGTTTAACACGGCCCTTCCATTCGATAATTTTGAGACAAAAATATATTAAAAAGTAAAAAGGATAGTGATTTGGGTCATTACCACACTCTTAGGGTGTGGTTATGGATTGTGAATTAGAGATGAATAACATGACACCCACGAAGGGTCACAATAGTTATAAGTGTCATGAGCACTCCTAAAGAAAGACATATCTCCCGTTAGAAAGAGCTTTTCCTCCACCCCATCAATTTTATGCATCTTTCACTACACTATACTTATTCATTGCGTATATGAAACTCGATTGTCAATATATGAACACATAGAACTTCATTGATTATAAAGGGTAAACTATACGGGTGGTACTTGTGATATGTAAAATTTTCTTTTGAGAAATTATGTATATGGTGTAAACAGGTTGCTTGAGTGTCACACTTTTGGTCTTGAATAACCTCGTAGTTTCCGTAAATAAATAATTAAAATCGAAATTCTAACTTAATATAATGATCCATGGTATATTTGTTGGGAAAATTAGTGAATGGATATTTAATTAATTTATAATTAAGTGAAATTATAATTACTAATTAAATTCCATATGTGAAACTCTTGAGTAGAGTTTTATGTCACTTGATTAGCTTTTATTAGAGTTTTATGTCTCTAATTAAATCACTAATTAAGGCTATAGGGTGTGGGGGTCATGGTTGGGACATGATTTGACACCTAGGAACATGAATGGAAGGATACACCACCCCTTTGATTGATCCACCATGGTTTGCATGGATTAAACCATGGCAACCATGGTCCTACTTTCCATTTTTCAACAAATCATTTCCATTTTCTTTAGGCAAAGATAAATAAAAATAAATAAGGGGCTAGTGGTTTGGGTAATTACCACACCCTTAGGGTAGTGGTTTTGAATAGTGGATTAAAGGTGGGTTACATGGCACTAACATGGAGGGTCATGATGGTCATGAGGGTCATGACCACACCCTATAGCCTAAGTGAAACTTTTATTAGAGTTTTATGTCTCTAATAAAATCACCAATTAAGAGAAACTCTTCACCACCCACAACTCTTGTAAAAAATTGTAGGTTATGTAACTCTTTGGAATGAGAAGAAAACTACAAGAGAAAGATAATATGTATGAAGAATTCTTGGAGAAGTGGTGAAGACTTGAACATCCATATGTTGGGAATTATAGAGAGATGAGTTTCTCTACTCGATTCCATCACCTTCGTATCGTTATTTTTCCACAAGTTCAAACACTATAATTCTATTCGGTGTAACCTCGGACGCTTGGCCATTTCCTGCAGTACATACTGCTTCGGCTGTTGTACCCTGGGAGACAGACGTGTCGTCTTTAGTAGAGGCGCGGAATCTGTTTTAAGGGAAGCGTGTTGAACACGTGCCTCAGCCATAATCGTCAACATTTGTTTGTTCTTTTTGTAGGAAATTATTGTATAAGAAGACGTGGTTCAAGACCTCGTTGAATCCTACACAACGGATTTAAAACACAACGAACCATACAAATAGACGCGGTTAAAGATCAAGTTGAAGACTTTATCTTTTGAAGATATAGGTTTGAATCGATTGTTTTATTAAATATGTTGTAGTTCAAATTTATTTTCATTTGAATTTGTACACGGTTCATGTGCTACAATTTCCCAAATGTTTAAAGAGAGTATCTTCATTTTTTATTAGTTTTATTAATAGAAAATGTGACCCATATCCAACAAACTTAAAACAGATTTCGTGAGATTGTTGCTACAATCTTAAAACCTTATTTATAAGGATTTTGGGTTCACAAAAGGATTTATAATAAAAAAAATATTTTAAAGACTATGATCTTATAAATATTTTCTTTTGGGAAATATGTATGTGGTACAACTTGTTATGTTTGGATTTCTTGAGATTGAGATACAATCTTAAATCCTATACCGTGGTACAAAACTAATAGTTTTGGTTCAACCGTTTGGTTTTTGAAACAATTTTGGGAATCGTTAATTTTTCTAACTTTTGTGTTAGATCGGGTTTATTAGTGTAAACCATACGTTTTTTGTAAACGTTAAATTTTCTAACATGTGTGTTAGACCGGAATTATTGGTGTAAACCATACGTTTTTTTGTAAACGTTAAATTCTCTTAATTAGAGCCTTTTATGACTTTAAATAAGAGTTTTATGTTACTTGATTAGAGTTCTTATGTCTCTAATTAAGTCTCTATTTAAAGTAGACTCTTCATCCACCCATGGATTGATATGAACAAATAAGTCTTATAATGATTTTTATAATCATTTGTCTTCTAACATGTGTGTTAGAAACGTTCATGAAACGCGTTAGTTTGGAAGCAATTTTTTAATTGTTCAATTTCTAACGTGTGTATTAGAAATGACTTATTTATTTGAACCATATATGTGTTTTTAGCAAGTCGAATTAATATTTTGTAGAAATGTTAATATTTCTAACGTGGCGTTAGAATTTCTTTCATTTTAACATTATTGTTAAAAATGGTTAAAATACAAATGCATTGAAATGTTTTATATTGACATTTTATATAAGCAATTTGTTGTAGCATTATTTTTAATGCTTGTATGATTTAGAAATAAAATGTCATACATTGAAGTTGATGTTTGATTGGCTTCAAGGAATTAAATCACCATAAAGTGATGGTGTGGTATTTATATGAATTTAATGAAATTAAAATCATTGACTAGACTCTTCATATTTCATATGGAAGATAAACTCTTAAGAAGAGTTTAATGTCAATTTATTAGTTTTTATTAGAGTTTATGTCTCTAATAAAACCTTTAATTAAGTGAGACTTATCTCCACCTCATGTCTCTTGTATTAAAAGTAGGCTATGTGCCTAACTTGATGAGATTGAAAAAAAAAATACAAGAGTAAGAATACAAGAATTAAATCACCATAAAGTGATGGTGTAGTTGTATGTGATTTTATCACCAACTTTAATTTGTGATTTATCATGTTTTATATAAAATGACTTAAATTTTCTGACACGTGTGTTAGAAAATCTCTATCACGAATACGAGGTTAGAGATTGTTCATAATGAACAGAAATGTTTTATGTAAACATTTAATTGCCTATAAGTGCATTAAAAATGATGAGAAATTGTTTATTTTATAAACTATATCTTTGGAAAACGTTTTATGTAAACGTTCGATTTTATAATGTGCTTGTTATAACATTTTTTTCTAACATGCGTGTTAGAAAATGTTTAGTACATGTGTAGTAAGACTAAACAATATAAAACCATTTGATATTTTTGGTTTGATCTATGTTTTCATAACCCTAATTGATATTATTAATATTGTATATTGCAAAACTAAAAAACTGTTTTAAAATTTTTTTTTAAAACAAAGTTTTGCATAAAATTGATAATTCAAATGGTTCGCTACTCTTACTAGAAGTAGCATATAGTGAACAAAGTAACAGTCCGGTGAATGTTATTTGGTGAAAAACAACTTGGTGTTGTTGTGAACAAATTTAATTGTTCAAGTTTACTACTTAATTGTAGTACTTGTAACAACTTGGTGTTGTTTTGAGCATAATTGTCCAAGTTTAAAGTTTCAAGATGAAATGGGAAACTTGTACTTACAAGTGCATGGAGTTTTATTGAGTGAGTACCTCAAGACATGCCATGGGACGATACTGTTGAGAAGATTTCGGTCAGATTATAAAGTTTTGAAGATAAAAGCACTTTGCTATTTGATGTCTACATATTATTTATGCTTCCGTTTAAATTTCAAAGTGATTGGCACTTATGATTTAGTTTCCAATGTATTTTATTGTTTTGTGTTCAATATCTTCGGATAACACATGCAATTTTTTACAAAGAAATAAATCACTACTGGTTGTGACGTATAAATTATTTTTGTGGAAAATAATTTTAACGTCGGTTATATATTGTTTAAAAGAATATGGTTTTAAACGGATAGTACATGAAAATACTTGGACATAAACAACTTGAGAGTTGTTACATTGACTAAAAGTCAAAGACGAAACATCAAATGTATAACCACATCATGAATGAGTAATGAAAAAACGTAGTGAGTGTATTGAGATGAAATACACTAACGACATTCATGTCGCATACTTCATTAGAAGTCATTGAAAAATTCACAAATGTGAATTCTAACATATGAAAGTAAAAGTACTATATGTTATTGTATACCTTTAATAAATCTTGCGAGATTTATAAGTAGATGCGTCTACCACTTGATTATTAGATCTATATGGAGATTTTACCTTCATTTGGTAGAGCATCCTAAATATACATATCTTCTAATGAATAACAATAGATGTGTGCAAATCACTTATGGAAAAATTTTGAATGCCATGTTGTTGAGTGTCGATCTAGTTGACTCTGTCTCACACATAATAGTGATTGTAGACAAGAAACATTCATCTTATTGGTGATGAATGTGTTCACCAAGTGACTTGGATTAAGACTTATGTTTAAGTACTTATGAGTCAATGGTAGATTGTTGGAGATCAAAGGTAATCAAGTTATGTTCCTTAAATGAATGATGAAATTTAGCTATGTGTTATATACAATAATTTATGAGACCTTCCTAAATATTGATGTTTTAGGATTATGAATAAGTCTCATTATTTTGTCTTAACAAGGGATGAATGTTGCAAAGTGATATTATGATATCCTTAGGGCTGTGAAGAATCAGAATGATGCATCTTCTGTTCACATGCTAAAGTATTGTAGTCTAAAGCATGCTAGACTAGTACTTGGTTAATTATGGGTCTTGACGGAGACTGATTAACTCTAAACATTCAAATGTGTATGAACACAAAAAGAATTTGTGTATAGACAAAGTTGAGGGAAAATTTTCATTCATTATAAGGAAAATACATGTAACTTTTTCAGAGTTTGTTCGAAAAGCTAATGAGGAGAACTCATTGTCTAAGCTTATTCTAGATGTTAAATTAGAATTATTCTAAGTTGGTGACAAACTTATAATAATGGCATGTGTTGCTTTGGTCAACTCGAAATGCAATATGAGTTGAATTCACACAATGAGGTTGATCTTGTTCAATCATATGTGTATAAATGTCATCATAAGTGAAGTTACGGAAATGTTGATCAAATGGCAAGAAATGTGGGGAAGGATCCATTTAGAAACAACCCTATAAGGGTATGTAGAAATGGTTTTCATTACCCCATCTGGATGATATCCTATAACACTTAAATGTGGGGGTATCTTGCATTTGTATCATAAAAGTTTGGCACTAAGGATTTTGTAATCCAATCTAACATTGCAAACAGACGACTATGTGGAGGACACAAAGGTCGCAGTGCATAATGGAGATGTGTTTGCCTTAAATGATAAGTGTATCTTACAAAGACATATATTATAACCAGATTCAGATGGCCACTGAGGTTATAGTCTTAGAAGTTGACAATAAAATTAACTTATGAGTTAAGAACACATCATGACAACTAAAAAAAAAATACGCAAAGTTATTTGTTAATGTTATGGATCCAACAACCTGAGGGTTTATTAGAGATCAAGTTGTGGAATGAGACTGAAGCCCATGGAAAAAGGGTATGTGAAGAAACAGTGATCTAATTAGGGAGTTAATTAGATTGGTTTATGTTCCTTTCATGAGGGTTAATCTTCTTAAGGATATTTGAGCTCCGACTTGGTGATTTATCCTGCAAAACAGAACACCGTTAACTCGTTAAGAGGGGAATGTTGGGGTTTCCCTCTTAACCAGGCTCCGGCGTGAGAATAAGCGACTGCTTTGAGAGTAATTAAGTGTAAAGAGTAAGAGCCGAGAGAATAGAATGTTTAACCTGTGTGCTGAGGTCTCTATTTATAGCCGGAGAGGTGTGAGGGGTTATGGGCTGATGGGCCTTGGGCCAGAAGCGGACAACAAAACGGATATGCTCTTTGTCTCACTGGCGTCGACCGCTTAGTGGCTTCTAGATGCTCGTTGGTGCTGGCGCACCTTGATTGGAGCCACGTGTCATTGTTGTCGGCCTTGTTGTCCTTCTGTCATCAGCAGACGAGTGGAGATCGTGGGACAGTTGTCTCCGTCCCCTGATTGGTGCCATGTAGGCGTCCTTGTGTACTTCTCGTCAGGCGATCGTGGCGCACGATTGACCAGAGCCTGCTAGACGCTCATTGGCTCCTTTTACTGCCACTTGTACCTTATGTACCACTGTAGGTAGCCGCGCGCTTCCCGACTGAGTGGCTCATTTCTTCCATTGTTTTATGCTAAGTGCTGATATCTGGGTTTGTTGTGTGCATTCCCTTGCGCGGGGTAAATCGTAATACGATGTAGGTCGCGCGAGGTTGTTGTTAACAAGTTGTTGTGTTAAGGAGTATGGTCTCACGCGTAACCTGATCTGATGTTTGCGCAACTTTTTGGGACCATACCCCTTCAAGTCCCCCCAGTCCAGTGCTGCACCATGCGCAACGCAAGTGGTTGGAGCTCTGGACTTAATAAAAAATAAGAGAAGGGGAAATGGTTCTTTTGATCCTGACTTGTATGGCGTACGTTGAAAACTGTCGTTTTAAATACGCAGGTACTAGGCAGGTGTTGAGTGATTTATTGTTTGGCCTTTTAGGCGCGTGAGGTTATAGTAGTTTACGTATATCTGGCGCGGCTCATGTGACTTCTGCATGAAGTTACTTGCACGTTTTATGGCGGGAAACTTCGAAATTTGAACTTCTGACAGGTTGGTGAGATAAGTCGCTGAGAGCGACGTTTGAGTTGACCCCTGGCACGGGTGTCATCATGCCGCCTGCGGCGGTTGCACTTCATGTCAGGAGAGTGAGGCCCACGCGCGCGTGGTAACCGTCACCCCTGGTTTCCCGCTTGACGTGGCAACCTCCTGTTGGTTAACCTAGCGGCGAACGCGGCACGGTTACCCATCACATTAAATGCGATGGGTATATATATCCGAAGAGAAGGTGAGAGATTCTCACTTCTCTTCGTTTCTTCTCCTCTTTTCTCTCAAAAACTCTTTGAATCTTCAAAGTGTTCTTCGTCTCTTCAAGATTTCTTCAAATCTTCAAACTTTTCTTCAAGCTTTTTTCCAGATCTCTCTAAAAAGATGAGTGAAGAACACCAAGAGGCTCCTGTTAGTGAGGAAGGACCGGTTCCTGTCCTTAGATGGGACTTAGGTCTCTTCGAACAGATTGTTCGTAGTTTCAGATTCCCACCGGAGTGGGATGCCCGGTATCCGGCTCAGGGCCAGACCGCGGCTGATGCACCACCCGGTTACATTACCCTGTATGAAGACTTCTTTCTTCAGGGTAATTTCCGACTGCCGGCGACCAACTTCCTAGGCAGTATCCTTTCTTACTACAATTTCCATATATCTCAGATGAGCCCTCCCGGGATGGTGAGGGTACGACACTTTGAATTTTTGTGCCATTCTCATGGCGTCGAGCCATCGGTAGATAAGTTTCGTGCTTTCTACCAGTTGCAGAGAACGATGGGGTTCTTCTCGTTTGCAAGCCGGGGCGCGGCAAAGAAGATCTTGTTGAATCCTCCTAAGAGTTTCCACGACTGGAAACCCAAGTTCTTCTTCATCAGGGAAGAAGTCTTGCCGATTGCCATGCCCTTTAGGGACTGGACCGAGGCCATACCGAATGAAGATCTTCCCATCCTAAAAACTGCTCGGTGGTACCAGCAGCTAACCCCAACCCCAAATCAGGTGTTTGGGGAAAATGTGTTAGTTGCTGCTAAGATGAGTGACCAGTGGTTACCTAGCAGCAGGGAGGTTCCGGTTTTGAAGATCGGCGATCAAGGTTAGTGTCTTCTTTATTCTGTTTCTAAGTAGGATTTCTGTAATTGTCACTTACTTATCTCCATTTGTAGAAGCGCAACTCTACCAAGCTGCCTTCTCTACCTTTGGTGGCTCCATGGGCGTTCGCCCATTGCGCGATGACGAGGAAAGCTGGTATGACCAGATTAAAGGAAACTTCATGTTTCCTGCTGCTGATGCTTTCGCTTCACCGCCGACCGCTACTGAAGGTGCGCAATACCCTAAACCTCGTCCATTGCGCTCTGTGACTCTCGCTGGGAAAGAGACTTTCTATCTTTCCAGCGAGGAGTCCGTAGGTTCTTCCAGCGGCGAGCTAAGATCTTGGTCTAAAATCTTTGCAGGTGTGTTGCGCGACCTGGGGATTGACCCCGAGGAGAAGAAGAAGAAACCGGTGAAGAGGAAGAAGAAGGTGGAGCCTGAGGTGACCAGTAAGGGCACTGGCCCTAGTCGCGCAACATCTGCTGCTGTCAAAGGTACTCTTCGCCTTCGTCAACGTGACTTAGACGACTATGTGATAATCAGTGACTCATATGAAGGTTTATCACATGCAGCTAAGGGGAAGACCGGTGCTGGTGGGTCGAAGAGTTCTGGGAGCGCGGGTTCTCGTAACCCTGAAGCTGGCGCGACTCCATCTTTTCCTGAAGATGACGAAGCAGAAGAAGAAGATGCCGGTGCTCGGCTTATTGGGCGGAAGAGAAGAAAAAGAAAGAAGAAGAGAGGAAGAAGATAGAGGAGGAGAGAAAGAAAAAAGAGGAGGAGGAGAGGAAGCAGAGGGCGGAGCAGGAGAGGTTGGCTGAAGTGGCGAGGAAGCAGGCCTTGGAGAAGGAGCTAACGGCGAAAAAGGCTATGGATCAGCCTCTTAAATCTCCAGGTCCTGAGGTCACCAAAACAACCCACACCGGTCCTGTTATTTCTTCCAAGGGTTCCAGCCGCTTCTCCTCAAGCGGCGCGAGCTCTGGTGGAGCTGGGGGTTATAACCCCAATGTGATAGGTGCGAAGGACACCGTTGGGGATATTTACTACAAGACTTACAATGAAGAAGAACGTGGTGACGCTCCTCATCAAGCCCCCTGGAGTTTAAAACAGAAAGATACCTTCATTGAGTTCAGCCCTGCGCGCGAGTGGTTCTTGAACTCCTTTACACCTGCTGAAGTCAATCGGCAAAGGGCGAAACCTCACGAAATGTTGTATCGTACTTATATCCTTGGCGAGGCCAACGCTCGTGCTGCCAACCATCAAATAGTTCGCGAATGGCGAACGATGGTTAGGGAGCGCGCCGACTGGGAGGCTTATCGCGAGCGTATGCTGAAACGTATTGCTGAATTTGAAAAATCTAAAGCCGCGTTTGGTGAGGAGAGGGCCAAGTTTGAGGCTGACAAGAAGGCTGAAGAGTGGGGCCGCGAAGGGCTGCAGAAAAAACTCCACAATGTTGAAGAGCAACTGGCCAAGGAGAAGGCCGATTTTAAACGTATTTGTGCCCAAGACAACGAGCGCGCCTATGCGGCTCGACAGAAGATAGTTGATCTTGAGGCTAAAGTTGCTGACTTGACCTCGAAGGTAGAGGAGGCGCAGGGAGAGAAGGCTGCCAAACAGCAGGTGGAGGTTAGTCTATTTGTTTTCCTTTATACTTGCTATTTTGTTAATACATCGGCCTAAGTTGTTTTGTCGGCCTTCAGGTTGAATTGTCTGAGGTCAAACTACATCTGTCCAGCAAGGACAGAGATCTCCACGCCAAGGACGCTGAGATTGCGGAGCTCAAACGTCCCTTAAACGAGCAAATTGACAGATGCGAGTCGTTGGAGATCGACCTGGAAGCCGAGAGGGTTAAGGCTGCTACGGCTGAGGAGGCGCGTGCTGTTAGCACTGCTGCGCTGAATGTGGCCCAAACCAACTACTCCGAGGCTCAAGGCATCGTCGATACGCTTGTCTCAGAAGCTGAATGGATGCGCACTCGTGGAGTAGTGCTGGTAAGTGCCTTTGTCTTATGCTTTTTCTTGTTGAGAGTTTTATCTTTAATGCTTTTTGTTTTTTGTGAAGGTTGCCAACTCCATCCTGAATGCGAGCGAGCTAGACCGCGCCGTAGCGGCTCTGACAGATGCGGCGCGTGCGGTGGGTCATCAGGGAGGCTACCTGGAGTGTGCCGATCACGTTGAGCAGATGCTTGGGCAGGAATTTGACATAAGTCATTGCTCAGTGACGGAACATGCTGATGCTGCACTGGCAAGTGCTGAAAACTCCTATGACAACCTTTCCTTGCCTATCATGGAGTTGGTTGTTGAATCGTTGAAGAAAGACGACTGGTGCCAGCGTCTTAAGGCAGTCCTCGATCCACCAGTTACCGTCGAGTTGTCCGACGAGGAGCCAGCTGGTGATGATGGCGGCGATGGTGATGATGATGGCAACGATGATGATGGTGAAGATGACGGAGATGATGGTGATGATCGACGCGATGAATAGGATAGTTTGTTGAATAGGTGGTTGATAGGCATTTGTGCCTTTGTAATTTCTTCGGACACTCTATGTACAATGCTGCGCATTTGCGCAAGTTTTAAATGAAATGAAACATTTTGGTTTTTTCCGTTGCAATTATTGCATTGCTATAAAAACTTTATGTTAAATTAGCTCGAATAAATGGAAGCGTTTTTTAAGTATTAAGGTATCCACCCGGTCTCGCGCTTTGTTCGCGGAGGACCTTGGAGGTGGTTTGAACAACCCTGAAATGCTGGAGCGTTTTCGCGCTAATCAAAAGTTTAGCATGCATTTGTAACGAAAAAATGTAATAGAAAAACATGTCGTATGTTTTCATTCAAGTCAGAAATGGGCGCTTAGGCCTTCATACATAATTGCTAATGGCTTGTAGCCGGCGTAGTGAATTGAAAGATGGCGCAAGGCCGAAATAGATTACATGTAACATTTGCGCAATTGTTGCGCATTCCAAGTTCTTGGTAAGATGTGGCCATCTAGGGTGCGCAATTTGTAGGCCCCTTTGCCCAGGACCTCATGAATCAGATATGGGCCTTCCCACTTAGGTGCCAATTTTCCTGGTCGTTCCGCATTTGATGCTTCATTGTCGCGGAAGACGTATTCCCCTGGGTTGAAGGTACAAATGCGAACCCTTGTGTTGTAGTACCTTTCCAGCTGGGTTTTGTACTTGGCCTCTCTGATTCTTGCGATTTCGCGTCTTTCTTCTAACAGGTCCAAGTCTAGGCGCCTTTCCGCTTCATTGTCAACTGTGTTGACCGTTGTCATGCGTGGCGAGGGCAGGCCAATCTCCGCCGGAATGACCGCCTCTGAGCCATAGACCAGGCTGAAAGGGGTCTCGTCGGTACTCGTCTTTGGCATGGTCCGATGAGCCTATAAAATGCTTGGGAGCTCATCAACCCATCCTCGCCGCCTTGTTCCTAATCTGGCCTTTATCCCTTCGACGATGCATTTGTTCACACTTTCCACTTGTCCGTTGCCTTGTGGGTGCGCAACGGATGTGAAAGTGTGTTCGATGTTCATCTCCTTCATCCATTTCTTAAGATCGTCCGAAGCAAAGTTGGTGCCATTGTCAGTCACGATCTTGAGCGGGAGGCCAAATCTGCATATGATGTGCTCCCATATGAATTTGCGCACAATCATAGCTGTGGTGGATGCAAGGGCTTTGGCTTCTACCCACTTTGTGAAGTAGTTGTAACACCCCGTGTTTTCCAAAAGTCAAAGTCAAAGTCAAGTGTTGACTGTTATTGGAATTAAAGATTAATAAAGGTTAATTTCATTTTAGTTCATTTTGATTTTCATATTATTTGGAGTAAGTGTTGTATAATCAAACTAATCGACTGATAATCGAACCGTGAATCAACGATCGACTGTAAATGGTAGGAAGTAACGATGCAATAAAGCTAGCCAATCAATAATCAAGCTAATCAAATCAACCATCGAACTCAAGTGTGGGGATTTTAGTACTTTTTATACGTGTGTGAGTGCCTTATGTGTTACTTGTGCATGTTTACTTTTATGTTAAAGTGTGTGGTGAATCAATCAAATCAATCAAGACTCAAAGGTGAATCAAACTCAATGGAACTCGAACCCGAAATGGTTGTAGGGATGCTTGTATGTAGATATAGTAGTTGGAACTAAAAGTAATTTGATTAGGAATTCTATCATTCTCAAATCATCGTTCATCGAACTCGAAATATCAAAAATCGTCGCGAAACACTCAAAACCAGGCAAGCCGATCGAACAGGGCAACCTGATCGAACAGGCTAGCCGATCGAACAGGCTGTTCGATCGGACAGCTGCTCGATCAGGGATGCTGTTCGATCAGCTGACCCCTTTCCTCTTTTGGAAGCCTATAAATAGGGCTGACCTTGTCAAGCTTTCCACTTTTGGAAAAGCTCTGACCGACCAGCCTCTTCTTCTCACTAAATCCAAGATTTCTCTCAAATCGGTAAGTATTTCGCTCTAATCCTTGTACGTTTTTGTTCATTAATCGATTCTCCATCTTTCTATCTTTCAAAATCTAAATTTCATCCATGAAATCACCAAGATCTAGGTGTTCTTGAGTGATGTCATCATGGTGTTCTTGGTGTTCATCAAGAACATCATGTTCTTGACTTCATTTAACCATGAATAAGCTAGATCTAACCGATTTCCACATAAATAACCTAAGATCTTTGGAAAATCTTAACATTTCACGGTGGAAAAGGATTGGAGGATGGGTTTTCATCTATCTTTCAACTCTTTTACACTCAAAAAGGTGAAAACGAGACTTGAACCGGTTTACAAATCAATCTAAACAACACATGGTTCAAGATTCGGGTTTTACCAAGAGATTTACCGATCTCGGGTTAAACGTTAAACTTAGGTTCCAAACCGTCTCTGACCGAGTTTGGGTGATTCCTGCTCGAGTTGGTAGGCTAAGTAGGGACTTCAGCTTTGTGGTTCAACCCGTAGTCAAAATGTCTCCAAATCACACCAAGTAACGGGAAGAAACAAGTGTTAAGTGAAAAGTTAACCAAATCGAGAAGCTGGCCGAACGGCTAGGCTGTTCGATCGAACAGCCCAACCGAACGACTATGCCAGCCGATCGGTTAGGCTAACCGATCGACTAGCACTCAGACCCACCAACGCACAAAAGTGTAGTATTGACGAGATACTGTTCGATCGACTACGCCACTCGATTGTAATCAGTACTGCTCGGATCATGAGATACTATACTTTAAAACACATAGACTTTTTGAAACAATGGAATGTCACCCTATCGAGCATGCTAACCGATCGAGTGACATCTTGCCAAGTCTACAATGCTAACCGATCGGTTGGGCTAACCGAACGAACAGCTGTTCGATCGGCCAACTTGAAAGGTAGTACAAACCATCATACACAAACACATCCTTCGCATCAAAGGAAGAAACAATCCACTTGAAGGAACCAGCCGATCGAGCCAGCCGGCCGATCGAGCGGATGTTCGAACGGACTTTCAAACCAATCGAACAGCCCACCCGATCGAACTGCTGTCCGATCGAATGGCCTACTCGATCCAAGTACATTGTTTACTTTTTCCGCATTACTCATCGTTGTGTTATCGAACTATTCAGGCTAACCTATTCTCAGTGCTCCCTTCAATCCACAATCAACCACTGTGAGTATACTCGATCCCTTTTTGCTTTCAGCACTTTTGGGTGTTACATACGTAATCTATCAAATTCACAAACAACACAAACTATTTGAACGCTAACCTACTTGCATGTATTACTTGTCTAAATGATTGCTGTTTATTATGTTTACACGTGGAGTGCTATCTACCTGCTTTAGCAACGTAGTACTATAGTTTGGACTCAGCACCCGTTCACACGGGGGTTGCTAAGGACAATTACTTGCATGGATTACGGTGGTAATCATGTATTGCGAACTGTCTCGGACAGTCAACCCGAAGTCGTTGGTATCGATGGTCCCATGTTGATAATTTACGTGCATCGTTTGCCCTTGTGTACGTGCTTGGTTATGCGTAAACAATTCGAACTCTATATGTTATATCAAACTTGTGTACTCACCTTTACATTATATGTATTGACTTTTATTTTAACGTATGTGACAGGTGTTTAAGCTACTAGCGTGCTAGGGAAGCGAGGCAATAATAAGCTTCTAGGAGCCTGTGACCTTAGGACAGTGTCCACGTATCTGCTCCAGGGCCATAATTATATGTAGATCTTGTACTGGCACCTGTAGTCAGTAAGATTTACGGATAGTTGTCTAGAAGTCTTAAACAATATTTACTTTTGGTCTGTAATAATTAAGAATCCGAGTTGTCGGAACAGTTCCCATATTGTTTAGTTGATTTCTATGATAACTTGTTATTATTTGGGACACGGTATGGGACGTGTTATATAACTGAATTGTATGATAGTTGTTGTGGAAACTTCTGAACAATCTGTTTCGCTCAGTGCCGCGCCCCGATGATTCCGCCATCGGTTGGGGTGTGACAGATTGGTATCAGAGCCATAACTATAGGGAATTAGGTTAGACACGATCTAGTCCGGATCGCTGTCTTAGAGACCTAGACTATAGTTAGGAACCAAGAGACCAAGTTTATGTGCTTAATTTGTGTTGTTTCCTTCTATTCTATCATTACATCCAAACTCCGAGCCAAATTTTGTAATTTGGACGGGATCAGGAGTGAAACCCGCAAATTCCTGCCTAAATTACAAATTTTTGCCAATTATTTTGTGTAATTTTCTATCAACAAACGGGGGAGAATTATACCAAATTAGGGCTGAAACCCGTAATTTGATGAAAGCTTTCCTCTAAATTTTCTTAAAACAAGGAAGAAATTGCTGAGCTAGGGGTGAAACCCTAACCTTGGCAGTTATTCCAACCTTATTTCATCTCGCCAAGGCAATTGACGGACTCCAACGACCTGAACTCACGAGTATGGCCTAGAATGCGCATGCATAATGCCCAAGAATCGAGGCAGAAACCTGTCCTCTAGAGTCGAAAGTGACGACAAGTCAACTGTGAATAGTTAAATTGCCATGGTTAGTCAAAGTCTAGTAGCCGCAGACAATCCATTTTCCGATTTTGAGTGTTGCTTTATTGATTTTATATGATTTACCTGTTTACGTGTTTTAAGATTCGTTGATTGCTCCATTTGTTATCAATCTGCGTGACTTTTGTTGCTATTCTATCTCGATTCAAGTCCCTGTTGATGTGATCTAAACGAAACCAATATACTATGCTACACTACACCATACTATGCTGCTCGACGTATTGAACGCGACCGCTATACTCAAAACTTAGAGGCTGTTAGGAAACTAAGTATGCTGCTAAGTGGATTACATGACATTACTTGCCTCTGTGATAAAATTTCGTACGTGTTTAGGGAATTAAGTGCTCTATTTGCTTAATTGCTTATGTACTTTAATTGCTTCTGTGCTTATGTGCCTCTGTGATTATGTGCTTATGTGTTTATATGTGATACGTGACGTGAGATGTGGCGTGATTCTAAGCTTTAGTAAACTAAGACGTGCGAGATTCGAATTCGTTGTGTTGAGCCCAATGGCGATGTCTATTGCAGACCATGTCGTCATCATCCAGGCCTCGCCAACGTCTTACTCGTCGGGAGAAGAGAGATCATCGTTTTGCTGCTATCCTCTCTAAAACGGTAGCAAAGGCTGTGAGTGAAGTATTCGAGAACGCAAGCAAGTCATCTGAGGAATCCCGAACCCTCACGCCCAAAGACTCCAACAAAGCTACTTTTAGCTTCAAACAATTTAAGGCATGTGGGCCAAAAGAGTTTACCGGTGAAGATGGCCCTACGGCTCTGTTTCATTGGTTTGACTCGGTAGAAGTCACCCTTCGTCAAAGCGGATGCCCAGATCACCTCCGTACTCTCAATGCTACCGGTGTCTTCCAGTCGCGAGCTTTGGACTGGTGGACCGCAGAAAGGAACAAGCGCGGGAACGACGCTGCATACGAGCTGACGTGGAAGGAATTGAAAGCGATCATGATGGACGAGTTCTGTCCTCCCCACGAACGCCAAAAGTTGGAGGATGAGTTCTGGAGTATCAAGCAGAAGGAGGGCGACAACGCTGGTCTTACCGCCCGTTTCAAGCAATTGAGTATCATATGTCCCGACCAGGTCAAGACTTCTGACATGACCATCAAGAAATACATCCGTGCTCTTCCGGATTGTGTCGCAGATTTTGTTCACGCCGCCAAACCCGCAACGATCGAGGAAACCTACCTACTCGCTGCCGAGATTAACGACAAGCGGGTTAAGGCTGGTGTCTGGGATAAGCCATCCAAGTCGTTGCATCAAGTTACTGCCGCATCAACCGACAACCCTACTACTCAAGCCTCCAAGTCTTCGAGAAGAAGAAAGAAGAACAGAAGTTGCGCTGCCGCAACCACTGCTGCTCCACTACAATCTGTACCAGCCCAGCAGCAACAGCCACAGCGTTCAGCGCCAGTGATCAATGCGCCGCCAGCGAAGCGTGCGTACACCGGCCCCCACCCACTCTGTGCTACATGTTCTTATCATCACCCGGTGGGTGTGGCTTGCCGATTCTGCGCTCACTGTAACGTCTACGGGCATTTCACTGCAAGTTGTCGCTATGGTCCCCGTCAAGCTCAAGCTCAAGCCGCTGTCAACCAAGCTCTACTCCCTGCTCCTCAAGCTCCTCAAGCTGCACAGGCCCCGGCAAACAATGTTCGGACCTGCTTTGCATGTGGTGACCCTAACCACTTCGCAAACCGGTGCCCGAACAGGGTGGTGAAACAAGAAGCTCAACAACCCCAGCAACAACAACAACAGCCTCAACAACAAGCCGCTCACGCCAGGACTTTCAACATCAACGCACGCCAGGCTCAAGCTGATAACAACGTGGTCAATGGTACGTTCCTTGTGAATGGTATATATGCATCATGTTTGTTTGATACTGGAGCCGATAACTGCTTTGTGTCCTTTGAATTTGAGAAGCTTCTTAGACGTAAGCGCTCTTATCTTTCGACACCCTTCGAAGTAGAAGTCGCTACCGGAAGAACCATTGCTGTCAATTCTGTGCTCCGTGATTGTACTCTCGAGCTCAACAATCATATATTCCCGATTAATCTCATTCCAATGCAGCTCGGAAGTTTCGATGTCATAGTAGGCATGGACTTTCTTCGTGAAAACCATGCTGAAGTTGTGTGTGCCGATAAGATGATTCGTTTTGTGCTAGCTAGTGGTGATATTCTATGTGTTTATGGTGAAACTACTGCGAAAGATCTCAAGCTCATGTCCTGTCTTCAAGCTCGCAAATATCTCCGCAAGGAATATCGAGCCTTCTTGGCCAACATTGTTGTAGCAGAGACGGACAAGAAAAAGAAAGTTGAAGTCAAAGATGTCCCCGTTGTCCGAGAATTTCCTCAGGTGTTCCCTGATGATCTTCCTGGATTACCTCCAAGCCGTGATATCGACTTTCGAATCGACCTTATTCCAGGAGCCAACCCAGTGGCCAAAGCTCCGTATCGACTCGCTCCATCTGAGATGCGAGAACTCTCAAACCAACTCCAAGAGTTACTTGAAAAAGGCTTCATTCGCCCGAGCACTTCTCCATGGGGCGCACCAGTCCTTTTCGTCAAAAAGAAGGACGGGTCGTTCCGAATGTGCATCGACTATCGGGAATTGAATAAGCTAACCATCAAGAACCGATACCCCTTACCAAGAATCGATGATCTGTTTGACCAACTACAAGGTGCTCAGTGTTTCTCCAAGATTGATCTACGTTCAGGCTACCATCAGTTGCGGATTCAAGAGGAAGATATACCCAAAACCGCTTTTCGAACCCGATACGGCCACTACGAATTTGTTGTCATGCCTTTTGGTTTGACCAACGCACCCGCGGTCTTCATGGATCTGATGAATCGCGTGTGTAAACCGTTCTTAGATCGTTTCGTCATTGTATTTATCGACGATGTCCTGATCTATTCCAGATCGAGGGCCGAACATGCGCAGCATTTGCGTTTGGTTCTCGAGTTGCTTCAGGGAAACCAACTCTACGCCAAATTCTCCAAGTGTGAGTTCTGGTTGGAGGAGGTTCAATTTCTGGGTCATATTGTGAATAGTCGGGGTATACACGTTGATCCTGCAAAGATTGAGGCAGTCAAGGGATGGGTTACGCCAAAGAATCCGTCAGAAGTTCGCTCTTTTCTCGGATTAGCTGGTTACTACCGACGATTCATCGAAGGATTCTCAAAGATTGCTGTACCGCTTACCTCCCTTACTCATAAAGACAAGCCTTTTGTGTGGGGAACCGCGCAGGAGACTGCTTTCCAAACCCTCAAACACATGCTGTGCCAAGCACCAGTTCTTACACTGCCGGACGGAAGCGATGACTTCGTTGTCTATTGTGATGCTTCAAACCTTGGACTTGGCTGTGTTCTCATGCAACGAGACAAGGTTATAGCTTACGCATCTCGACAGCTCAAAATCCACGAGAAGAACTATACAACCCATGACCTCGAGCTAGGCGCAGTTGTCTTTGCCTTAAAGATTTGGCGACACTACCTGTACGGTACAAGGTGTACGATCTTCACCGATCACAAGAGCCTACAACATATCTTTAACCAGAGAGAACTCAATATGCGTCAACGCCGATGGGTAGAACTTCTCAACGACTACGACTGTGAGATCCGTTATCACCCAGGCAAGGCGAATGTAGTTGCAGACGCCCTCAGCAGAAAGAATTACGTGATAGGTGTTCGAAACATCCAGGCTCAGTATAACCTCGAAGCTCTCATCCGTGAAGCACAACACGCTTGCTTTAACGAGCGTACGTTGAAGAAAGAACGAATCTATCACGATGGAACTCAACTCGTGAGCAAAGCCAACGGGATATTTTATTATCTGGACCGAATCTGGGTTCCGAGGAGGACAGATTTGCGAAAGATCATCATGAACGAAGCCCACAAATCCCGATATTCCGTTCATCCCGGTGCGGACAAAATGTACCAGGATCTTCGCTACAAGTACTGGTGGCCTGGGATGAAAAGGGATATTGCTCTATATGTTGGTAGCTGTTTAACTTGTGCAAGAGTCAAGGCTGAACACCAAAGACCCTCAGGCTTACTCGAACAACCGCCGATACCCGTATGGAAGTGGGAAAGCATAGCTATGGATTTCATAACTAAGCTTCCGACCACGCCATCAGGTCACGACAGTATTTGGGTTATAGTCGATCGTCTAACCAAATCAGCCCACTTTTTGCCAATACGAGAAGACTACAAGGTGGCCAAGCTAGCCCAAATCTACACCGACGAGATCATTAAGAATCATGGAACGCCTCGAGACATCATTTCTGATCGCGATGCTCGGTTTACATCAAGATTGTGGGAAACTTTTCAAGCAGCTCTAGGTACGACGCTGAATTTGAGTACCGCATTCCACCCGCAAACCGACGGGCAGACGGAAAGAACGATTCGTACTATTGAAGACATGCTCCGTGCGTGTGTTATCGATTTTGGTGGTAGTTGGAGCAAACACCTACCTTTGGTCGAATTTTCGTACAATAATAGCTATCACTCCAGCATCGAAATGGCACCTTTCGAAGCCTTGTATGGTAGGAGATGTCGCTCGCCTATTGTATGGCACGAGGTCGGTCATTCACAGTTGACTGGGCCCGAGATTCTGCAAGAAACGACTGACAAGATCCACCAGATAAGGGAAAACTTGGTAAAAGCCCGGGACAGACAAAAGATGTACGCCGATAAACGACGCAGGCCCCGCGAATTTGCAGTTGGCGACTACGTGCTCCTAAAGGTATCACCTTGGAAGGGAGTAGTCCGATTCGGCAAAAGAGGGAAACTTGCGCCTCGATTTGTTGGACCTTTTAAGATTCTAGAAAGGATCGGTAAAGTTGCCTACAAACTCGAATTACCGGAGGAACTCAGGAATGTCCACCCGACTTTCCATATTTCAAACCTTCGAAAATGTGTTGCCGACCACGACGCAATAATACCACTCGACGATCTTCAGGTCAATGAGACGCTACACTTCGTGGAAAAGCCTGTCGAAATCATGGACCGACAGACCAAGCAACTCAGACGCTCTCGCATTCCTATTGTAAAAGTACGATGGGAAGGCAAACGAGGCGCGGAGTTCACTTGGGAACTCGAAAGTGACATGAAGGCCAAGTACCCGCAGTTATTCAGATAGATCTGAAGCATCAAATTGGTAAAATCACACGGCGATGTACGGTTCTCGGCCTAATTTCGGGACGAAATTCCCTAAAGGAGGGGAGACTGTAACACCCCGTGTTTTCCAAAAGTCAAAGTCAAAGTCAAGTGTTGACTGTTATTGGAATTAAAGATTAATAAAGGTTAATTTCATTTTAGTTCATTTTGATTTTCATATTATTTGGAGTAAGTGTTGTATAATCAAACTAATCGACTGATAATCGAACCGTGAATCAACGATCGACTGTAAATGGTAGGAAGTAACGATGCAATAAAGCTAGCCAATCAATAATCAAGCTAATCAAATCAACCATCGAACTCAAGTGTGGGGATTTTAGTACTTTTTATACGTGTGTGAGTGCCTTATGTGTTACTTGTGCATGTTTACTTTTATGTTAAAGTGTGTGGTGAATCAATCAAATCAATCAAGACTCAAAGGTGAATCAAACTCAATGGAACTCGAACCCGAAATGGTTGTAGGGATGCTTGTATGTAGATATAGTAGTTGGAACTAAAAGTAATTTGATTAGGAATTCTATCATTCTCAAATCATCGTTCATCGAACTCGAAATATCAAAAATCGTCGCGAAACACTCAAAACCAGGCAAGCCGATCGAACAGGGCAACCTGATCGAACAGGCTAGCCGATCGAACAGGCTGTTCGATCGGACAGCTGCTCGATCAGGGATGCTGTTCGATCAGCTGACCCCTTTCCTCTTTTGGAAGCCTATAAATAGGGCTGACCTTGTCAAGCTTTCCACTTTTGGAAAAGCTCTGACCGACCAGCCTCTTCTTCTCACTAAATCCAAGATTTCTCTCAAATCGGTAAGTATTTCGCTCTAATCCTTGTACGTTTTTGTTCATTAATCGATTCTCCATCTTTCTATCTTTCAAAATCTAAATTTCATCCATGAAATCACCAAGATCTAGGTGTTCTTGAGTGATGTCATCATGGTGTTCTTGGTGTTCATCAAGAACATCATGTTCTTGACTTCATTTAACCATGAATAAGCTAGATCTAACCGATTTCCACATAAATAACCTAAGATCTTTGGAAAATCTTAACATTTCACGGTGGAAAAGGATTGGAGGATGGGTTTTCATCTATCTTTCAACTCTTTTACACTCAAAAAGGTGAAAACGAGACTTGAACCGGTTTACAAATCAATCTAAACAACACATGGTTCAAGATTCGGGTTTTACCAAGAGATTTACCGATCTCGGGTTAAACGTTAAACTTAGGTTCCAAACCGTCTCTGACCGAGTTTGGGTGATTCCTGCTCGAGTTGGTAGGCTAAGTAGGGACTTCAGCTTTGTGGTTCAACCCGTAGTCAAAATGTCTCCAAATCACACCAAGTAACGGGAAGAAACAAGTGTTAAGTGAAAAGTTAACCAAATCGAGAAGCTGGCCGAACGGCTAGGCTGTTCGATCGAACAGCCCAACCGAACGACTATGCCAGCCGATCGGTTAGGCTAACCGATCGACTAGCACTCAGACCCACCAACGCACAAAAGTGTAGTATTGACGAGATACTGTTCGATCGACTACGCCACTCGATTGTAATCAGTACTGCTCGGATCATGAGATACTATACTTTAAAACACATAGACTTTTTGAAACAATGGAATGTCACCCTATCGAGCATGCTAACCGATCGAGTGACATCTTGCCAAGTCTACAATGCTAACCGATCGGTTGGGCTAACCGAACGAACAGCTGTTCGATCGGCCAACTTGAAAGGTAGTACAAACCATCATACACAAACACATCCTTCGCATCAAAGGAAGAAACAATCCACTTGAAGGAACCAGCCGATCGAGCCAGCCGGCCGATCGAGCGGATGTTCGAACGGACTTTCAAACCAATCGAACAGCCCACCCGATCGAACTGCTGTCCGATCGAATGGCCTACTCGATCCAAGTACATTGTTTACTTTTTCCGCATTACTCATCGTTGTGTTATCGAACTATTCAGGCTAACCTATTCTCAGTGCTCCCTTCAATCCACAATCAACCACTGTGAGTATACTCGATCCCTTTTTGCTTTCAGCACTTTTGGGTGTTACATACGTAATCTATCAAATTCACAAACAACACAAACTATTTGAACGCTAACCTACTTGCATGTATTACTTGTCTAAATGATTGCTGTTTATTATGTTTACACGTGGAGTGCTATCTACCTGCTTTAGCAACGTAGTACTATAGTTTGGACTCAGCACCCGTTCACACGGGGGTTGCTAAGGACAATTACTTGCATGGATTACGGTGGTAATCATGTATTGCGAACTGTCTCGGACAGTCAACCCGAAGTCGTTGGTATCGATGGTCCCATGTTGATAATTTACGTGCATCGTTTGCCCTTGTGTACGTGCTTGGTTATGCGTAAACAATTCGAACTCTATATGTTATATCAAACTTGTGTACTCACCTTTACATTATATGTATTGACTTTTATTTTAACGTATGTGACAGGTGTTTAAGCTACTAGCGTGCTAGGGAAGCGAGGCAATAATAAGCTTCTAGGAGCCTGTGACCTTAGGACAGTGTCCACGTATCTGCTCCAGGGCCATAATTATCTGTAGATCTTGTACTGGCACCTGTAGTCAGTAAGATTTACGGATAGTTGTCTAGAAGTCTTAAACAATATTTACTTTTGGTCTGTAATAATTAAGAATCCGAGTTGTCGGAACAGTTCCCATATTGTTTAGTTGATTTCTATGATAACTTGTTATTATTTGGGACACGGTATGGGACGTGTTATATAACTGAATTGTATGATAGTTGTTGTGGAAACTTCTGAACAATCTGTTTCGCTCAGTGCCGCGCCCCGATGATTCCGCCATCGGTTGGGGTGTGACAGTAGTCGACAGCTACTATGATGAACTTTACGGCGCCAGGAGCATCCAGGAAGGGTCCCACCATGTCAATTCCCCATTGCTGAAAGGGCCATGCGGTGGATACGGGGATAAGATCATTTTTAGGGCGCAGCGTTTTTGGAGAGTGCCTCTGGCAAGAGTCACATTTGCGGATCTCCTTCATTGCGTCAACATGCATACCAGGCCAGTAGTAACCGGCGCTCATGATCTTCGCGACAACCATCCGTGGTCCGAAGTGGATGCCGCAAATCCCTTCGTGGATTTCCCTTATCAGATAATTCGCATCCTGGGGGTCCACACAGCGCAGTAGTGGCCCTAGGAAGGATTTTCGGTACAAGATACCGCCGTTTATTTCGTATTGTAGGGCTTTGTTTTGGATCTTTCTTGCTTCCGCTTTGTTTTCAGGGAGTACCCCTTCTTGCAAGTATTGGATGATTGGAGTCGTCCACGATGGTTGCCCTGTTTCGATCACGTTCACTTGTCGCAGTAATACCGATGGATTCTTGAGTACCTCTATCCTTACATCCTTGGCGAGATGTTGAAAGGAAGTCGAGGCAAGCTTGCTCAAGGCATCGGCAGGCTTGTTTTCTGAGCGATTGATATGTATAACCTCGTGAGTTTCGAATTGTTGGAGCAATTCTTTCGCTTGTTCCAGATATAGAGCCATGACTTCTCCCTTCGCGTCGTATATGCCGTTTATTTGACTGGCTATCAGGAGTGAGTCAACATGTGCGCGCAAGTTTCTTGCTCCCATCTTGATGGCGAGGCGTAAGCCTGCCAGAAATTCTTCGTACTCAGCCTCGTTGTTGGTGTTTTTGAAGTCCAACTTAATGGCGTAAGTAAACTCGTGCTTTTCTGGGCTCACTAGGCGTAAACCTGCTCCCGCGCCATCTTCATTTGATGCCCCGTCGGTGTAAAGCATCCAAGTCTCCTCTGTTGTATTTTCCTTGGGAGTCTCTATCATCTCGCATTCCTTGATTTTATCAGCCGGTACTTCTGTGATGAAGTCGGCGAGGACCTGGCCCTTAATGGCCGGGCGCGGTCTGTACAAGATGTTGTGGCCGCCCAGTTCAATGGCCCATTTTGCCAACCTGCCTGATGTCTCAGGCTTCTGTAGTATGGTGCCAATGTGGAAATTTGTAAGCACAGTTATCACATGGCCTGTGAAGTATCGGCGCAACCTTCGGGAGGCGTGTAGCAGTGCAAGAACCAACTTTTCCATTGTGGAATATCTTGTTTCTGGGTCAGTGAGCACCCTGCTGACATAGTAGATCGGGGTTTGTACCCCGTTTCTGTTGACCAATAGTACTGACCCTACTGCCTTATCCGAGGAGGACAAGTACAGTACGAGGGGCTCCTTCTCAAATGGTGCAGTCAGGGTAGGGAGTTCGATCAGACACGCTTTCATTTGTTGAAAAGCTGTTTCGGCTTCCGTGGTCCATCTGAACTCTTGCTTCTTCACACAATTGCGCAACGTGCTAATGAAGGGATACGACTTTGCGGCGTGATTGGAGAGAAAACGATTAAGCGCGGCCAGCCGGCCGGCTAGTCGTTGCATTTCCTTGATGTTTCTCGGTGAAGGCATTCGTTCAATAGCTTGTACTTTCTCTGGATTCACCTTGAAACCGCCGTTTGTGACAATGAAGCCTAGAAACTTCCCCTCTTCCATGCCAAAGGAACACTTGGCTGGATTTAGCTTCATATTCACGCTGCGCAATGAGTTGAATGTTTTCTCGATGTCCTTCAACATTTGGTCCTCCTCAGGACTTTTAACCACTAGATCATCGATATAAACCTCAATATGCTTTCCAATGTCACCTGCGAAGGTCTTGTCCATCAAGCGTTGATATGTCGCGCCTGCATTCTTCAGGCCAAAAGGCATCTTTGTGTAGCAGAAGATTCCAAGATCCGTTCTGAACGCTGTCTTGTCTTCATCTTCTAGCTTCATCTGCACTTGATGGTATCCTTTGTAGCAATCCAAAAAGCACTTCCATCGGTATGGCGCGAGAGAATCTATTTTCTTATCAATCTCAGGCAAGGAATAGCAATCCTTTGGGCACGCCTTGTTGAGATCAGTGTAGTCTACGCACATGCGCCATCCGCCATTTGACTTTTCGACCATCACGGGGTTCGCCACCCAACTTTGATATCTTACCTCTCGCAGGATCCCGGCTTTGAGCAGCTCACAAACCTGCTCGTTCATTGCTTTTGTCTTGTCTGCCCCTAGGCTGCGCCTTCTCTGGACCTTTGGCTCGACAGATGGGTACGTGTTTAAGCAATGCTCGGTGATGTTGCGCGGGACACCGGTCATGTCTGCCGGTGTCCAGGCAAATATATCCATGTTTCGAAACAGCAGTTGCTTTAGACGTGTTCTGATGTCTGACGAAATGGCGTGGCCAATTGTCACAGTCTGCTCGGGGTATTTTCGGTTTAAAACCCATTTCTCTGGCTCGGTCATGGAGACCTTCGCCGCCTTTGTTGGGCGCAGCTCTTCAGTTGACATTACTTCTTTCTTGGCATATATGATTGCTACTCCTGTCTTGGTTGGGAAACCTATCGCAGAATCAGGCGTTGAAGTCACCATGTTTAGCTCGCCTTGTGTTTCCCTCCCAATAAGCACATCATGCCTCGATTTCACTGGCATTACCATGAAGTTCACATTTGTTGTTCTTGAGTGTTTCCCGTCAGAGAGCGTGACGGGGAAACTGATCTGTCCGAGAGGAAAAACCATCTCGTTGCAAAATCCAGACAAAGGATAATCGACAGGTTCGAGTCGCGCTTTATCCTCTTCATCCAACTGATTGAAACACTGTTCGTAAATGATGTCGGCAGTACTTCCCGGGTCTATGAATATGTAGTCAGTTTCATAATGCCCGATTATGCCGGTGATGACCACAGGACGTGTGGCGCGAGGTCCGCCGCGCACTACTGGAAATATAACTTGCTGCTCCTGCCAAGAAGGTTCATAAGGGCGCTTGCCTTTCTCTTTCGCGCTGTACCTGGGTCCGTTGACCATGTGAGTCTCTAGTCGTCGGACCTTTTTGTGGTTACCTTCATCATGGCGCTGGAGTTGACGGGTTTCCTTGCGTACATTCTTCACTAAATGGCTTAGCTTGCCGCTTTTGAGTGCTCTCTCGATTTCTTGGCGCAAGCTGTAGCACTCGTCGGTCAGGTGCCCTGAATCTTTGTGAAAATCGCAGTACAAGTTAGGGTCTTGCCCTTTCTTGTTTGTCATTGGCCTTGGCGCCTTGAAATCGACATTCTCCGTCATCAATACCTCCTTTGGAGTTTTTGTGAGCGGAGTCCAGTGTTTGTCACGATTGTCGTCTCTGACCGCCTTCTTGTAACCGATTCGGTCAATCGTTTCTCGCGCATCTTCTCTGTAGCGTGGCCTGTCGTCACGGCCTCTTGGTCTCTCAGACTTCCAGTCATGACCCTTATATTTGTTGCGCTTGTTGTTGTTATCGCGCGTACTTCCTCTTGAAAATCGATCTTCTGGGTAGTAGCCCTTTCCACCAGCAAGGGACTCCTCAGTTTGCGTGACGATTTTTGCGGCTTCCATTAGTTTATCCCACTCCTTTGGCATTCCATCTTTGCCTGTGATGGTTCTAATGAGACTATCGCAGCGTATAGCCTTTTTGAAGTGGCAGCGCATGAGTTGCTCACTGACGCCGCCTATTTCCAGACACTCTTTGCTGAAACGTGTGATGAAGTCCTCCAGACCTTCACCATCTCTTCGCCAAATATCTTCTACTTCGGCTGTGTCACGTTGGTAGCGACGTTGTTGGCTAAAGTAGCTTAAGAATTGCGTCTTGAAATCTGTCCATGATTTAATCTTCCCGGGCGGAAGGCTGTCAAACCAGGCGCGAGCCGCTCCGGTAAGAGTTTGAATGAACAGGTGGCACCACATGGGCATGTTCCAACCTCCCATGCAGCCCACACTCGTGAATGTTCTGACGTGATCGTCTGGGTCAGTCAACCCATTGAATTTCCCAACAGTTGGGGGTAGCTTCTCTCGTGAAAGCGGCGCGAGTGCGATTTTCGGGATAAACTTGGAGTGTTCCGCAGCTTCCGCTGGTCTGTATGCCAGGCGAAAATCTCTTTCAGCCTCTTCTGTGTAGCCAATGTGTTGTCTTGGCTTATAGTACTCATGGTTTTTTGGTAAACGATTAAAGACTGACGATTCTTCGTCACCTTCCCATGTGGGATCATATGGGTCTGTTTCTTCCCATTCGTTGTTCATGTTGCGCGGCGTGAGCCGGCTGTGAACAGGGCCTCGTTGAAGGTTCGACGGATATTCATAGTAACTATCCGTTTCCCCTCTTGTATCGCGCGTGTCTTGTACGCTTAAACGTCTTGTAGGGGGAGGCCTGTTGGTTCTGCCTTGTATATTGGCTGGTGGGGGCATTTGGCGCACCCCCTGACTCTGAGGGGTGACCAAGGACGGTTCTGCCGTCAAAACTGCCTGCTGCGCGATGAGCGATTGGTATGCTGCATTGATAGTGGCGATGTTCTTGGCATACCACGAGGCTGGGGTTTCACCTTCTGGTAAGCCAAGTAATGCAGATACATTTTGAGGTGGCGCTGTGTTCGAAGGTCCTTCTCCGTTTCCTGGGGTGACCACTTGGGTGATGCAGGTGAAGCTCCCGCGCGGACCCCCAGTATTGTTGATTTCAACTTCGCCGATTTCTTCGATTTGTTGGGCTTGGAAGTTTTGGATTCCTTCGCCCAACACCGTGTTAGAGTTGGTTCCGAAACCGAACTCTGGGATGATTCCTTGACCAGTCATAGTCGAAGGAAGAAAGAGGTGTCAAAGGCTCAAATAAAAGAAGATGAGGGTGGTTATAGAAAAAATCGGTGGGCGCCAATGAAGAAACAGTGATCTAATTAGGGAGTTAATTAGATTGGTTTATGTTCCTTTCATGAGGGTTAATCTTCTTAAGGATATTTGAGCTCCGACTTGGTGATTTATCCTGCAAAACAGAACACCGTTAACTCGTTAAGAGGGGAATGTGGGGGTTTCCCTCTTAACCAGGCTCCGGCGTGAGAATAAGCGACTGCTTTGAGAGTAGTTAAGTGTAAAGAGTAAGAGCCGAGAGAATAGAATGTTTAACCTGTGTGCTGAGGTCTCTATTTATAGCCGGAGAGGTGTGAGGGGTTATGGGCTGATGGGCCTTGGGCCAGAAGCGGACAACAAAACGGATATGCTATTTGTCTCACTGGCGTCGACCGCTTAGTGGCTTCTAGATGCTCGTTGGTGCTGGCGCACCTTGATTGGAGCCACGTGTCATTGTTGTCGGCCTTGTTGTCCTTCTGTCATCAGCAGACGAGTGGAGATCGTGGGACAGTTGTCTCCGTCCCCTGATTGGTGCCATGTAGGCGTCCTTGTGTACTTCTCGTCAGGCGATCGTGGCGCACGATTGACCAGAGCCTGCTAGACGCTCATTGGCTCCTTTTACTGCCACTTGTACCTTATGTACCACTGTAGGTAGCCGCGCGCTTCCCTACTGAGTGGCTCATTTCTTCCATTGTTTTATGCTAAGTGCTGATATCTGGGTTTGTTGTGTGCATTCCCTTGCGCGGGGTAAATCGTAATACGATGTAGGTCGCGCGAGGTTGTTGTTAACAAGTTGTTGTGTTAAGGAGTATGGTCTCACGCGTAACCTGATCTGAGGTTTGCGCAACTTTTTGGGACCATACCCCTTCAGTATGTGAAGGACACCTAACTTAGTTGATTGGAGATCCCAAGATCTAAGTTCAATAGGACAACTAACTCATATGCCTAAAGGTGGTCACTGTGGAAGCATAAATGATATGCATAAGCTAGTATATATGGTTATACATACCCCCAAAGTATAAAAGGGTGTTTAAATACGTCCTAGTCTATCACTACAAGAAATTAGGGTGTTTACCCACACATAATTTACCTACACATGTAAATGTGTGAGTATTTACCTACACATGTTTGTATATGTGTGGGTAATGGTTGATAATATATTTTCATAATGATTAACACTTAATATGTGTTGGTAATGGATTTTAGCCACACTTGGTGCTGGTGGGAAAATTTCCCCCCAAAATTGCAATCGATTAAATATTAAATTATCTACACATGTGGCATATTTTCTTCATGTGTAGGTAAATTATCTACACATATGTAAAAACTAATATATGTGTTGGTAAATTATTATGTTTGCCAACACATATTTTTCTTAAAAAAATATGTAGATAAACTAAGTTAATATGTATTTATTTTAGTTTTTTAAAAATGACGTGGCAAATTAAATGCCTACACATGTTTAAATATACAATATGTGTAGATATTAGATATATATAAAATAAGTAAATATATATTTTTGATGACGTGGCAAAACAAGTATCTACACATATTTAGAAATGTACAATATGTGTAGATATTGAATGCGTATAAAATACATATTTAAATCTTTTTTATAAGGTGATGTGGCAAAACAAATACTACAATATTTAGAAATGTACAATATGTATAGATATTGGATTCATATAAAATAACTTATGAGAGTTCCAAGCTCCATCTAAAGCTCAAGCTTGGTTTGTTGGTAATTTTTCAAGCTAGGCTCCGACTTGGCTCCTATTTGATTTATTAATTTATATTAATTATAATTATATATTTTTCAAACTTTTATATATAACATAATATATATATATATATATTACTAAATATAACATTTCACTTAGATCTTATCTTTAGTAGCGGACGAGAATTGATAATACTACCCTTCATCCCACTACAAACAAAAAGCCATTTAGTGTCACACACTTTTAATGACATTTAGCTTTTGTGCCACTAATTTAAACTTTTAATGGCACTTAGGTATGCCATACTTGCTTAAAACAAACCTTTGATGACATTTAGCTTTTTCTGTCACTAATTTAGGTTTTTAATGGCACTTTATGTATGCCACTGAAAATTTAGCACGTTTGTTCTACATTAGATCCTATAATTTTAGTGATGCATTTACATACTTCTTATTTAAGTTGTTCAAAAAGCTCATAGCTCGCAATTTACTCAAAGTTCGCTTGAAAACGCTCCACTCATAATTGGCTCGGTTTAAAACAAGCCGAGGTGGCTATACTCAGTTTGTAAACTAGGCGAGTCCAAGCTACCAAGGTAGATTTTGTTCAGGGCTCGCTCGATTTTCTTGTTTAAATTAAAGCCCATATATATTATAGCTTTGAATTTATATATATCATTTGTGTAAAAAATACAACAAATTTAAAACATATTTTCTTAGAAACTAAAGAGATAGCTTGACGAGTTACGGGCTGAGCCCGAGCTCAACATTTCAAGATAACCAAGTTGGCATAGCACGACTCAATATTTAAATTTGCCGAGTCTGAGCCTACCCTACCCTGACACGCCTCGGCTCGGCTTATTTACAACCCTATTTGTCATATTAAATTGTTTATTTTTTTTTAATTTAATAGTAAAATAGTAAAATCTAGATATATATATTTTATAATTTCTTAAAACTAAAAGTTATTGATTTTTACCTCCCAAAAAATTAGTTTCACCCAAAACTTTTCATTTCCCTCTTTCACCAAATTGAAACCTAAACATTTTTCATTTCCCTCCTTCACCAAATTCATTCTCCCGCTTCCCAACCCTAGTTATCTTCTTCACCTTATAACTCAAATTCAAACTAAAAATTTCATTTCCCCAAATTTCCCATCAGTCATAGAGAAACACGCAGAGAGACGACGACAACGATAGTGAGGGCAAATCTGGACATAAATACCACAAAACTGAAGATTGTCTATACCCAGTTCTTATCATTTGATTGAAAAGCCCTTGCTTGGACTCCTCAAAATCAATTGCCTCAAATTACTTTGCCCGTTGCTATTGGTATCAAGTTGAAGAAATTTGTAAGTATCGCAATAGTCAATCACGCCCACAACCTGTTTGATAAAATGCTTGTATGAGTTTTTGCTTTCCCTTAGAGGTTAATTTACATTACATTCTATAGCAATTGATAGGGAAATCAGAGATGGAACTAGAAAATGGTGCAATTGACTGATTGAGTTTGGTGGGGGTAGGGTGCAATGGACTGATACGAGCAATATCCGAGCACCCAAGTCACAACCACCGAAAAAATTAAGGGTTTTAGTCTTTTAGAATTCGAGGATTGCAATTTGCAAAATGAAGAACCCAATGTAGTAGCTGCTTTTCTGTCATACATAGATTCAGCAACACTAAGTATGTAATTGCCGAAGGGCATGTAGCCCATGGTATCAAGGTGTTAATCCTCTGGTGGTTCAGGGTTATAGTCTTGCAGTGAAGACGTGGTGTGAACATTGGTGCAGATTTAATAGTACATTTAGTGACTTGTAATTAAGATACTTGTATGTTAACGAGAATGAATACGTCGATACCATTTATCTTTAACAAAAGTGCTTTCCTAAATAAATAACTAATTCCATTGTTTCACTATATTTTTTTTTCTCAACACACAAATTAGAAAGAATTACCCACTCTTCCAACGTAAATTACTAGTGTTGGTCAGATTTTGAACCAAACTGAAGGGAGAATTGATTATTATTGAAAAAGCTTAGTATGGTTGTTTGATTTGTAGGTTCACAAATGTATATAGCTGTCTATTAACTAAGTTCTTGATTTCATTAATGGATGCAGGTGGTGGCAAGCATTTCTAGTGCTATTGGTTATATATTCAGCATGGTCATCCCCCTTTGAGCTAGCTTTCAAGAAGGTGGCTACAGGATCTCTCCTCTATGTCGATTTGGTTGTTGACTTCTGTTTTGCTACTGATATCATTGTAACTTTCTTCGTCGCGTATTTGGATAAATCAACATATCTGCTTGTTGATGAGCACAAAAAAGGTAGCCATAAGGTATCAATCGAAGCAAATCATTCTTGATTATTTATGAACCGACTGATATGGATTGTGTAGCCGAAAGAGGTACGGGCCAAATGGTTGAAAGTCACCCCAAGTCTAGTTTAAGGCATACGATTATCGTAACAATATTGTGTTTATAATCATAATTAAAGCAATAATCTTGTTTAAAAAAATAATAAAAATGGATGATTTCTACTTGGTGTGTGTTTCAGGTATGTCACATATGATGTTCCCTATGGATGTGGCATCAACACTGCCATTTCAAACGATATACCGAATTTTGACTGGAAAGCTGCACCGTGGGGATGTTTTTGTTTCCTTAACTTGTTAAGGCTTTGCCGGCTAAGGCGTGTTAGCGAGCTATTCTCAAGGTACAGACAACAAAAAAAACTTATTTTTGTCATAAATGTAGTATGTTTGGAACAAAAGTTCACCTAACAGGGATTTGTTTTCTAAACAGGCTAGAGAAAGATACACGCTTCAGCTACTTCATGACAAGAACCATCAAACTAATATGTGTTAGTACTACATTTACTTGACCTATAACTGAACCCATCCGTTTATATGTAAACGGGTTAAGATTACCATGTCTAGACTAACTTTATGATTTGGATTACCTTTACCACAGGTAACGCTTTTTGCAGTGCACACAGCTGGCTGCTTTTACTATTGGATAGCCACTCATCATCATATCTCACAAGATACATGGATTGGATCTATAATTGAAAACTTTGAGGATAGAAGCATTTGGCCTGGATACACGTATTTGATGTATTGGTCAATTGTGACACTTACAACAGTCGGCTATGGAGACTTGCATGCTGTGAAACTTCAATGACATGTGAGTTTTTTTTAATGCATAAAACTTCTTAAATCGTTCATTCACATTAAATATTGTTAAATTAATTCACTTCTTTAATGATTATAGGATGATGACATAGTGAATTCATTTCTTTAATTCATTTCTTTAGTTCATTTCAATGTTGATATTTTCGTTCTATTATGTTTTGGCATATATATACTTATGAATTGGTTAATTTGGGTTGTATTTGATCCCAAATGGGTCAAATCAAGATATCTAGCTGAAAGGGGACAAGTTCAAAGTTCTTCAAAGTATATATTTATGGCTTCTACCATTTATAATAATAGCACTATAAGTTGTTGTGACTGTAAATTTAATTTTTGTTATTATTTTTTTAGTTATTTATTTAATTCGAAACTGCATATGGTTCAGCGGGAGTTCTACCTGGGGGGGGGGTGGTGTTGTTTGTATAGATGAGTGTTGTTTGCATAGACGAGTTCGATAAAGTGAGACCAGAAGACATGTCTTTTTTTTTATAAAATTTTGATATATTAAAAAAAATATTGTAATTAGGGTTGCTATATACAAGTGTTTTCAATTCTAGAACCTAAGTCCTTGCAACTACAAACCCTCCATGAGGACGTTATGATGATGTTAAGGTGCATAAAAGTTTCACAAATATTGTTCTACTTTTCATGTAAATCATTTTCCAATCATTTAATAGCATCTTTGTATTGCAGACTCCACAAGATAACATTGATTTACATACTACATTGCTTTCAAGGTTTGACCTGAATCTTCATCGTGAAAGGGGTTAGGATGTTTAGCCAAGACAAGGTTAGTTTCTTGAAATTCAAATTTGGATTATTAGTTATAACCCGAAACAATTTATTACGCAACATTTTTTTTGTTATACAGATTGTAGCTACTCACATCATCAAGTCCATGCATCTACAAATGCAAAACAATGATCCCAGAGATCCAAAAGAAGATATTTGATTAAAAAAGTGTGCACTAATATCCCCTTTTGTAATTTCTTTTGTTTTATTTTTAAAGTAGATTGTTGTATGTGTGAAGGGTTGAACCATAATTTGACTATATTTTTTTGTAGACTCATCATCGTAGGGAGTTAATTTAGAATCATACAAGTATTTTCATATGGAATACTATGTTTATTTATTACTTTTAGAACTTTATTTAAATTATATTGATTTTAATATATATGCCAAGAAATGTCGACTTTTTGTATTGGATGTAGGAAATGAGGCGTTAGGCAACCGAAACTGGGGAATCAACTGGGGTACGAACAATTGTAAGACATTATAAGCTATAGTAAGGTTGTGCGAGTCCCTAGCCAAGATGAGACTATAAGCTATCAAATAGGTTTTTCTTATTCATCCATCTTGAAACTAATATTATAATTTATTAACTGATCTTTCCATTTTGTTAAATCTTTTGTGATTTAGGTCGTATGTTGCAAATGATAATGATTTTGAGTAAGCTTTTAGGCTTTTCAACAATTCAACCATGGGGGGCTAAACCATATATTAATCTTACTCTGGAGATTAGGCCAACGTTCGCCGGATGCGGTTCGTGACATTGATGGGAACTTGCACCGGTCTGTCACAAGATTGATACTACATCATTCTATCTTCAGAGGATGGGGTGGTGGCTTAACACTAGACCCCACATCAAACGAGCCGTGCCCACTCAATGTATTCCAAGAAAACTTTGAGCTCGGCCTCCCATTAACATTTTATTAAATGAGGTTTGTGGGCACACTAAGTCTTCCCTTTAAGTTTGATAGTTGTTAATTAGAAGACCAATTAAAATGTTTTTCTCCGATAACATACTAACTTGGAGGTCCATAAGTCTAATTTACTACTTTATCTTTTTATGTATTTTTGATGCCTGCTAAATTTATTTGGTCAAGTTAAGACTAGAAAGCTTTGTTGTGTTGAATAATAAATCAGGTTTGTAGGCATACAAACTCTTTTACTTTAAGCTCTGACAGGACAACTGAAGGATCCAAATGTTTCTCTCAAGTAACATGGATGTCCAAATTAAAATGCTATAAGAGTTGAGATCCATAATCCTAATTATGTTATTTATGTTAAAATAGGAAACTAGACTGATGTAAGGCAGCGAAGAAGGGTGGCGAGAGGCAGTTCAACGGTTTAATCGACGTTTACTAGAAGACATACGCATCAGACGGCATTGCTGGGTTATACCATGGGTTCCCTCTTTCAGCTGCCGGTATTTTTGTTTACCGTGGTCTGTATTTCAGAATGTTTGACTCTCTCAAACCAATTCTCCTCACCGGATCATTGCAGGTTAGTTTTGTTATATATGTGTGTGTGTGTGTACATACATAAGCTGATTTGGGAGCGGTTTGTTGTCAATTTTACTGCAGGATAATTTCTTTGCTGACTTTGCGCTCGGCTGGTTGATCACAAACAAAGCTGGTCTAGCCTCGTACCTGATTGACACAATGCGAAGAAGAATGATGATGACATCTGGGGAAGCCGTCAAGTACAAGAACACACTTGACGCGTTCAACCAAATCGTGAAAAAGGAGGGTGTCAAATCATTGTTCAAGGGTGGAGGTGCTAACATCCTCACTGTGGCTGGTGCAGGTGTGCTTGCCGGTTGACAATGGTCAAGATCCAACTCTTGATTCTCTTGTTAAGTTGACAAGCCTTTTAATTATTTATGATTTTACTGCCTTGTAGTTTACATTTGTTTCATGTATTAATCAAATTGGCACTTTGTTTCATGTATTAATTAATGGTGACGTTTGTGACATTATGTATGATTTTACTGCCTTTTAGTTTACATTTGTTTCAACATATATTAAGATCAATACCAACACATCTTCAACATTTACCTACATATAATATTACTTTTACCTACATATAAGATTACTTTTACCTACACATATATTCATGCCATGTCATCTGCCACGTCGGATGCCATGTCATCCGCCACGCCGGATGCCATGTCATGTGCCACGTCAGATGCCACGTCACCTGCCATTTCAAATGCCCTCTAAACAAATTGTTATACTTTTAACCACACATATAAATGCCTTTTAGCCACACATATATGTGTAGGTATAGCTTGCTATATACCTACACATAACTTATGTGTGGGTAATGGCCTATATCCACAGTCACGAGTCTACACATCATTACACTTAATTTATGTGTAGGTAAAGACAACTACCAACACACTATATGCATTTTCCCACACATACTTTGTGTTGGTAAAGCACCAAATTTCTTGTAGTGTATTCCTATGATATTCAGTGACAAAGAGTGAGGCTAAGCATAATATGTGGTAAATGATTGTTGGTCCCTCGGATGGGATCTTCCTGTTCGTAAACGTAGTTGAATCGTAAAGTGATCAATGCGCGGAATTCATGTAATCACATAGCAGATATACAGAGACAACATTCTACTTTGAATCACCGTCTGATATTCTATTGAATGATGTGAAAATGTATAGGAGCCAAAAAGAACTCAGACATCCAAAAGGTAGGTCACAAGTGAAAGTGTCAAAAGGTTCTAAATAAACTAACCTACCGGCTATTTATAGGCAAGGACAGAATAAGAGAGTGCTGGCCGATCGGCTGGGCTAGCCGATCGGTTGAACATCCTAACCAATCGAGTAGCCTGCTCGATCGGCCGGGCTGTCCGATCGGCTGGGCTAGCCGATCGGCTGGCATCAACAGCACTTAACAAAAACTTCACCGATTCTGTCCTGCTTTACATACATACAAACAAAACATACACACAACTATACAAAATACGACTACATGTTGACGGAAGCTATAGACGTTATTGCACTAACAGACTCCCCCTCGGATGTAGCTGTAGTTCCTTCCAACATAGTCTTTATTTCCTCCTGTTGCGTCTCCTTTCTTTAGCTTTTTGTCTTCTCTGTTCAGCTCGCTCCTCTAACATTTTCCTTCTTTTATGCCTTCCCTCATTTATCCACCACTTTCGGTATTCTGGGTCGCCATCACGCTTTCGATCCCACTTTGGAATTTTGTTCTCTTCAGATTCAATAGGCGTTTGATCTGTAGGCGGCACATACCCAAGTTTTCTTCTTCCCCGCTCTGCAGCCTTTTTAGCTATCTCTTTTTGTCTTTGACTTCGCTTGTATACCTTCAGAAATTCATCAACTTCAAGATCTCTCCATTTTGTCTTCCAATTTTTCCCTGAATTAATTCTTTTGCGAAGCAAACATCTATCACTCCTTGATACTGCATGGCTATCTCTTTGTCTTTCTTATCATAGATTATCTTGTTGACAAACAGACAATCTATATCTTTCTTCGAACAGTTAACCAACCACATAGGATCCAAAATACTTATTCTTCGTCCTTCTCCAGTGGTCTTGTCAAACAAAGAAATAACTGCTTCAGCTGTAGAGGGATTATATAGCCAAGCTTGAAAAAGATCATTGAAATCTTGTTCAATGGCTCTGAGTGGCATATTCTTCAAACATCTTGGAGGCTTTACATCCAACGTAATGTCTTTTTCTCCACTCTCCAAGTAAGTAACAATCTGCTTCGGATATTGTGGTTTCCAATCTGGATAATTATTCTTTGCTTGCCATTTGATGTAATTCCACAAATCCTGATCACATTCACGAACTTCTGGACCGTAGTAGTATTGCTTGATATTCTTTGTAACCACGAATTCATCTACGTCCCACCAAGGTAAAGTAGCTATATCAGCTAAGAATTCAAAGTACTGTACACCCTGCTCCATTCTGATTGCATAAACTTTCAAGTCTTCCAGATATCCCCAAGATAGAATATCTCCCTAAGAAAGATCTTTGTTATGAGTAAAGTATTGAAGAGCCCTGAGAGTCTTTCTTTCTTTTGGCATATTCTTGAACCATCGTTTTCTTTCTTCAGCTGTTATCTCTCTAGGAACTGGTTCAGGAATATCTGCTGTAACAACCCTTTCTTCAATCTTTCTTCTCAACTCATCTTCATTCTTTTCTTGAAACAACTCTGTGAAAGTAGGGAATGCAACATCTTCACCTTCATAATGAAAATCCACCCTATATTCTTCTGAATCAGATGCGCTTTCAACAATCACTTCATCATAATGACAGCTTCATGAGGGTATCTAGGCTCGAAATCTTTTGCAGGTGAGTGAGGAATTTCGTCTTCAAACTTAAATTTTCCATCTTCCAAACCCAATTCCTCTAACATTTCAGCCCGTGTTCTTTTAACCTCTACCTCTCCTTGTTGTTTACCAGATAAGTAAATGACAGTAGGGTTAGAAAGAAGTACCTGATCAACAGGTTGTTTTCCAGACGATGATGCTTCATGATCAACTTCATCCTCCTGCTCATTTATTTCATTATTCATCAGCTCATCCACTCTTTCTTGAACATTTGGTTCACTGATTAATAATCCCAAAGCACCTTGATCATTGTCGTCATCGCCTTTGTCATCTTTATCAGACTTATCATCAGTTTTATCATCTTTATCATCAGAATCATCTTTATCTTCTTCTTCATCATCTCCAAACAACTCTTTATCAGAATCTTCATCCACAATCTCACCACGAGCTATTCTTCCCTTTCTTTTTCGATCAAGAAACTTTAACAACTTTGCCACTTCTTTCGAATTGTATGGCACAGGGTAAGCATTGCCAACTAACACAAATTTGTCAGTTGTATACTCCAGCAATAGTACTTCCCTTGCTCTTCTTCTCCTTTGAATAATCTCAACTCTTCGAAGAACATTTTCAACAATAATAGGCTCAGAAGGCTCACCAATAATCAAGTATTCTGGTTCATGAGGCTCTTCAGCTTCAGCTTCAACCATCTCTTGATCATCTTCAACAATTTCTTGTTCTTGAACCTCAACCTCTTCAATCATTTCAATATCAGGTTGCGAAGAAGAACCTCCAACCTCTGGTTGACTTGAAGATGCATCAACTATCTCAACCTCTTCAACTATTCCTTTGTTCATTAGGTTTGCTTCTTCAGCCATTTGACGTTCACGTTCCAATCTTCTTTCATTAGCTCTCATCACATCAATTTCATCAAATGCAGCATGAATGTTTATCTTTAAATGACTTTCAACCACAGCAACCAGCATCTGAAGTTGTTGATCTTTCATTACTTTATCAGCTTTCATAGCCTCCATCTCTAATTTCATTGCCTTCATTTCATTAGACGAAGCTTCACTCATCTCATTAAGAAGCTGATTTAACGTTTGATTCACATTCTCCAGATCCTTTGTCTTGGCATTCAAAGAAGATATCTCTTGTGTTAACGACTCAAACACTTTAGAATTACCCTCGGCCTCATCCTTCATTTGATTCATTCTTTTCTCCTTTTCAACCAATGCTGCAACTATTTTATCGTGAGCTTCCATCAATTCATCAATTTGACTTCTCAGCATATTACGTTCTTCCTCAGCTATTGCTTTCTCTTTTTCCAATTCTTTAACTTTCTTAGTTAGATCTTTAACCGCCTGATCATTGAACATATCACTTTCACCTTCAGGCATATCTTCAGAGAAAATACCAGTAGCCGAGCGAATATTATCAAAATCAAAGTTAAAGTCTTCTACTTTCTGTCGTGATGACTGAGGAATCTCTTGTTGAACAGGTTTTGGACTAGCAGCTCTGAATCAAGTGATCTCTACATAATCATCATCATCTGTCTTCTTTTCCGTTTCCACAACTGGAACTTCTTTTGTTTTCACCTTCGGTTCTTTTGGAACATCAACACTTGGTGATTTTTCTTTTTGAACATGTTGAGCTGCCTTTCCTTCTTTATCTTTCTGTGACTCAGCTCCTGATTTCTTTGATCTGACATTTCTGGGAATTACACCCACTGGAGCTGCCTTTCATTTCTTTCTCTGTCTCTTTGACTTTTCAGGATCGTAAGGAGAATCTTCTTCATCTAAACCCTTTTGTTTCTTTGACGGTCTTTTCTTCAACTGAACTTTTCCTTTACCAACAGTTTCAGGAATTAATTCAGATTCAGATTGAGTGGCTTCAGAATCTCCATCACTTGAACTCCTTAAAGCTTCTGTATCTGGTTGAACCCTTGTAACCTTTTCAGCATGAGCACTTGTTCCTTGAGCTTGTTATGCTGCAACTTCTTCATTCTTTTTCAAATAGCTTTCCAAAGATTGCTTTAACAAATCAGCACCTTGTTCAATCACCACAGATGGCTCTAGAACTGTCTCATCAATTAATTTCTGCTGTGGCTCTCCAGAAGACCCTACAAGACAAACATAGACAATAAAATTAGTAACCTTTAAATCAATGTGATCTAACTGTCTTAATGCTCCCCCTTTCACTATACCCTTTTCTCCTTTTTTAGGAATAACAACCGCAGGGGATGACTTAGGAGTCCTTTTCCTTTTTCCATCTCTAACATGCCACCACCTAGTCTTTTTCTCAATCATCTCACTCATCTTTGAGTCTTCATTGTCTGAATTGCTGTCGTCATGCCTCCATTTATCGTTTTCAGGAGCAACATATGCTTTATCTTTTATTCTGCAAATCATCTGCTTAGATTTCTCATCCTTATCCTTTGTAACTCTTCCTATTGTTGTCTTATTCACAACACTCATCTCCATCACATCCTCACAATCCTTTGGAAGATCTTTGATTTTGTCATTTAGTAACATCATGATGAATCTAGGATACATGATGTACTTATCTGTTCCAGCTTCACAATTCTCCTTCATGTATTCAAAAATCACTTGTGAAATGTTGTATCTTCTGTTTAGCACCAAGCTTGTTATCATATTCATGATGTAGTCAGCAACCTCATCATATGCTCCATTTCTATGTCCCATTGAGTGTATCATGCAATGTATTAAGTACCTATATGCTTTGGAGAAGCATCTTTTGTACATCTTTCCATTAATGGACCCTGTGAATCCCATTCAACACCACAAACCTTTTACAAGACGTTCAGACATGATTGTTGGATCATTGTCAGAATCTTGTAAGTCTAGAACTCTCCTCACATCTCCTACATCAAACTTAAACTCCACATCTATATCCTTTCCAACTTGATCCTTCTTTCTCAAAACTGCATGTATCATCTTGTCTGAATCTTCATATCTAGCAGTGTTCCAGAATGCTCTAACATGTGATTCATAAATCACAGTTTTATCAGACATAGCTTTAGCGATTCTGCTTTCTCTCAAAAACGTTGCCATCTTTTCTACCACAGTACCAGTGGTTGATTCAGAATCAATTTCACAAGGGATGTTATGACTCTTGTCTTTCTCTTTTCCTCGTCCCTTTGCCATTTGAGATGATGAGTAATCCAACAAATCAAATATATTGATGCAAAGAGAGATGAAGATCAAAAGAAAACAGTGAAATCAATGAATCGGCTGAGAGACCTTTTGGTTCGATCGAAGTGCGAAAAAGAATAAATGAAGCATGAACTCCTATTTATAGTGTGTCAATGAACCGGCTAGGCAGTTCGATCAACTGGTCCAGCCGAACGGCTGGCCTGTTCGACTCAAGGCACTTTGACTTTCAAACCAATTTGACTTTTTGACCTTTTTCACATTATCAGTGTTCGAGAAGTCCACTTAAGTATCTAGGTCCAAGTTAATGACCCTAGGTACTTAATTTGTCGACCAAGTTCAACTTAAAGACCTTGGTTGACCCGAAGCAAAATCAAACTGTTCTTTTAAACATTTTTCTGAAAATTTTACAAGTTTCAATTTAATGAACTTGCATTTTGACTTTTTGTTTTCTCTGTTTGTATCAAGATTAGCTCCCAACTTGTTTTTCAGCTCAGAACAATTTCCTGCAACTTGCATCAGACTGTGAATCTGAAGATCAATCTTCCGCTTTGGTTTGTCAAAAATAAAGCAGAAGTGTAAAATCTTTTTGAGTTTTCAATGCAGATCCTAAACTATAAAAGTATAACTAAAACTGAAAGACAGAATGTAAAGAAATCTATTTACAAACATATTTTTGCTGAGCGTGTCAGGGAATCATATCAGCTTTTTAGACATGTTACAAGTACCGTTAAGCTTTATTTCATGTTCAGGATTAAACAATTCACCTCGATTGTCGATATACTGATCCTTTTTAAGTTTTCTCACAGATTTCAATTTATTCAGGATACAATTTAGATGTCTTATTAACTTGACTCATTTATGTGTCCCACCTTTTGAATATACTCCCGTATCAAGTTCCCAATATTCAGTCTTACAGGTGAGTATACCACAGATGATATCTGTAAGGGGTTAAATGCGAGGGCCGTGAGAGCTCAGGTCGATACTTCCGTATACGCAGAGAGATGACGGCTTCGACTTTTCGGTGTGTCCCCTTTAGAGGATCTTTTAATTTCAACAGCAGTGACTATCAATTTTATTGTTTCATCAGCTTGCTGAGGGTGATGCTGTGTTTCAAGCATTTTGCGTAAAGTATTATTCGGGGACTAGGTCAGAACTTCCATTCAGCAGAAGTCCCGGAATAATACCCCAGATATCACTGAGTATAAAGACCTAGTATCTCAGAATAAGGGACCTATCAAACGAGATTTCAGGGGTTACCTATATATCCAAATAGTGTTCCCCACAAATTAAGTCTCGTTTTGTATTTTTAAGTTTATATCCCGAACAAATCTATTAACTGTGCAAAAACCTATCGACACATCATCAGTGAGACTGTTTAAACCTTTTAAAACTTTACAAGTCTTTAGCATACCGTAACAGTCTAGCTGATGTACTATCATTTTCCCTTTTTACACAAGCTCTTTTTCATTTTTTATTGTTTTTGGATTTTGAAATTTTATCATGTTTTTGGCTTTTTGATTTTTTAATGTTTTTGAATTTTCTAAAATATATACAAATATACCTATCTTCCCCTAAAGACCAAAACAGGTAAAAAATCGACAAACCATTGCAGATAGATTATCAGCATCATCTACAGTGGTATCCTCATCAACGCCAACGATTCCATCCTTCACCGACAAGAGCATCATACCATTTAGTTTTAAAAGATATTTAAAACGTGTTCTATCAAATGCCTTGGTATGTAAATCAGCTTTTTGCTCGTCAGTGTGGATTTTCTCAATTCGTATCAACTTTTTCTCGAAACAATCACGAATAAAGTGATGACGAATTTCTATATGTTTGGTTTTAGCATGATGTACCGGATTTTTTGTTATATTTATTGCGGCCTCATTATCAACAAAAAGAGGAGTGTTAAGAAACTGCAAACCGTAATCGCGCATCTGTTGCTGTATCCACAGGATCTGAGAACAGCAACTGCTGGCAGAAATGTACTCTGCTTCACATGTGGATAGTTCCACAGACGTTTGTTTCTTACACTGCCAGGTGACCAAGCGAGGTCCAAAGAACTGGCATCCTGCAGTTGTTGATTTGGCATTGACTTTGCAGCATCCGAAATCCGAGTTGGAATACCCTTCGAGCGTAAAATCGCCTATTCTAGGATACCACAATCCCAACGATGGAGTTCCCTTCAGGTAGCGTAATATCCTTTTCACAATGATCAAGTGCGAAGCTCTCGGGTCAGATTGAAATCTTGCTGCGAGGCACGTCGGATACATAATGTCGGGTCTTGAAGCAGTAAGATACATCAAAGAACCAATCATGGAACGATAAAGTGTTTCATCTGCCTTATCTCCGGTGAGATCTGGGTGAATTCCATGATTTGTTGCTAATGGAGTTGCCGCAGGAGTAGAACCTGACATTCCAAATTTCTCTAGAATATCATGAACGTACTTTGTCTGATATATGAAAATTCCTTCAGGAAGTTGATCAACTTGGAGTCCCAAAAAGAATTTCATTTCCCCGATTGATGACATTTCGAACTTTTGCTTCATCACTTGTTCAAAGTCTTTGCATAAGTCCTCGTTTGTTGACCCAAAAATTATGTCATCCACATAAATTTGTACTATCAGCAGGTGACCGTCGACTATCTTTGTGAAGAGGGTGGCGTGTATTGTTCCCCGGATGAAGTGATTGGCTAGCAAATGCTGAGATAATGTCTCATACCAGGCTCTCGGGGCCTGGTGTAAGCCATATAACGCTTTATCCAAGAGATACACTTGATTCTTGTGGTGTGGATCGACAAAACCCGGTGGCTGTCCCACATACACTTCCTCCTTCACTTTGCCGTAGAGAAAGGCCGACTTCACATCAAGCTGGTAGACTTTAAAGTTTTTCCATGATGCAAACGCTAGGAAAATTCTGATTGCTTCTAGTCGTGCCACAGGAGCGTATACTTCGGTAAAGTTAATTCCCTCCTGTTGACTGAAGCCCTGAACAACAAGTCGAGCTTTGTTTCTGACCACTACACCTCTGTCGTCCCTCTTACACTTGAACACCCATTTGGTGTTAATTTTTCTGTGACCCTCTGGTAAATCTACCAGTTTCCAAACACCTAATTTCTCAAACTGGTTTAGCTCTTCTTGCATCGCGTTGACCCAAGAATCTTCAGTAAGCGCCTCTTTATACGTTCGAGGTTCAATCTGCGAGATAAAACAACATAGTGAAAATTCAGTTTGTAAAGGTGCTACTGATGAATAAAAACTAGTAAGGCCTTGGTCAATTTGATGTCTGGTGCGAACTCCTGATTGAAGTTCTCCGATGATCAGCTCCTCTGGATGATATGAAAGAGTTCTGGGCATTACTTCACCCGGAACATCCACATTGCTTTCCAGATTAGTGACATTTTGATCTGCACCTTCTTCACTGATAGGATCTGCTTGATCTAAGATCTGGATTTGCTCCCCCTCAGATTCAGAATCCCCATGATCAAAAGTTGGACCAATATCAGATGTTGTGTCATCATTTGTTGTTGTCTGATTTTCTGGAGTTTGAGGAGTATCATTTTGTTCACCAGCATTACTAGGACCGGCTTAATCATCATTTGAAGTTTTCTGAGATTGCCTAGAATACTGTGCTGGAAATCTTTCTTCTGATGACTCATAGTTTCTAAGAATATCCAGCTCATCAAAGAAGTCTTCTTCATCTTCAGGCTCTTCCATTACATCAAAGGAATCCCACAACGTGTCGTAATGGTAACGCCATGAATCTCCTGGGTTCTGAGGCGGCATTGTATTACCTTGACATTCAACATTTGCAGCTTCAATAATCCGCTTTTCACTTGGCACGAAGACACGACGCAGAGGACTTGCATACCCAACAAATATACCCTCGAAGCACTTCGGACCAAATTTCCCAAAAGGTTCTATCACCGTACAGGGTGACCCGAACGGTTCAAGATACTTCAAGTTAGGCTTGCGATTATTGATCAATTCAAAACATGTTTTGTTGAATTTCTTCACGGTGAGAACTCTGTTGAGAGTATAACATGCGGCAGAAACAGCTTCAGCCCAGAATTTATTGGAAGTTTTGAATCTGTGAGCATAGTTCTGGCTGTCTCGATTAGCGTCCGGTTTTTGCGTTCTGCTACTCCATTCTGCTGCGGAGTGTACGGAGCACTAAATTCATGCAGTATACCTCTTTCTTCACAAAATTCTTCCATCTTGTGGTTTTTGAATTCAGTACCATTATCACTTCTAATTCTTCGGATACGTCTCTGGTACAAATTCTCAATCTTTTTGAATAACGCCATCAGACTGTCAAACGTTTCATCCTTTGTCTTCAAGAAAGATATCCAAGAAAATCTAGAATAATCATCAGTGACAACCAAGCAATAGTAATCTCCCGTAATGCTTTTGACATTCACAGGACCAAATAAATCCATGTGAAGTCTTTCCAGCGGTCGAGAAACTGAATTGACTTGCTTTTTGGGGTGGGACTTTTTCTTCTGTTTGCCTTTAATGCAACTTATACACTCCCCTTCTAGATGAAACCCTTTGATGTGAACTCCTGTAACCAGATCATTATGCACCAAGTGATTCATTTTTCGAAGATGTATATGCCCCATCTTTCGGTGCCACAATCTTGACTCCTTCTCAGTTGCTCTTGACACAAAACAGTGAGCCTGACCCGTTGTTGTCGTTGCTATGCTCATATCCAATACATATAGGTCGTTGACTCTTGGTGCCCTCATGATGATCCACTCTTCAGGAACAACAAATCCCGGTTTTAGTATCAAACATTCTTTGTCAGTCAAGTGAGTGGTGTACTTTCTGTCACAGATCTGAGAAATACTTAGTAGGTTGTTCTCCAGCTCAGCAATGTAATTGACTCTTTCAAACGTTACAATCCCATTTGATAACGTTCCTTCACCAATTATACGACCACCTTGATTGCCCGCAAATCCAACATATCCTCCATTTATATTCCTCACGTCGTACAACAATGCAGTCTTCCCTGTCATATGTCTGGAAGCTCCACTGTCCATGATCCATCTTGAAACAAGTTGTGGAAGATCCTACATATAAACAATCATGATTAAATCATTTCAATAAAAGATGCCGATACATGCTTCACGATCAAGGAAGCTCCGGCAAATTCAGATTGTTCAGTCAAACATCGAGTCCACCCAGGCCTCATCAGCCTTAGGTGTAACTTTGACTCTTGCAATTTGAATTTTGAAATTTTCAGCCTTGAGAGGTGGAAAATTTGCATCATAATCAACTGTAATTGATTCTTCAGACTTTTTCACCTCGGAAGTTGAAATTTTCTTCTCACTTTTTGGTTTCCAAACTTGTTGAGATAATGGAACCCTTTTCTTTTCAGGAACACTCATCTTTACCGATGTGATAGAAGATGATTGTTTTTCCATTTCAGAAACCTTTGATTTTGAACTAATTGCTTTCATTTCTGCAACTTTTGGCTTCCATGTTTGTTGAGATGTTGCGACCCGTTTGTAAAATTTACCATTTCTAATTTCCATCTTCTTTAAGGGTTCAGTTTTGACTTTGGTGTTTTCATGTTTCAAAGTCTTCTTCTCAACAATCAATGGAGCCTTTTCTTTCTCATCATTTTTCTTCTTTTGATTTTCAACAACATCAGTCTTAGACTTCAAGTTGGTACACTTTCGTGCAATATGCCCAACTTGATTGCATCTGAAACATGTTCGGGTGTCAACAACCCGACTAGTGCCTTCGGACTGAGGTTGTGAAGCTTTTTCCTCAAAGAACTCTTTGTTCGATTTTGAAAAGACTTCAGGTTCTTCATTAGAAAATGAACTCATACTGTTCACAAAAACTTTCTTTTCAACAAATTTCTTGTTTTGAACATTTTTCTTCTGATAAGACTTACCCCCTGATATCCACCCGACCAATTGTTTCGATTGTTATTAGAAAAACGTGGAGGAATAACGGGTTTCTTGTAGTAAGCTTTATCTTTTTCAAAATTCATTTGTCTTTTTGTTTGGTTCAAACTCTTCACTTCTGTCAGCTCAACTTCGATTAATTTGTAAACATTTTTCAATTTGTTGACATTTACATTCTCAATCGGAAACTCAGTATCCGAAAACAACTTATCTGAACCCAACATCTTGTACATGACAATATTTGGTTCTTCATTTAAGTTGTTCTTGGATTTTTGTTTCAGAATGTATTTATCCAAGAAACAACCATCATCTTCATTTGAATCAGACTCTAAGACACTTTCTGCCATGCTTTTGACAATATCAGTCTGAACACTATCATCAGATGATGATGATGAGAATGTAATATCAATCGACTCTGGAAGTTTTATTTCATCTGAATTTTCATCATCATTAACCAGTCCGGACTTTTTCTTTGAGAAATTGTTTAAAACAGGTGGTGGGACTTGATGATATCCCACTCCAGTTCCGTCCGAAAATACATCTTCGCCAGCTTTGTTTTTCCCAATGGGTTTGGGAACAATGTGCTGTAGAACAAAGCTCGCGGAGTTGTAACTGGTTAATTTTAATTGGATGCGTTCATTTTCGATTTTTGCTTCTTGGAATTGAAGCTTCAGATTAGCAATTTCATCCAATTGTTTGTTTATTAACTCCTCTTTCACCCTTAACACGCCCGTCAATTGAACATTTTCTTTTGTTGTTTTCCCATTTCGATCATCCGAATCTTTAACCGTTCGCTTAAGCTTCTCAAAATTTTCAGTGATGTGACGATTTTCAAGAATGAGTTTTTCATTTTCTTTCTTAGTTCTTTCTATGTCACTTTTATCACTTTCAATTTTTTCTGTTAATTCTTTTGCAAGATCATTTGAAGCTTTTAGCAATTTATCCCGGTTTAAGATTTGGTTTTCAACCTCTCTGACTCTTTTAGTCAGATCTTCAACCTTTTTATTGTTGAGATAAGCGATAGTACTACAATCTTTGCAATTTTTCATGCAATTCTTGCAGTCACTTTCGCTTTTGTCTTTCTTACCTGATACTACATTCATGTTTATCTGACTGACCTTGGCGTTTGAGTCAGTTCCAGAACTAGAATCTACCTCCAGTTCTTTTGCAGCTAGAACTTTGTCTGCCATCTTCATCAGATTTTCGGCTGTGAGCTCCTGTGATGTATCTATCACCCCATCATCGATCTTCTTTTCTGCCGACTTCACCTTTTCTTCTTTCTCTTCCACTTTCTTTTCACCTTCACCCCACCATTCTCTTTGTCTAGCTTCCTCTTTTTCAGCATATTGCTGAATAATTGCATCAACACTGAGTGAACTTGGATCGATTGCTATATTACCTTGAGGATCAAGATAGCATTCTCTGTCTGGATCCCACCTTTTAGCCCTTTTTTGCTTCTTTGTAAATGGTATAGATTCTGCTTACTTTTGTTTGGGCCTTCATTCTTCTATTCACAAACTTTTCTTCTTCTGTTCTTGTATCTTTGAACGGAACAATCTTTCCTGCTGCGAATGCGTAACCAACTGCATCTTCTTCAAGAAATATCTCACTCCAGTCGTATCCCTCATCATCATGAATGACTGCTAGAGCTCTTGGCTTTTCCTTTTCTTTTTCTTCGATCTGCTTCAGCCTTGGAGGTTCCGATTTGTTCTGATGATAAATGGCTTTCTTATAATAATCTTCTAGGAACGGATTAGCCGATTCATCAGCATACTCGTTTCTGCATTCTCGTTTAAAGTGACCTTTTTGTTTGCATTTGAAGCATGTCACTTTAGACTTATCGAAACCCAATTTGGTAGATGGACCACCAATTGTTTTCCTGCCAGTTATTTCCATGAAGCGTTGTGCTCGACGAACAGCACTGGTCATAGCCCAACGAATATCAATTAGCTCCATTTCTTCAGGATCTATTTGATCGTAGTCTTCCTTCGTCAGGTTGGTGTTACCTATCTTCCCAGCAACTAACCCCTCATATGACTCCAATACAGATGCTAAGAAAATCATCTGTTATTTTGCCGATTCCTCACTAAAATTCTGACGATTTTTCAAGTCAACTGCAATGTTACATTGAAAAACATTCTTTGGTGCAGTTTGTTATTGGTTTGATGTGCTTGAAGATGGTCCTTGACTTGTAGTGTTGGAAGACATTCCTCCATGAAAACCACTGTGTGAGGTTTCTTGAGTCATTGGTTGTGAACTTTCAGCAGTGAAGGCTGTTTTCGGAGATCCTATCTTTTGAATCAAGCTCTTTGGATAATAAAGTTCCACATTTTGATGATATAATGAGTGATTGACTTTATGTATTTTCTTTATTTCGAGCCCATGACTCTCAAGTTTTTCTATCAGCAAATCAACTGTTAGAACACTTGGCTGGATTGTATTCTTGATCATCATTGCGAAGTATTGCCAATCCATTTCGTCTGGCAAAGAATCAAATAACTTGTCTACAAGCTCCTCTTGAGTAAAAACAATTCCATGCCTGGCCAATTCTAGCTTTAGATGCCCGAAACGTTCAATCATTTTTGGAACAGACTCATTTTTAAGACAACCAAACAGATCAAATTCCTTTTTTAGCAGTTTCTTTTTGTTTTTAATGATTTCTGCAGTACCGACACATTTCTTTTGTAATTTATCCCAGAGATCCTTTGCATTTGAATAATCAATTAGTGAGATAATATCTTCTCTCACTGATTGGTTAATCAAAGCTAGACATTTTTGTTCAGCCATAAAATATTCAATCTCTTCACTTTCTGACATGTTCTCAAAATCTTCTCTTCCATTGTTAAATCCGTTTTTTAAGCTTTTCCAACTAGGGTACGCGAAGGCTTTCAACCATTCCTCGAATCGTTTAGCCCACCGGTTATAATCTTCAATTGCTAACAGCTTTGGTGGCTTATTGTAAGTTCCATAAGCGCTTTCCACACTAATGTCAACGTCTTTCTCGTACTTGGAGTATTCTCATTTGTTCGGTTTGTTGAATCATCTCCACTATTGCCAGCAAACGCATACATTTCACTGAATGGGTTCATGAATTCTTCCATTGTTAAGTACCTGAGATGTTTATCAAACACTTAGAAAAATTTTGAATTTCAAAGAAGTAAACACAAGGACACTTGGATCGAATGGCTCGCTCGATCGACCAGCACACCCACAATCGGCTGGCTCGTTCGATCGAGTGACTCGTTCGATCGGCTGACAAACACAACTATGTAATCAGTACACAATTACTGTCCGATCGAGTGGCGTATTCGATCGGCTAGCAATATGATGTCAGCAACAATATCAAATGTCAACAATGCTGTCCGATCGAATTGCTCGTTCGATCGGCTAACACTGGTGATGTCAGCAACACTTGAAAATATCTGAACGGTTATGCAACTGGAATGATGACATCAGCAAGTACAAGAATCGGCTAGGTCATTCGACCGGCTGACATCAGCAAACATGAACAGTTTCCATAGATTTTGATCAATTTGAACAAGTTTTTGATTGAATTTGATTGTGAAACTTTGTAGGATTGTAATTCTAATGATTGCGATTTGATTGATACCAAATTTTTCAATTTTTAACCGTAAAATCTCACTGAATTTTAAGTTTTTCTGGTTTTATGATGTAAAAGTAAAAAGTAAAGCTAGATCTGAGAAGAATATAGAAAAATCGGTCAAATTTCCGGCGAAATTTGAGTCGGAATGATAGAAATAACAAATTTCTGGTGAAATTTGTTTCTGACACAGCAAACACGACTTGAATTCCGGTGAATTCGTCTCTAAATCAACAAGAACGGCTTGAATTCCGGTGAATTCGTCTCTGTAGGTCTCGATTCAGCTTCCTTCAGCTCTGATACCACTTGTTGGTCCCTCGGATGGGATCTTCCTGTTCATAAACGTAGTTGAATCGTAAAGTGATCAATGCGCGGAATTCATGTAATCACATAGCAGATATACAGAGACAACATTCTACTTTGAATCACCGTCTGATATTCTATTGAATGATGTGAAAATGTACAGGAGCCAAAAAGAACTCAGACATCCAAAAGGTAGGTCACAAGTGAAAGTGTCAAAAGGTTCTAAATAAACTAACCTACCGGCTATTTATAGGCAAGGACAGAATAAGAGAGTGCTGGCCGATCGGCTGGGCTAGCCGATCGGCTGAACATCCTAACCAATCGAGTAGCCTGCTCGATCGGCCGGGCTGTCCGATCGGCTGGGCTAGCCGATCGGTTGGCATCAACAGCACTTAACAAAAACTTCACCGATTCTGTCCTGCTTTACATACATACAAACAAAACATACACACAACTATACAAAATACGACTACATGTTGACGGAAGCTACAGACGTTATTGTACTAATAATGATTTGGATAAATCACGATAACCACAATGCTTTTAATGATCTAAGGAGAATCACCTATGTTAGAGAGAAGCGGGGTCGCTTCGAATGGAATTGGGGGCACAATTCCTAGAGCTCTCGCAGAACCAGGAAAGTGTTCCACGACCATTATTGGACACGACTATGAGGAGATGACCCGGCTAGGGAGAGTCTTGTGTGAAGTGTATTGTCGTCTACACAAACGGCAGATGAGTTCAAAGACATCGAGATCTACTCAGAGCTAGTGGGCTAAGTGCATTTCATGACCGAAGGTTCAAAGGGTAACACGTACCTATCGTATGCAAAGCTCAACTGTCGAGGTTACATTGGAAATTTTAAGTGTTTTGAACAATCTCCATTCATGTGGGGGATTGCTGGGAAAATTAGTGAATGGATATTTAGTTAATTTATAATTAAGTGAAATTATAATTACTAATTAAATTCAATATGTGAAACTCTTGAGTAGAGTTTTATGTCACTTGATTAGCTTTTATTAGAGTTTTATGTCTCTATTAAAATAACCAATTAAGAGAAACTCTTCACCACCCACAACTCTTGTAAAAAATGGTAGGTTATGTAACTCTTTGGAATGAGAAGAAAACTACAAGAGAAATATAATATGTATGAAGAATTCTTGGAGAAGTGGTGAAGACTTGAACATCCATATGTTGGGAATTATAGAGAGATGAGTTTCTCTACTCGAGTCCATCACCTTCGTATCGTTATTTTTCCACAAGTTCAAACACTATAATTCTATTCGGTGTACCCTCGGGCGCGTGGCCATTTCCGGCAATACATACTGCTTCGGCTGTTGTACCCTGGGAGACAGACGCGTCGTCTTTAGTAGAGGCGTGGAATCTATTTTAAGGGAAGCGTGTTGAACACGTGCCTCAGCCATAATCGTCAACATTTGTTTGTTCTTTTTGTAGGAAATTATTGTATAAGAAGACGTGGTTCAAGACCTCGTTGAATCCTATACAACGGATTTAAAACACAACGAACCATACAAATAGACGCGGTTAAAGATCAAGTTGAAGACTTTATCTTTTGAAGATATTGGTTTGAATCGATTGTTTTATTAAATATGTTGTAGTTCAAATTTATTTTCGTTTAAATTTGTACACGGTTCATGTGCTACAATTTCCCAAATGTTTAAAGAGAGTATCTTCATTTTTTATTAGTTTTATTAATAAAAAATGTGACCCATATCCAACAGTATATGACATCGATTTATATAATTACATTAAGAAAATAAGTTGTGTGTGTGTGAATTTTATAAAATAATAAACATATATACAAAGTTTCAAACTTTAATAAGTTATCATATTTATTCTATTTTTTAAACAACTAACACTATAGGACTTGAATCCTTAATCTCAAATGAGAACACTACTTTTTATACCTTAGTATCACTAGTTGTTAAGTGAACATATTTATTAATAAGTTTTTTTTAACAAGCGAATTATTTCATTCCAATCATCAGGGCAAATTACATAAGGATCGCAAGTAGACGAGCAATAAACTGCGTCGCCATCCCTTTCTGAATAAATTAAAATGCAAGGGATGCAATGATTATAAAATGCTTAATGATATCAAAGTTTTATTTACTTATTTATATCGTAAGAGGAAAAACAGGAAAAAAAGTGAGGTTACTTTAAAACTGAAAGACAAGATGAAGTTCCTTCAAGATTCGTTTATGAACTCATATATAATCATTACCCATAACAACTCCACTCCACTCCACTCCTATTCCAATTTACTTTTTTACTTTTCCTTTCTAAGTTCTAAAAATTTGAATGTTACTTGTACACTCGTGACTTTTATAAATATATATTTTCATTTGATGTTTATTAAACTTTATACAAATGTTTATTTATTTCTATGTTTTTTTTTAGAAAATAAGTGTTACCAACTAATATCTTTTTAAGGTAATTACTGTTTTTTTTTCTAATAAATTGTTGCTTGATTAAGGTGTTATTTTAGAACTATTTAAGTTAATTACTGTTTTTATTGTTTCTAATTAATTGTTGCTTGATAAACATGTTATTTTGGAACTAATTTACCATATTCTCTAAAGATACATCACACTAATTTTGGTGAATGGTCACAATCAAATGCTATGAACATTAGAAGGATTATGCATTGTTTCGCTCTCGTGTCTGGTCTCCGTTTGAACTATCGGAAATCTTACTTGTATGGAGCAGGAGTGACTATGAAAGATACCACAAGTATGGCAGTGGAAATCAAATGTCAAGCTGACAACTTTCCATTCGTGTATCTTGGAATCAAGGTTGGTGCGAACATGAACAAATTCTCGAATTGGTCCCCGGTTGTAGAAGCGTTTGAATCCCGACTCTCACTTTAGAAAGCTAGAACTCTCCCAGTTGGGGAAGATTTACTCTTATCAAAAGTGTTCTGGATAGCCTTCCAACATATTACTTCTCCCAATTTAAAGCACCAAAAGCCCAATTTAAAGCACCAAAAGCGGTTATCGAAAGGTTGGAACAATTGAGACGTAACTTCTTTTTGGGGGGTAAAATGAAAAATAAAAAATGGCATGGGTTAAATGGCAGATTGTAATTTCGCCGTGGGAACAAGGCGGATTAGGGTTGGGATCGTTATTTGATGCTAATAGAAGTTTGTTATCCAAATGGTGTTAGAGATTCAAATCGGAGCCGAACAGGTTATGGAGAAGAGTGGTGTATGGTCTTCATCATTCCACTAGAAGGTGGGAATTCCTACCCCTCAAAGCGGGAAGATCGGGTGTATGGTCGAATATTAACAAAATAGAAAAAGAATTGAAAGTTAAAAATATTACGTTGGGAAACATCATAATTGGTAAACCGGGAGATGGGGATCGATAAGGTTTTCGATGGACCATTGGGTGGGCAACTCGTGCCTCAAAAGCTTATTCCCTGCCATATTTAGACTGGAGCAGAATAAGATATGCTCGGTTGGTGATAGGCTGGTATTTGGTGATAACACTTTATCGATATGTTGGAGGTGGAACAGAGAGCCAACAAGTGAAGAGGAAGTCAAGGAACTCGAAGAGTGTGTAAACACCATAAACAGAGTGCAAAAATCTATTGGGGAAGATAAATGGTCGTGGTCAATTAGCAAAGACGGTAAATTTTCAGTCAAATCTCTTAGAAAACTTCTAGTTGATTCAAGTATGCCTCAGGAAAAGCCGTGGCTAGTATGGAATAAATGGTTGCCAAAAAAGATTAACATTTTTGGTTGGCGTATGGCGAAAAACCGACTCCCAGCAAAGGTAGAATTACAAAAAAAAAAGGTATTCACGCCAACTCTTCTACTTGTCCACTGTGCGGGGAAGCAGATGAATCTCTGGAGCATGTGATGATTTCATGCTACGTAGCATTAGTGATATGGCAAGCAGTTTCAACGTGGTGCAACATACCACCCATTTTTGCTTTCTCGCTGCAAGATCTCTTCAACACTTGTTTTGGTTCGGATGTGTCCATGGTTAAAGGTCAACTAATACAAACGGTGAAGCTCTTGGCATGATGGCTAATATGGAGAACAAGGAATGAAGTCATTTTCATATCTAAAAACCTGGATGTGGGGAATATCTTTGTGGAACTGAAAACACTGGGATATCTATGGGTCAGACATCGATCAAAGATTGAGCCGTTAGATTGAGATAAGTGGTGTAGTTTTACATTCTAAAAGTTTTGTTTTATCTAAATCTTGGTTTGGCCGAATTTTCGGTATTTGGTTTTGTATGTACAGAGGTTTTTAATAAAATTAGCCTTTAAAAAAACCAAATCTATCTATACTTTCTATAAAATGAGAAATCCCAATGACATAAGAAAAGCTGATGTGTCAGCAGGAGAGGCTGTCCAACAATGCTTTTCTTATGTCATTATTACATCATAAAGCCTATATTAAAAGCCTTAAAAATTCAAAGGTGGCCCACATTCATATTCCAAAGGTCTGCCATCAAACCACTGCCTATGTTATAATTCAAACCACCGCCTTAAACCTCTGACGATTCAACTTTCAAAATTCAAAACCTCTGACGATTCAAAATCCTGGCTCCATATTCAATTCAAAATTCAAAATTATGGCTCCACATATATAAGATACAGCATTCAGCTCCACATTCAAAATTTAAACCACACTTTCATCTCTCCCTTAAATCCAGTTCCCTCAACATCTGCCCTCAACATTTTATAATCAAACATCTGTTTCCAATTCAAAATTCTGGCTCCACATTCAAAATTCAAAATTCAAACCATATATTCTAATCCTATAAATAAGACATAATTATCTGGCTCCACATTCAAATCTTTCTCGCTCATATCTGCGAGCGTGTCTCTCTCTCTCTCTCTCTCTCTCAAATGCATCTTTCTCGTGATTCAGCCGCTATTCTCCGATTACACTTCTTTGTTCGATTGTTTGATGATTCTATTTACATGTTATCATTCCAGTATCATTGTTCCAACATCGTCATTTCAATGAAGCTTCCCATCACACATCAACCTTTCAATATCGATGCTGCAGTATAATTGTTGCAACATCGTGAAAAGTTGCATGTGCTACCTTCTTTGATGGGAGAATTGCAACTTGAACGGACGATATGTATCTTCTATCGTGAAAAGTCAGATGTGCTACAACAGTTGAGAAGAGACCTTTGCATTTTAGGTTTGTTTCTTATTTTGATTAACTATTGATGATGTTGAGAGTTTTTATTTACACTGACATTTTAGAATATGTTAAGATGCATGTTTATATTATTAAAATGAACTACTACATAGAAAAATAGAAATTTAATGAAATATTTATAAAGTATTACACGCTAGAGTTAACACTTGCTAGGATTTCGTAGACTCTGGCCTTTCTTCATGTGATTTCATGCTCTCTTTTGAATTTCAGGTCAGTTAGCATGTTGCAGATTTTCTGATCCTGTATTAGAAGTTGTGTCAGAAACTCTTCTGCATTCTTCTGGAACTCTGATGGAGGAGAGTGGAGGACTTCATCGAACAATGCTATGTTGTTCCAGGTTTTGTTGTAATTAGTGTCATTGATTATGTTAACTTTCCTGTTTAGTTCTTCGTCTGTTCTTTATTCTTTGAGTGACCACATCGAGAATTGTGTTTTAACATCGCTGGTGTCTGACCAGTGGTAGAAGCTGAAGTTTGCCATGTAGATTTTTTGTTGGTTTTCTGATTTGGAACAATTTTTGACTGAAAGTGATTTGTAGGACAATTTGTTGATGTTTTGAATCAAAAGTAATCATCGGTCTTTTATAGAGTTTAAAAACGCGTCTACATGGTAAATCAAGAGGTTAATTGTAATTGTGATAATCTGCTTTTGTTCTTTGAACTTCGAAATTTTGTCCCTTGGGTTTCTTGGTATTTAATTTTACAGTTTTCCCATAAAAGTTGGGGTTTGAAAAGGTTTTTACATTAAAAGACTGCTGTTTTGAAATATACATTAATATGTTTATATTAAATCTACACGTTTTCACAATTACAAATTTCAGTATATAAACTCATAGTCACTTCACCTGTTTTTCATCAAGTTTTCCTACGAAGATATAATACTTTCTGGAAAGTCGAGTAATATAGTTTATTCAAATGGCGTCATTCACAAATGCAAAATCATATGATTTAAAGCAGCGTTTTGTCAGGCAAATTGAGGAACAGGTGTATGAAGATAGGGCTACTCTTCAAGAGCTGAAGAGATGTTTTGATGGATTGCAAGTTGGCCTGTTCACTAGAGAGCAGGTTTCCAGAGATCTTATGCGGATGCCTTCAACTTCCGTTCGTGAGCTTTGTGTTGTCAGTAATATATAGAGTGCGGTGATATAGACGTGGAGTTCATGGCGATGTTGAAGGACATATATCAAGAGGTTCAGCAATCAATGGAGTTGAAGCTAAAGTTTCTTAATTCTTGTTGTTATTGTTAGATTTGAACTTTAATGTTGTTCAGTATGTGATGTAATTATTGGACTTTTAATGTCATGAATAAATGAATAAATTTTAATCTTATGAATCTATGTTGCGTTTTAGTTTTACGTATTTAGTGTTTGAGTTTGATATAGATTATGTTGATGTTGAATTGTGTCTGAACATCTGTTTGGTAAGTTAACAGAAATTTAATTGTATCAAGGGTTGGTTTGATGGTGAACAGATAATGTTGATGTTGAATTGTGTCTGAACATCTGTTTGGTAAGTCAACAGATGTTTAATAGTATCAAGGGTTGGTTTGATGGTGAACAGATTATGTTGATGTTGAATTGTGTCTGAACATCTGTTTGGTAAGTCAACAGAGGTTTAATAGTATCAAGGGTTGGTTTGATGGTGAACAGATTATGTTGATGTTGAATTGTGTCTGAACATCTGTTTGGTAAGTCAACAGAGGTTTAATAGTATCAAGGGTTGGTTTGATGGTGAACAGATGAGTGAAAAGATAAAACAAATGTTCAGAATTTGATCATTGATAGTAGTTTTTTGAAGAATCTGTGCTCCTGCAAATTACAGAGGGTGAATATTTGGAGTTGTAAAAGGTCTGTTGTAGTTAAAGTTTGGTAAAAGAGGACATTTGCTGATGATGAAACAACTGTGTATGCTAACGACTGTTTGATTTACCACTGTTGACTAAATGAATAAATTTTAATAGTATTTATCTTTGTTGTCGCATTTTTTCATTTTAGTTATTTTAGTCATTCCTAAGTATTATTATATAATTTTGTTTATCAATAACAGTTTTTGGAAGAATTTACCGTATATTTTGGTGTTGTAAAAGGTGATGTGTAGCTAAAGTCTGACAAAAGAGAGCATCTACTGATGAATAAATGTCTGAAGATGCAAAGGTCTGCTATGGGTCAACAGATGTTAACGAAGAACAGATGATATTCAATCTTAAACTTCTTAACAGAGGATTTGATACTAACAGTGGTTGGGCTAATGATGAATAAGTATTATTATATAAGGTCTGCTATAAGTATTATTATATAGTTTTGTATGTCAATAACAGTTTTTTGGAAGAATTTAGGGTATATTTTGCTGTTATAAAAGGTGTGTTGTAGCTAAAGTCTAACAAAAGAGAGCATCTGCTGTTATAAAAGGTGTGTTTTCAATCTTAAAATGTTTAACAGAGCATTTGATACTAACAGTGGTTAGGCTAATAGCAGATGTTAGACTTACGACTGTTGAGTTACACCGATTGAAAACAACTGTTTTTGAAACTTATGCTTGCCTAAAAATACATCCACTGCTAAATGGTACCGTCTGTTGTCATAATTTCTGTTTATCCTAATGACTGTTGATTTACTATATTGCTGACTGTCATCCATTATGACAACAGAGGTTCTGACGTGGACAGATGTTAGCTAAAAAGAAAACAACTGTTGAAAGTTATCATCTGTTCTCATAACTTTTGTTTATCTAACGACTGTTTGACTCACAATGTTTCCAACGACCAACAGAGGTTTCCAAACACATTTTGTTAGACATTTTTTATTAGGTTTGTTAAATATGTTTTATATTTACTTATAGTTGTCTTTTAGCTATAATAGATAACACATTTTCGTACAATATCTATACATGTATCTATATTTTTTTTAAGATATACATGTATCTATATGTTCTATCAATATGTGTTATGCATGGTTTTCAATGTAAATGTAAATAACAAATTCAATTAGGGGTGTATGTGTAAATATTTTTCATCTGTTGAAAATATGGGAAACGAAAACACAACCGTCATTATTTCTTTAGCATCATTACACATCAAACATCTATCATCTGACTTCTTTCAAAAATCTCTTCTTCCCAGTCATTTTCTAGGGTTTCAACTTTCACATTCTCCGTCTTCTAAACTTCAATCATTGGAGGTTTTATTGTTTTTTCTTCAGCAACTGGTATGTATATTCATATTGTAATGAACTTTATATTGTTTAACCGATTTTAATTCAAATCCTATCTTTCTACAAATACGATTTTAAACGTTTATTGCTATACATTCAAGAAGGCTTTAGTTAGGTGTTTGAATCATTTGTTGAGAACATAATAAAATAGTTATTATTTGCAGAAAAATTTTAACTCATACTCTGTTACTATGATTAATTTCAGTAGATACTTTGTTAATACAAAAAGTTAATGTTCATCTTGAAGCCAACTTTTTAATTTCAATGTTTTAACATCTTTACTGATTCAGGTTTTATCATGTATACTACATTTGTCAAGTTTCTTGATAACCCAGAATCTTTGAAACTGGTATGACATGTTTTTATATACATAATTTGTTTTTATTGAGATATATATTTAACAGTTGTTATGGTTTATATTTTCTTACACTACTTAAAAATTATATACAGGATGTCCCTATAGCCTTTGCTAATCAAAAGTGGGGAGATTGTTGGCAAAAAAATAAGTTGCGAATCTATCATGATTCTGGTAAAAATGGGTTGTGAGGGTCAGAACAGAAAATTCAACACCAATAATAACTGACGGTTGGGACAGTGTTGTTAAAGATCTCAATTTGCTGAGGGGTACTTTGTTGGTTTTCAGACTGTTAGGTGATTCTGGGCTTGAACTTTCATGTTTTGTTGATGGCATATGTGGTGAATCTTATTTCACGTTTAATCGTTATGCAAGATTTGGTTTTACGGTATGACTATTGATCTTAACTTGAATCCTTTTGCATCTTAAACATGTCAACACTTATTCTCATAAGTTACATACTTCACGTATAGTATTCATTATTTTTAATTTTATGTAGGTAATCGAAGACTGCTTCATTAAACAATTTTACGTAAACAGCCCACCAAGTGGCAAATTTCAAATCTGTTATAAGGTTCCTATTGGAATGTTGAGGCGTATAAGGTTGATACAAACTATGTATTTGCTAGAGGATGGCCGGAAATGTGCAACGACGTTGGGATACTGGAGGATGATTTGCTTGTGTTTAGCAGAATTGATGATGTTGTTTTTGAAGTAGTAGTTTATAGAGACGAGACTGAGATTTGCTTTTCGAAGAAACCTGAATCTGACGATGATAGTGTACTTGAGATATCGAAGGCTAATTATGTTGAGAATGTATTCAAGGTACGTATGTATTTAGCATTAGCAGTAAAATTTATAATTATTTTAGCATTATATTAATTATTTCATTAATGTTGACCAGGACATCTATGAGTATGAAGAAGTTGTGTCTGTAGGTGAAGGAAGAACCGTTACTCAGGTACTTACTAAATTATTAAAATTATTTATTTTTAGTTTAACACATATAAGAATTTAATGTTTTTACAACTATTAGTAATGTTGTTTACTGATGTTACATTTATTCAATAATGTATTATTTAGAAAAAGTTACCAACCAATGCCGAATGCACGTCGAAGAGACGCATGTCTTCACAATTGAATAAAACACAAGATGTAAGTTTACCATCTTAAAGATTGTTATATTACTATGGTTATTAAAGTTACTCTATGAAATCAGGTTAAGAAGAAAGGTAAAGTTACTTCTGAGAGAAAGGAGACGGTCAAGAATATGACTAAGGGAAATGTTGCCTTACCTGTCGACACAAGTGATCATATTGGATGTTCTTCATCTGCTCACAAAGCTAAGGTATCTCTACTTGCCACTTAATTAGTATATCTTATATAAACTGTTTTTTTTTTGTGCATATATTCAACATTCCTTTAATTCACATGTATATGTTTACTTTTTCATCAAGGGGAAGAGAGCCACCAATGTTCAGAAAAAGCTTATCTGTAGAAATAAGATTACAAAGACTGCAAAAAAACATTGTGGACATCTTCTCGACCCTGAGTTCTTTCGTTTTGATCACAAAGGAGACTATAGGCTGGTATACCATTTTTTTATAACAAACTAATGATTTATGTTTATTTGTCTGACTATTATTTTTTTCTACACAATACATGTAGCGTCTTCCTGTTGAAGTTGCCAGACGAGCAGGTTTTTCTGTTGATCTTCATCCTTTGAAAGTTCAAAACATGGTTGGAGTTGTGGAGGTTTATGATGTTAATTCGGAGTTAAATGAATTGAAGCCACGTTATGCGTTGGACAGTTGGCCAAAGTTTATGACTGAGAATAACTTGAGGTTTGGTGATATGTTGCACTTCACATACGTGTCTTCGCAACAGAAGATCGTATTAAATCAAGTTACCTCAGTTTAAGAACGACATTTAAGTATGTTCTGATATCATATATTATAACTATGAATTTTTTGATGGTAATGTTGTATGTTTTTTTTTTAAATTATTAACTTGATGTTTTGTTGCTCTGTATAGCTCACATGATAAAACACTGTTATTAGCACTTTATGTTTTATATATAGATGATATCATGCTTCTTTTTGCTAATAGTAACTACAATTAGTAGAAACTTGGTTTATTAATCGCAAATGTGACATTCTTCTGCATTTATGGGTTTATGAATTCAGAATAATGGATGGACATATATGACTGTATTTGGCATGATGATGTTGTGTTTCATGTTGTAAAAACCAGGGAATTGTTAGATAATAGATTGCTTTACCCGATTAGATTATGTGTTAAATTATAGTTCTTTAAGTCATTGTTTTGTTTTCTTGAATTTTATGTAATTTTGTAAAGAAGTACAATAACAAACAGTGGTTTGAACATCTGTTTGCCTTTTGGTCAATAGTTAATGGAAACCCATGTTAGGTTCAACAGTGTTTTGAAGAGAAAAACAGTGTGAGAAGACAATAGATCTGATTAAGTTAAACATCTGTTCAGACTTAAACAAATGTTTGGCCTTAAACAGATGTTTGGCCTTTTATATCAGAGGTTTGGACTTAAACAATTGTTTGACCTTAAACAAATGTTTGGCCATAAACAGATGTTTCACCTTAAATAGATGTTTGGCCTTCTATATCAGATATTTGGACTTAAACAGATGTTTTACCTTAAACAGATGTTTGGCCATAAACATATGTGGGGTCTTAAACCAAAAATCTATTTAAGGTCAACATCTGTTTGACTATTGATCAACATCTGATTGACTTTATTTTGGTCAACATCTCATTTAGTATTCAACAGAACTTTGAATAACCCAACATCTGTTTAATTCGTTGTTTCGTTTTCTTGAATTCTATGTAATTTTATAAAGTAGTACAAAAACAAACATTTTTACAAAATCCCAAATCACCCTATCATTTAAGTGCATTGAAGTAAAAGTGGAAATGATGTTATTCATGTGGTCCTGTTGTGCTTTTGTTTGACCTCTAATATGGGTTCATGAACTAATCTGGTGATTTGAATACATTGTTGTTGAATCGAATGAGATGCTTGATGTAATGTGGTCGTATTAATAACAAATAGTAATTAATATAATAAGTTTCCCGAGCCCGGGAAGCAATCTCGGGTAACAACCTAGCTAAATAATATTTTATAAGGAGTAGTGGTTTGTTATAACAGTCCTGATGAACTTTCGTTAGAGGTTCACAATTGTTGTTGAATCGAATGAGATGCTTGATGTAATGTGGTCGTATTAATAACAAATAGTAACTAATATAATAAGTTTCCCGAGCCCGGGAAGCAATCTCGGGTAATAACCTAGCTAAATAATATTTTATAAGCCGCAGTGGTTTGTTATAACAGTCCTGATGAACACCAATAATAACTGACGGTTGGGACAGTGTTGTTAAAGATCTCAATTTGCTGATGGGTACTTTGTTGGTTTTCAGACCGTTAGGTGATTTTGGGCTTGAACTTTCATGTTCTGTTGATGGCATATGTGGTGAATCTTATTTCACGTTTAATCGTTATGCAAGATTTGGTTTTACGGTATGACTATTGATCTTAACTTGAATCCTTTTGCATCTTAAACGTGTCAACACTAATTCTCATAAGTTACATACTTCACGTATAGTATTCATTATTTTTAATTTTATGTAGGTAATCGAAGACTGCTTCATTAAACAATTTTACGTAAACAGCCCACCAAGTGGCAAATTTCAAATCTGTTATAAGGGTTCCTATTGGAATGTTGAGGCGTCTAAGGTTGATACCAACTATGTATTTGCTAGAGGATGGCCGGAAATGTGCAACGATGTTGGGATACTGGAGGATGATTTGCTTGTGTTTAGCAGAATTGATGATGTTGTTTTTGAAGTAGTAGTTTATAGAGATGAGACTGAGATTTGCTTTTCGAAGAAACCTGAATCTGACGATGATAGTGTACATGAGATATCGAAGGCTGATTATGTTGAGAATGTATTCAAGGTACGTATATATTTAGCATTAGCAGTAAAAGTTTTAATTATTTTAGCATTATATTAATTATTTCATTAATGTTGACCAGGACATCTATGAGGATGAAGAAGTTGTGTCTGTAGGTGAAGGAAGAACCGTTACTCAGGTACTTACTAAATTATTAAAATTATTTATTTTTAGTTTAACACATATAAGAATTTAATGTTTTTACAACTATTAGTAATGCTGTTTACTGATGTTACATTTATCCAATAATGTATTATTTTGAAAAAGTTACCAACCAATGCCGAATGCACGTCGAAGAGACGCATGTCTTCACAATTGAATAAAACACAAGATGTAAGTTTACCATCTTAAAGATTGTTATATTACTATGGTTATTAAAGTTACTCTATGAAAACAGGTTAAGAAGAAAGGTAAAGTTACTTCTGAGAGAAAGGAGACGGTCAAGAATATGACTAAGGGAAATGCTGCCTTACCTATCGACACAAGTGATCATATTGGATGTTCATCATCTGCTCACAAAGCTAAGGTAACTATACTCGCAACTTAATTAGTATATCTTATATAAACTGTTTTTTTTTTTTTTTGCATATATTCAACATTCCTTTAATTCACATGTATATGTTTACTTTTTCATCAAGGGGAAGAGAGCCACCAATGTTCAGAAAAAGCTTATCTGTAGAAATAAGATTACAAAGACTGCAAAAAAACATTATGGACATCTTCTCGACCCTGAGTTCTTTCATTTTGATCACAAAGGAGACTATAGGCTGGTATACCATTTTTTATAACAAACTAATGATTTATGTTTATTTGTCTGACTATTATTTTTTTCTACACAATACATGTAGCATCTTCCTGTTGAAGTTGCCAGACGAGCAGGTCTTTCTGTTGATCTTCATCCTTTGAAAGTTCAAAACATGGTTGGAGTTGTGGAGGTTTATGATGTTAAGTCGGAGTTAAATGAATTGAAGCCACGTTATGCGTTGGACGGTTGGCGAAAGTTTATGACTGAGAATAACTTGAGGTTTGGTGATATGTTGCACTTCACATACGTGTCTTCGCAACAGAAGATCGTATTAAATCAAGTTACCTCAGTTTAAGAACGACATTTAAGTATGTTCTGATATCAGATATTATAACTATGAATTTTTTGATGGTAATGTTGTATGTTTTTTTTAAATTATTAACTTGATGTTTTGTTGCTCTGTATAGCTAACATGATAAAACACTGTTATTAGCGCTTTATGTTTTATATATAAATGATATCATGCTTCTTTTTGCTAATAGTAACTGCAATTAGTAGAAACTTGTTTTATTAATCGCAAATGTGACATTCTTCTGCATTTATGGGTTTATGAAGTCAGAATAATGGATGGACATATATGACTGTATTTGGCATGATGATGTTGTGTTTCATGTTGTAAAAACCAGGGAATTGTCAGATAATAGATTGCTTTGCCCGATTAGATTATGTGTTAAATTATAGTTCTTTAAGTCATTGTTTCGTTTTCTTGAATTTTATGTAATTTTGTAAAGAAGTACAATAACAAACAGTGGTTTGAACATCTGTTTGCCTTTTGGTCAATAGTTAATGGAAACCCATGTTAGGTTCAACAGTGTTTTGAAGAGGAAAATAGTGTGAGAAGACAGTAGATCTGATTAAGTAAAACATCTGTTCAGACTTAAACAAATGTTTGGCCTTAAACAGATGTTTGGCCTTTTATATCAGAGGTTTGGACTTAAACAGTTGTTTGACTTTAAACAAATGTTTGGCCGTAAACAGATGTTTCACCTTAAATAGATGTTTGGCCTTCTATATCAGATATTTGGACATAAACAGATGTTTTACCTTAAACAGATGTTTGGCCATAAACAGATGTGGGGTCTTAAACCAAACATCTGTTTAAGGTCAACATCTGTTTGACAATTGATCAACATCTGATTGACTTTTGGTCAACATCTGTTTGAATTTTGGTCAACATCTCATTTAGTATTCAACAGAACTTTGAATAACTCAACATCTGTTTAATTCGTTGTTTCGTTTTCTTGAATTCTATGTAATTTTATAAAGTAGTACAAAAACAAACATTTTTACAAAATCCCAAATCACCCTATCATTTAAGTGCATTGAAGTAAAAGTGGAAATTATGTTATTCATGTGGTCCTGTTGTGCTTTTGTTTGACCTCTAATATGGGTTCATGAACTAATCTGGTGATTTGAATACATTGTTGTTGAATCGAATGAGATGCTTGATGTAATGTGGTCGTATTAATAACAAATAGTAATTAATATGATAAGTTTCCCGAGCCCGGGAAGCAATCTCGGGTAATAACCTAGCTAAATAATATTTTATAAGGAGCAGTGGTTTGTTATAACAGTCCTGATGAACTTTCGTTAGAGTTTCGTAATTGTTGTTGAATCGAATGAGATGCTTGATGTAATGTGGTCGTATTAATAACAAATAGTAATTAATATAATAAGTTTCCCGAGCCCGGGAAGCAATCTCGGGTAATAACCTAGCTAAATAATATTTTATAAGCCGCGGTGGTTTGTTATAACAGTCCTGATGAACACCAATAATAACTGACGGTTGGGACAGTGTTGTTAAAGATCTCAATTTGCTGAGGGGTACTTTGATGGTTTTCAGACCGTTAGGTGATTTTGGGCTTGAACTTTCATGTTTTGTTGATGGCATATGTGGTGAATCTTATTTCACGTTTAATCGTTATGCAAGATTTGGTTTTACGGTATGACTATTGATCTTAACTTGAATCCTTTTGCATCTTAAACGTGTCAACACTAATTCTCATAAGTTACATACTTCACGTATAGTATTCATTATTTTTAATTTTATGTAGGTAATCGAAGACTGCTTCATTAAACAATTTTACGTAAACAGCCCACCAAGTGGCAAATTTCAAATCTGTTATAAGGGTTCCTATTGGAATGTTGAGGCGTCTAAGGTTGATACCAACTATGTATTTGCTAAAGGATGGCCGGAAATGTGCAACGATGTTGGGATACTGGAGGATGATTTGCTTGTGTTTAGCAGAATTGATGATGTTGTTTTTGAAGTAGTAGTTTATAGAGATGAGACTGAGATTTGCTTTTCGAAGAAACCTGAATCTGACGATGATAGTGTACTTGAGATATCGAAGGCTGATTATGTTGAGAATGTATTCAAGGTACGTATGTATTTAGCATTAGCAGTAAAAGTTTTAATTATTTTAGCATTATATTAATTAATTAATGTTGACCAGGACATCTATGAGGATGAAGAAGTTGTGTCTGTAGGTGAAGGAAGAACCGTTACTCAGGTACTTACTAAATTATTAAAATTATTTATTTTTAGTTTAACACATATAAGAATTTAATGTTTTTACAACTATTAGTAATGCTGTTTACTGATGTTACATTTATCCAATAATGTATTATTTAGAAAAAGTTACCAACCAATGCCGAATGCACGTCGAAGAGACGCATGTCTTCACAATTGAATAAAACACAAGATGTAAGTTTACCATCTTAAAGATTGTTATATTACTATGGTTATTAAAGTTACTCTATGAAAACAGGTTAAGAAGAAAGGTAAAGTTACTTCTGAGAGAAAGGAGACGGTCAAGAATATGACTAAGGGAAATGTTGTCTTACCTGTCGACACAAGTGATCATATTGGATGTTCTTCAACTGCTCACAAAGCTAAGGTATCTCTACTCGCCACTTAATTAGTATATCTTATATAAACTGTTTTTTTTGTGCATATATTCAACATTCCTTTAATTCACATGTATATGTTTACTTTTTCATCAAGGGGAAGAGAGCCACCAATGTTCAGAAAAAGCTTATCTGTAGAAATAAGATTACAAAGACTGCAAAAAAACATTGTGGACATCTTCTCGACCCTGAGTTCTTTCATTTTGATCACAAAGGAGACTATAGGCTGGTATACCATTTTTTATAACAAACTAATGATTTATGTTTATTTGTCTGACTATTATTTTTTTCTACACAATACATGTAGCGTCTTCCTGTTGAAGTTGCCAGACGAGCAGGTCTTTCTGTTGATCTTCATCCTTTGAAAGTTCAAAACATGGTTGGAGTTGTGGAGGTTTATGATGTTAAGTCGGAGTTAAATGAATTGAAGCCACGTTATGCGTTGGACGGTTGGCGAAAGTTTATGACTGAGAATAACTTCAGGTTTGGTGATATGTTGCACTTCACATACGTGTCTTCGCAACAGAAGATCGTATTAAATCAAGTTACCTCAGTTTAAGAACGACATTTAAGTATGTTCTGATATCAGATATTATAACTATGAATTTTTTGATGGTAATGTTGTATGTTTTTTTTTTAAATTATTAACTTGATGTTTTGTTGCTCTGTATAGCTAACATGATAAAACACTGTTATTAGCACTTTATGTTTTATATATAGATGATATCATGCTTCTTTTTGCTAATAGTAACTGCAATTAGTAGAAACTTGGTTCATTAATCGCAAACGTGACATTCTTCTGCATTTATGGGTTTATGAATTCAGAATAATGGATGGACATATATGACTGTATTTGGCATGATGATGTTGTGTTTCATGTTGTAAAAACCAGGGAATTGTCAGATAATAGATTGCTTTGCCCGATTAGATTATGTGTTAAATTATAGTTCTTTAAGTCATTGTTTCGTTTTCTTGAATTTTATGTAATTTTGTAAAGAAGTACAATAACAAACAGTGGTTTGAACATCTGTTTGCCTTTTGGTCAATAGTTAATGGAAACCCATGTTAGGTTCAACAGTGTTTTGAAGAGGAAAACAGTGTGAGAAGACAGTAGATCTGATTAAGTTAAACATCTGTTCAGACTTAAACAAATGTTTGGACTTAAAAAGATGTTTGGCCTTTTATATCAGAGGTTTGGACTTAAACAGTTGTTTGACCTTAAACAAATGTTTGGCCATAAACAGATGTTTCACCTTAAATAGATGTTTGGCCTTCTATATCAGATATTTGGACTTAAACAGATGTTTTACCTTAAACAGATGTTTGGCCATAAACAGATGTGAGGTCTTAAACCAAACATTTGTTTAAGGTCAACATCTGTTTGACTATTGATCAACATCTGATTGACTTTTGGTCAACATCTGTTTGAATTTTGGTCAACATCTCATTTAGTATTCAACAGAACTTTGAATAACTCAACATCTGTTTAATTCATTGTTTCGTTTTCTTGAATTCTATGTAATTTTATAAAGTAGTACAAAAACAAACATTTTTACAAAATCCCAAATCACCCTATCATTTAAGTGCATTGAAGTAAAAGTGGAAATGATGTTATTCATGTGGTCCTGTTGTGCTTTTGTTTGACCTCTAATATGGGTTCATGAACTAATCTGGTGATTTGAATACATTGTTGTTGAATCGAATGAGATGCTTGATGTAATGTGGTCGTATTAATAACAAATAGTAATTAATATAATAAGTTTCCCGAGCCCGGGAAGCAATCTCGGGTAATAACCTAGCTGAATAATATTTTATAAGGAGCAGTGGTTTGTTATAACAGTCCTGATGAACTTTCGTTAGAGTTTCACAAGTCTACTCAATTGCTGAAGTTAAAAAAAGTTGTGCATATCGTGACAAAGAAACGACCCGTGTTTGCACACGGGTGTTACCGTTAGTACTATATAATAAAAGAAACCAATTGATGGACACTTGTCATTATTCTAGACCATCCTTAATTATAGATTATTATTATTTAATTTAAATAATTAAATTTAATATATATTTCAAACATTTAAGAAATTATGGATATGGATAAAGTTCCATAAAATATCTGACTTTAATCATATATAATATGAATAAAAAAATTCATCATACTCGTATGTTTTTTACTTGCATAATAACACACGTGGTTAAATAATAATAAACTATACCTAGCTATTCAAAATAGATAGAATTTGATTTAAAAAATAAGTTATAAGACGTTTGAAAGTAAGTACTACTAAATGTATAAAAATATTAAAAGTTAAAGGATAAAAGTATAAGAAAAAACAAAAACTAAAAAAAGAAAAAGAAAACTAAAGAAAGATTAAAAAAAAAGTAAAAAGTTGAAATCATCTTTGGTAATTGTATTATAGTTAGTTAATATTCTAATACATGGAAAATTTTACTATCAGTACATGATATAAATAAACACTATTATTTTAAGCTTAATTTAATTAGACGTATGATGTTTACTATGTGTGATCTTTCTTGAAATGAGCAGAAAATATGACTTAGTATTTCAAATTAATAAAATACAAACAAGTATTTAAAATGCAAGAATAATAATAACTACATTTATCATACTAATAAATTTATCCAAAAACAACTATTCTTTAAAGATGCAACTGACGTTCAGATATTTAAATTTTAAAGTTATATAGTTTAATAATTACCGATAATTTATAATTATCTAATTAATTTAAATATTAGAGTAAACTGTCATTTTGGTTACTTTTGCCACTTTAGTCCAAAACTCAAACCTTTTGCATCTGGTTCCCTGTGGTTTCAGTTTTTTTGTCATTTTGGTCCAAAAATGAAATCAGGTCATACTTGTCTTATAAAATCCTGCAATTTTGTCATTTTCCTCAGGGGCAAATCAGGTCATATTTGTCTTATAAAATATGGTATTTATTTATAAAAAAGAAATGATCATTTTGCCCCTGTGAAAAATGACAAAATAACAGGATTTTATAAGACAAATATGACCTGATTTCATTTTTGGACCAAAATGGCAATAAAACTGAAACCACAGGGACCCAGATGCAAAAAGTTTGAGTTTTGGACTAAAGTGAAAAAATTGACCAAACCACAGGGACCAAAATGGCAGTTTACTCTAAATATTAACTTGTACCTATAAGTTTATCTAACTGGCTAATTGCTATATGCCTAATCTGGACATGTCAACATTTTTTTTAGAACTAATAAATTAAAACCACTATTATGTAAATAAAACTTGGGTATTAAATGTATGTTCACATGATTATTAAAACTCGTGAGAAAGTCGATGATACAGTTTGTCTTCTAATAGATGGTTCAAATGCTTTCATATTTATAAACTTGACAAACATCACAAGTTTTGATCATACATGACACAAAATTTTGTTTGGCTATTAGAAAAACGTCTTAAAAATATTGTTTTTTCATTGTTAAATCTTCGTTTTTAACTATTTAATTTCTTATTTACTTAACCCGTGTAATATACGGGGTTATAACCTAGTATGATAATAAATGAACTACATAATTTTTAAAATAAAAAATATTATTTTTATAACTACGATATAACACACATCGACTTTCTAGTAATGATGTGATTGCTAAAGATTAAATGAACTATTTAAAGTATAAAGAGTCCATGTGTCAAAGTATTTATTTGTGTACCTGATTGGATCACATTATTATTATTATGGGATTTTTACATATTTCCCCCTCCTAAGAGCATTCACATCCAATCCATTAAAAATATATATACATTCCACTAAAAAACAACTCCTATATCAATATATTTCCACTAAAAACAAATACTTTTTCTCTCTCATTTTCAATATATATTACATTTTCTCTCTCCTCCACTCACAACCACTTTCAATATATATTAAAAAAGTATAGGGGGTGAACAGTGTCCCCCCAAATATACAGATAAACAGTAACATTTTCTCTCTCCTCCACTCACAACCACTTTTTATACTTCTTATATTTTAAAAACCCCTCACACAGATTTTGATGGTTGGATGAGAATGCTCTAAGCCTCTTTATTACGTATTTCTCCAAACCATAAAATCAATTACATATTTCCCCTCCCTAACTCATATATATTACATATTTCCCATTTTCATTTAAATGGCTCTTATTTATGACTATTTTACCCTTAATGAACTATTTAATGAATATTTACATATTTCCCCATTCTAATATGTAAAATCAATTACATATTTACCCTTCTACTTGTTACTCTTATTAAACAATACACACAAAACCATAATACTCATAATAAAAACATAAATTCCGTTCAAAAAACATAAATTCCATTCAAGTAGCTTAGCCAAGCCAAAATCAGAAATCTTGAGCTCAATACACAATTACTCTAGTCTCTACATCAGCACGTTTCTAAATTTGTTATATCTAGCAACTGTACACCTGTAATAATTCTTCAACAATGTCTTTAGCATTTGAAGTATCCCACATAGCATAAAGTAGATCCAGCGCATGTCTCCGTATGCTGTATTCAAGAAAGTCAATAAGAAAATATAAATCTTATAAAGCAAATGGTAATATCATTAGCAAATACAAAGATGGTACATATAAAAAGGAAAAGATAGATTCTATTAAGAGCATTCGAGTCATATTCTCCTGCATGTACCAATTTGGCAAAATAATGTTAGTAATCACTAATCAGTGCACTTATTTTGCTATTTACTTATTTTTACTACTTACTAGACCAAGATAGCGGATATTCGGCTCACGGAGAGCGGTAAATTTCCCAAGCAAAGCTACACATTGTGACATCATCTTGCAGCTTTCTATAGTGTAAGGTCTCCTGCAACCCAAACTCGAACGCTCTTCATTGATGAATTCAAAACCCGGAATACATCGACATGTGGTGGCATCGTTCATGACCACACAATACCCATTAACGCCGCAAAGACCCTTCCCTATACACTTGTTTGTCGTTGATGCCCATTTGATACCTAGTATCAAATAAACTGATTTGCTGACCCTGTGTTTGTTCCACAGCGAGCATTCCATCAGATGTAACAAATGAAATTAACACAGTCCAGTATTGATTGTTATTGAATAAACACCACCATTAACAGTGAACTATGCAACTAACACATCACCAACCAATCGATTGTAACTGAATAATTTCCGAAACAAAAAAACACACAAGCATCGATGAAGAATTATGAACGAACCAGTTAAAATCGATGAAGAATAATTTCGGATACAAAAAACAGGATCGAACCAGTGGACGAACAGGATCGAACCAGTTGGAAAAAAAAAACGCACAATTGAACCAGTGTTGTAAACAGGATCGATGAGAATGTTTGTACAGCCTATAGATGAACAAGATTCAGTTTTTGATCATACATGATAAGATGAACGTCTTCGGGGAGAAGAAAAGTCGTCTGGCCTCTGGGTATGGTTTGGAGGATTGATTATACGAATGGGAAGTTATTTGAGGGTAATTAGGTAATTTCTCAGAAAAAGGGGAAATATGTAATTGATTTCATGGTTTGGGGAAATACGTAATAAAAAGACTTAGGAGGGGGAAATATGTAAAAATCCATATTATTATTATTATTATAATATTAATACCCATGGCATTATAGCCTACTGGTATCTTGGTGGTGGGATAAGGCTTATGACCATTAGGTCATGGGTTCGATTCCCACATAGGGGGTTTTCCCAGATTTATTGGGTTTCCTCCTGAATTGGTGTATAGGCAGTATTGTCTAGTGGAGATGGATATGATCGGGTGGTTCTGCTGGTGGCACGATGATACTCCAGTGGTCCGTCAGTGATCCAAATTTGCCGTTTAAAAAAATATTATAATATTAATAATAAATTTAATAAATAATTGCATGAACCTGATGGCCCCTTACTAGAGGCCCACATATCAAAGGCCTATTATTAAACCCAACATTTGCAAGCTGAAATCTGAAAGACGAGAAAAGACTCACGTTTGCGTCGATATCAACTCGGTTTATCAAACGAAAGGACTTAGGAAAAATAAGTAAATAACACTTAAAAATTATATATTTATATAATTCAGATCCCAGTGTACCTTTCAACTTATTTAAAAGTAATATATTCAAATCCGGTTCAAAAATTAAAATTAAAAATCGAATTGATTACTAACCCAATCGAAAAACCAAACAATGAACTTGAATTGGTTGCTAACCCAGTTCGAAATCCGAATTTTAGTTAGTTTGATTTTTTTTTTAGAGGGGGGGGGGGGGGGGTAAAGCCCATCTCAATCACTAGCGGCAGTGTTCTAGCAAACCCCACGCATCCCAATGCATTAATTTCAAATATTCCACTTTGTCTTTCTCTTCCTTCTCACATCAAGAGACGGTTCGTGTCTTTGTGAACAAGATCAACCCGCCATCTAGCTAGATCAAATTGGTTGCAGTGGTGTTCTCGTCGAACCTGGGGAACCCCTTGAAGAATCTAGTGAACGCCCAGAGTGGCCTAATTTTGATTTTTCTTTCTATTGGGACCGAACACCCCTACATAGCACAATAATGTGAAACTTATTTCTCTAAGAACACAATCAATGTGAAAGATCTCTTTAGGTCTTCTTGCAAGCCAATTACGATCATGAAACCTAACCTAATGATAATATCTACTAGGGGTGTGCAAAAAACCGAATTAACCGACATAAACGAACCGAAAAAATTAAACCAAATAAAAAACCGGTGGGTCGGTTAATGGTTTTTTTGAAAACCGAAAGTAGCAGGTCGGTTATGGTTATCATTTTTCTCATACCCACCATAACTGAAGCGAACCGACATGTAATAAATCTATGTAGGATTTAGGACTTTTCACCATATTTTTAATATTTGATGTTTTTGACTGAAGATTTTTAGTACTTATGGGTTTTTTTTATCATTTTGTGGTTTTGGTTGAATGTTTATTTGAATTTATGGAATGTATTATATCACTTATTTGAATATTCGATAATAATTGGTATTAATATTATAGATTATATGTATTTGTTAATACTATGTAATATACTAATATATACAAATATGCAATAACAATTTATTCTATGTTAAAAAAAATTAAGTTATTTTTAGCTAGGCTAAATACACGGTTAACCATCTATAACCGACCCGCTATAACCATCAAAACCGAATAACCATAACCACCATAACCGATCGGTTATGGTTATGGTTATCCAATAACCGACATCGCGGTTGTGGTTATGGTTTTTGGTCAAAACCAACCCAAACCGACCCATACACACCCCTAGTATCCACATGTTCTTAACTATATCAATGTTTTACCACGGCAAATAAGACAAGTTATATTATACAAGAAACTATCACCCCAAAAAGAATTATGTGTTCTTGCTCATCATCTTCCTCAAATAACATGATTTTACTAGAGAAAGAAAGTGTACCAACAAGGTGTTTAACATAAATGTTGATTAGGTTAATGTCCTGGTTTTAAGTTAGGTTGTTCGTAGTTTGTTAGAAACCAATTAAACTAAAAAAGTCAATGTAGTTTAGTTACTTTAATCGGATCAAGGAGTTGCCACAATAGAATTTTTACTAATTCTTAGAAACATCCATTTTCTTTATAATCATATCATTTCAAATGCCTACATTTCTATATCGTCACCACTTTTCTTTGTTTAAGAAATGATATTTTTAAAATGAAAACGTCACATTTTTGGTAAAATCATGCCGATAGAGATAATCTAAGAATGCAAGGTGTGGAGGGGTATGAAGCGTCATGTGGCAGCCACGTCAGCAGGGGCGTGGTAATAAAAGCACAGGGTAGAAGGGACTTGAAAGTGGCGTTTTTAAAAAAATAAACCAATCAAAACCAACCCAAACAATACCCACCAATCAAGAGCCGCCACGACACTCGCCTTCCACGCTAGTGGAACTCTCCAAGCCCTCCCTCCACGCCACCATCGCGCCATAACACACGGCGGTGTGCCAGCGTCGTGAAAGCCTTCACACCACCATAACGCATAACGGTGCCACACCGTGCAACCTAAGCCAAACCAAAAAAATATACACTTTTATTACACTTTACACATGCATAGTTTTGTCGATTGAAGTTTTTATATTTTTTATTATATTTAGATTGTTACAATCTAGAAATTTATCTATTAAATGATTATATAATACAACATCCATGCACGCTTGGCATCATAGTACTGTGATGCCTTTCTAGTTGTTTTTCTTTTCATTACCCTTTTTTATCAAAACAATTTTACACACACACATATATATAAAGACTTTATGTCAAAATCATAACCATGTATGCATCAAACAAGCTTTTTCCAAAAACTGAAAGGAAAATAAGGACGAGCAGAAAATTAATTATTTGATATATTCGGGCAATCCGATATGACCCAATCTTTTAACTCACCGGCCTACTTCTATCCCAATTTATTTAAACTATTATTATTATTACTATTCAAATCCATATACATGCTTACCACATAGCTTGTTTTTATTTGTAGGAATAATATACTGACAGCATTTATCTCTTTTGTAGTTTTTTCAATCTACACCTCAGTCAGTTAAAGGAATCCATCATGTGCATAGCATATTCTTCACATGTTTAGTATTATTTGAAATCTATTAAAGGTTATGTGTTGGTTTTGTGTTAACATGGTAAAATTGATGAGTTTAAACATGATCATATATATTTTTTTTCATGTTAAAGAAATTGACCTTAAGTACTTAACTCAAACATACGTTAGATTTTTTGACCCGTTTAACTTGTTTATTGAAATTGTTGCTACAACAAATATGAGACCAAGAATAGTGGAGGGACTAGTTAGGCAAAAGGCTTCACGAGTCTCGTTTTGCCTAACGCAGGTCGCGGGTCCCCCTGCGTATGCAATACGTAGGGTCGGATCACTCTTTTACCAATTGCTTAGAATTCAAGGTTGAGAAGGACTCAACCCAGATCCGATTCATGCAATGTGATAGTGTTATTGAATGTGAAGAATAGAATATGCAATGTGCAGATTCTAGAGAGAGAGAGTGTGTGTGAGATTTTGGAATGTTTGGCTGAGTGACCAAAGATGGTCATTTATAGGGAAAGAGGAAGCCAAGGGTAGACACCTTTGACTAGTGATCCGGTGATGCAGTGAGGGGGTTGCCCGTTTAGGTAGGTTGAAGGCTTCGAACCTGCGGGTAAAAGATTGTCTCTTCTCACATGCCCCTTTTGCGACTGAGTGAGGGAAGTCACATGTAAAGTGTGATGAGACATGACACTGTGCAATGCTTTTTGCTGTTCACTACAGCTGGTAGCTTACTTGAACCTTTTAACCTTTTAAGCTATTTTACACTTATAGTTAGTTTATTAAGCTTGAGCTACCCACGTCATCAGAAATAAACGTATGCGAGTGGATACTAAATTCTAATACAATTGTAAAGTGGTTAACTAGTTGGAAACCGTTAACAAATTGTAATAAAATTGTAAACATGTCATAAATTAGTTGAACACAAAATTATATTCGTTTTAGAATATTTGTAATTCTAATTTTAAATGGGTTGTCTCGTTTGATTCTAATGTAGCATGAACACACGTCATTTATAATATAACTTAGACATCTCAACAATTTTAAACAACATGTTTATTAAACAGCTTAGAGTGACAAACACAAAACCTAACTATTTTCATGTTGTATGCGTGTCAGTATTTTTGGTCTTGTAAGATAATTGCCACCCATGTTTTAACCTCTGGTTTCAACTCGCTTTGTTTGAACCGTTCATAAATAGAAGGGCGGGAAACGAACTGCATTTTGTGGTATTGATTGATTTTATGATAATTAGAGTTTGTACAATAGTTTATATGCTAGCTAGACATTTAAAATTTCTATCCCAAACTATGATGATTTACATTTGTGTCTGGTATTCCCTCGCAAGCTAAGGGCAAGGAACGACCTGCCAGCTTGGAATGCAAAGATATGAATCTTTGTGTTGATAACGGTTTTGTGAAGATGCAAGTAATTTGATCTATAACATATATAAATTTCACACGTACTTTTCCTTGAGCAACTTTTTTCCCGAACAAAATGAAAATCAACTTCAACATGCTTTGTTTGTGCGTGAAAGACTGGATTAGTAGCGAGGTAGGTTGCACCAATATTATCACATCAAGGAGTCAGAGCGGAAGTTGTGTTTGCCCCAAGTTCCTTTCACAAATCCTATAACCATGAAACATTCAACAACTGTCAGCTAGGGTTTTGAAATTTTATAGTATGTGGATGACCGAGATACTGTTTTCCGTTTCATGCGATCTAGAAGATGAGGTTGAAACCCATGTATATGGCAAATCACCTCATGAGCATCAGTTTAAGGCTTTAAGCCGAAGATGGGAACTTGAATTGTAACAAATAAGTAAGTCATGATTAATAATGCGCTTTTAGGTATCGAAGACCACATTTGGCATCCGACCAGTGATTCTCGAAATGAGCATGCATGTATGACACTCGTTTTTTTACAACAAATGTGATGTGAAGTCTGGATAAGTTGACATATTGTAGAGCTCTAACTCGGTGATAATATTTCATTGGATCAAGTACATAATCGAATTAAATTAAAAACGTGAAAAGATATAAAAGGCTAAAAAGACTAAGAAGAAAACTAACATAACAAAAATTCAATCAAGTAATTCAAAGTGTAAATTCGAACGAATATGCAAGTTATGTTATGAAAACAATGTGTATCATACTCAGACCAAAGACTTTTTTTTATAGCTGATAAACAATCACAACTGTTAAGTTAAAACAACATGACTATTTGACAGTATTTGTTAAAGAGTATGTCAATTAGGAATGGCAAAAAAATCCGAAACCGATGGGTATACCCGAAACATATAGGTATACCCGAAACCTGACGGGTAATGGGCCGGATATAGAATTAGTTTTAAAAAAATTCATGGGTATGGGTCGGGTATGAGATTAGGTGATACCCGAAATCACATACCCATTTACCCGAACTATATACTCGATCATATACCCAAAATTTTTATATTTATATTCTTATTTTCCCTTAACCCTTATCTATTAGTGACCTATATTAGTAGGTTCATTATGTGGAAAAAAAAACTTTTCGAATATATATTTGATAATATTATTTATATTTTGTGTCTTGTGAAGTACATAAATAAAACTATCTAAAAATTATAATGTTATGATTTATTTATGATAAAAGTTATATGTATGTCATGCATATTTTAATTTATAATAGTTATTATATTAATAAAAATTATACACTAATTACAATTAGGGGTGCAAACGAGCCGAGCCGAGCCCGAGCTCGATCAGGCTCGAGCTCGAGCTCGTTTAACATATGAAAGCTCGAGCTCGAGCTCGGCTCGATTCGAGCTTTATTTCTAAAGCTCGAGCTCGGCTCGAAGGTAATTTTTCAAGCTCGAGCTCGGCTCGGCTCGACTCGTTTAGTATTTATTAATTATTTTTTATTAATTATAATTATTGTGATACATATAATTTAGTTATTTTTTTATATTTATATAAATGGTCAATATTATTATTTAAATATATGTTTAATACATTAATAAAAAATATATAAAAAGAAAGCTCGTTAAGGCTCGCGAGCCGGCTCGAGCTTGATAAGCGAAGCTCGGGCTCGGGCTCGTTTACTAAACGAGCTTGTTTTTAGGCTCGGGCTCAAGCTCGAGCTCGTTTAAGCTCGGCTCGTTCGAGCTTTTTTTCGAGCCGAGCTCGAGTAGTTCGCGAGTAGCTCGGCTCGTTTGCACCCCTAATTACATTACAATAGTAATAAAAATGTATTTGAAAATCTCAATAGGTATTTTTTAATAGATTAATGGGTATACCCGATATTTGTGGGTATCTCCGATGCCCGACTGGTAATTACCTGACAAATACCCGACGGGTATTGGCCGGGTATGGGACACCATTTCACAACCGGGTATGGGTATGAGATTACCAATACCTGACCCGAATCAGACCCATTGTCATCCCTGATTAGAGGCGAAGTATAGTGGGTGCCCGGGGGTGCACCCGCCCACCCCAATGTTTCAGTTAGAAGTGTATAAGTTCCGATTTTTCGTCCGAATTTTTTAAAATTATATAGGATCGTCCTCCCGATTATTTTTCCTAAATTATATATCCTAAATATTTATAAACTTTCTATATAAATGATGGGTAGTTTGGTAAATATACACTTTGTTTTATTTGGAACTACTATCATTTGACCCGACTTGAATCGAATAGCCAACCCGACCCGACCCGAAACATAACGATAGGAAAAAAAATTGGGTCTCATCACTTTGCGTCCCCTCGAAACTTTTGGTTAAGCTCCGCCATTGTCCCTGATGTCAATTGATGATTATAAATGTTTTACATCAACAGAAACATCGTCAACATGAACTCCATGGGCAGTTTATAATTTACTCAAGATTTTCCAAGTTGCTACTAATGGCCAAATTGTCACTTGCAATCAATTGTTGATTAGTTACTATAGGTAAGTTGTTACTGATAACTTAATACCAATCGCATCATGGATGGGGTTAACATTCATGATCCATAGTAACTTTTACTGATAATCAGTTCCAACTGACGCACAATTTGTACACAACTTTCCATCAGCCATACAACTATGAAGCAACTTCTAATAAAATTTGAGCAAGGCACGACTCTCATAAGGGCTCAACACCTTGGACTGCACTTGGGTGCTATAAATTTCGGACCATGCCAAGAGGGTGACGCACCCTTGGAACCCCAAGGGCTAGGTTCTTAGGTGTCGGAAATCAAAACAGTTTTGAACGAGCTTGGATTCTACATCTCCTAATTTGTATCAATGTTTATTTAGATTTAATTTTTGCTCTTAAGAAAATATCGATTAACTTATATCACTTGATGACATGAAAATTACCAGCAAAATTTGCATATCACCATCGTGTTGCAACTAGTATTTGAAAATAATATTGTTAGTGTAAAATACTACAATGGTCAAAGCCATAACCGAATTGTTTGGTGAGTTTTCTTTTTTTAATTTGACGAACTTTTTTGTTTGCCTATAGATGTTTAAGATTATTTTAAGCTCTGATAACTTTTTCCTATTAAGATTGTCAAACAGAACATGTTCACGGGAGGTAGAAAAGGTCTTACAAAATAATTAAAATAAACAAAAATAAATAAGGGTGTGTCTCGTATTTTATTTTAGAGTAATTACTGTTTTGGTCCTTATGGTTTAGCCAGTTTAACTATTTTAGCCTAAAATGAAATCTTTTAATAAATCAGACCTCGAGGTTGCATTTTATAACGGTTTTGGCCCTTGACACTAACTTTGTTATTTTTTTTTGCAGTTAAGTGTAAGGGTAATTAGGTCATTACATACCATAGCGGCTGTTTTTGGGAGGTTCATTTGAGAAGAAAATTAAATTGAGAAGAAAAAGAACAAAGGGTAAAATTTTAAAACATCAAATAGTTTTTTTCTCATCTCATTTATTATTATTTTTGACTAATTAATTAGTCATAAAGACTACCATCCTCCACACTAAATTTTTTTCCTAGACACATCAAAATTTATCCCACACGTTTTTGAAATTTATCCTACACATACTGAAATTTATCCTACACAACTCGTAATTTGTCCTACACACCTCATAATTTATCCTACACTTTAAAATAATTTTTTTCTTCTTTGAAAAAAACATATTTTTTTTTGAAAATAAGTTACAGTTTTAATTAGTTAGCTATTAAAAAGGAAGACTAACAATTAATGATCTATCTAATTTTACCAATATACCCTTACACCCATATTAAACACAAAAATTAAATGAAGTAAGAGAAAGCATTCTTATTGGTTGAAGATTGTTCTTTTTTATTCTTATAAAAAATTTCTTCTCATTTGAACCCTCCACATTAATGCAATTATTCAAGTTTTTTTATTATTTCGTTATTTAATGATTATTATTTAACAAAATATGTTTTAAATATACAAATAAATATATATTTTCATTAACCGCTTGTTTTTATAAAAGTCGTTTTAAAAAATAATTTATTTTTTTTTACATTTTGTTTAGACCATCTATCATTTTCAAAATTGTTCTTTTTTAAACTATTTGTTTTTTAAAATCGTTCATTTTAAAGTTGTTTGTCTTTTAAAGTTTTTTAAACACTTCATTTTATACCATTCTTTTTAAAACCATTTATTTTTTTAAACATTTTTAAACAACTTACTTTTTTAAGTCATTCATTTTTTAAATTTTACAAAACGACGTATATAAAAAACCAAAGAAATGTAAGATTTGAAAACAAAAGAAACATTCTAATAAAAGGTTTGCAAAAGATCGTTCATTTTTCAAACTTGTTTTAGAATAGTTTATTTCTTTTTTAAATCTTCCATTTCTTTGTACCGTTTGTTATTCAGAATTCGTTATTTTTTTAACCTTTCGTTTATTAAATTCGTCTGTTTTTTAGAACCTTACACTTGTTAACTTATTTTTTAAGGTTTTGTTTTTTATAAACGTCTTGTTTTTAATCTTAGTTTTTTTAAACCAATCGTTCGTTTAAATCGATCGTTATTAAATTAATTTTCTGAAGTTCTTTTTCCCTAACGGCTATAAGTAAACTGAATACAAAGTTTCAAAAATGAACGTTTTCAAAAACGGTTCTAAAAGAACGGTTTAAAAAGAAACGCTTTTAAAAATTAATGACTTAACGAATTGTTTAAAAACGTAAAAAAAATGATTTTAAAAAGAACGGTATGAAATGAATCGTTTAAAAAACTTTAAAAGACAAACAACTTTAAAAAGAATGATTTTTAATAAACAAGCGGTTTAAATATTAATAATTTTAAAAACGATAGACGGTTTAAAAAAGTTAAAAAACAAATGATATTAAAAACGACGTTTATAAAAAACAAGCGCTTAATGAAAATGCATATTTATTTGTATATATAAAACATATTTTGTTAAATAATAATCGTGAAAATAACGAAATAATAAACAAAACTTGAGTAATTACATTAATAATCTCTTAAATATTAAATTGTAACACCTCGGAAATTCGTATCAAATAATATGACAACACGTGTCCAATTAACTCTCAATAATATGACCCCCGGAGAGGCAGGTCGAGTTTAGAATTGACATCTTACCTGGAGCCGCTCCTGTAGCTAGAGCTCCATACCAATTAGCATCAACAGAGATAAAGGAGTTGAAGGCTCAACTAGATAAGATATTGGAGAAAGGCTTTATTCAGCCTAGTTCTTCACCTTGGAGAGCTTCTATCTTGTTTGTCAAGAAGAAATACGGTTCAATGCGAATATGCATTGACTACCGCGAGCTGAACAAGATAATGATCAAGAATCTTTAACCATTGCCAAGGATTGATGATTTGTTCGACCAGTTGCAAGGAGCTAGTTACTTCTCGAAGATTGATTTGAGATCTGGTTATCATCAACTGAAAGTTAGGAGCGAGGATGTTCCAAAGACGGCTTTCAGGACCAGGTACGGCCATTACGAATTTCTAGTGATGCCTTTTGTAACGCCCTGCGTTTCAAAACTTTTACCTTTTGGCAAGTCTCGTCCTTGTGATGCTTAATGATACCATTTTATGTTAAATTATGTGATTTTGTGATGAACGATATGAATCTTGACACTTATGATACTTGACACTTGTGATGCTTTAGTACATGAACGATAGGAATCTTGACTCTTGTGAATCTAGACTCTTGTGATACTTTGAATCTTGATTCGTGTGATGCTAGAAACTTGAAACTTTGATACTTTATTGAACGAGAAGCTTTGATACTTATTGAACGAGAAACTTTGATACTTGATTGAACGAGAAGCTGATACTTATTGTATGGTAAACTAGCTTAAACACAGACTTGAAACACGGAAACTTTTGTGTTAATTATAAAATAATACCATGTAATGGCTACTCACAATTACACGCAACGCAACACTCAATCTAGCTCGCAAAACGAACCAAAGTCGGAAAACTAGCAAACGAGAATTGGCTATCCGAATGGACATCCGATCGGATGACCAATTCGCTCGGATGACCATCCGATCGGATGGCCATTCGACTTGATAGCCATTCGGTTGCTTGCACACTTACACCGACTTAACTCTCCTCCACACTATAAATAACCACCTGTCACATCACTATTCACTGATGTGACAGCTCTATCCGACCCAGACGCTCCCAAGTCCTTTCAAGCACATTTCACTCGATTCAAGGCCATTTTCGTAAGTATTCTTCCCCGATTCTTGTATAACTTTCATCATTCATCACTTCTACACAATATTCTTCAACAAAATCACACGAACACTTCAACTTTTCATGAAAACCAACTGATTTGGGTCTCTGGAAGATGGTTTCTACTCAGTTGTTTGTATAAACTGTGGTGGAGCAACATTTAATCAAGATCGGCCCCAGATCTAAAGGATTTTCACAACTTTGTAACAAAACTCAAAGGAATCCCACACTTTTTACCTCAGATCTGATGGAATTCCGCTGGTTTCCGGCTCAGATCTGAAGAACATTATGTTTTACAACTGATTTTCGGACTTTTCTTCAACTTTTATACAAAACAGTGGTGAAATCAGATTCAAACAGACTTTCGATTCCTTTCTTAGTCAAAAGCTGGCTTGAGAACAAAACTTCATCGAAAAACGGGTCGATTGACGTGTCCAAACATGAAACTTCCTCAGAAACAGCTCGTCGGTACAAAAAGGGGTGAACCCATCCGATCGAACGAGTTAGGTTTGATACGTTTCCGTTGTTTGACACGTCGTTGCACCGTCTCTGTTAACTCGAAACTTAGCAAATTTCACGAAGCTTCACTCACTGACCATCTGTCCGAATGGTCATCCGATCGGATGACCATTCGTCCAGATGATCTGATTATAATGACAATTGTTTGTTTTACAGGACACTATGATCACAACATTGAAAACTTTAACAGTTCTCAAATACCCCCTGTTCGAATGGCCATCCGTTCGAATGGTCATCCGTCCGGATGACCATCCGCTCAGGCATTCTGTCAGACACTTTTACTCAGTTTTCGCACCATTCGACACTCTGTTCCCAACTGGGTCAGCACTTAGAGGACTTATGCTCTGTTCCGCACACACAGGCTGATCCAGCACTCCCTTCGATCCAATCTTAGCAGTGTTTGGGTTAAGCACCCACTGTGAGTATACTCGATCCCTTTTTGTTTTAAACACTTTTGGGATGCAACATGTATTCTATATCAAGAAACTTGACACTTGAAACTTATTTGAAACATACTCTATCCGCATTAAACATGAAATATGAAACTTGTGATACTTGAGACTTTTATGCTATGTGAACGTTTAATCCTTGTGTGTAGTTTCGCCTTAACAATTATAGTGCTATAGGAGTAACGCCTGCCCCACTGGAGTCTTGGGGTATTGTTAGGATGAGACATTTAACCTCCCGTTAGTCTTTGGGAAATGCATTTTATGCGTTGGAAACTTGGGCTATCACTTGGACTGCGTTAACTAGCATGGTGAAACTTATTATATGTTTTCATGTTGGATGAGAGTTTTAAACTATTATGCTACGTATTCAAACTTGTATGCTCACCAACATTTTTGTTGATTTTATTCTAATACATGTTGCAGGTTGATAGTAGCTGGGGAAATCAAGAATGAAGCTAGGATGATGCTTAGAAACTCATCTTAGATAATTTAGGAAATTTGAACAATACTTAATGTTTATGATACTTTGTGGTTGTGAAGCGTGGTTGATGTTTTAGAAAATTTTCATGAAACTTGATTAATCATTTTCGAAACAAATAGTGTTGTGGATTCTCTTGAGCAATCTGATTCGCTTAGTGCCGCGCCCCGATGTTTTCGCCATCGGTTGGGGTGTGACACCTTTTGGGCTCACAAATGCTCCAGTAGCATTCATGGATCTCATGAATAGAGTCTATAAGCCGTATTTAGATAAATTTGTCATTATCTTTATTGATAACATATTTATCTATTCTCGTAATCAGACTAATCACGAGAAACATCTCAGATGCATACTTGATTTGCTAAAGCAATAGAATCTTTATGAAAAATTCTCTAAGTGCTAGTTTTGGCTTAGAGAGGTCTAGTTTCTTGGATATGTCATCAGTGAGCGTGGTATCCAAGTGGATCCCGCCAAGATTGAAGCTATCATGAATTAGGAAGAACCCAAGACTCCATCTTGATTCGTAGTTTCTTTGGATTGGCTGATTATTATAGAAGATTCATTGAGAACTTCTCAAGGATAGCCACTTCTTTGACTACTCTGACCCGCAAGAATGTCAAGTTTGACTAGGGTCCCAAGCATAAAGAATCCTTTGAGATTCTAAAGCATAAATTGAGCAATGCTCCGATCTTAACCCTACCTGAGGGTATTGAATACTTTGTTGTATACTACGATGCTTCGCACACAGGAATGAGTTGTGTACTAATACAACGAGGCAAAGTGATTTCATATGCATCACGATAACTTAAGGTGCATGAAAAGAATTACACCACCCATGATCTGGAATTGGGTGTCGTTGTATTTGCACTAAAGTTGTGGAGACACTATTTATATGGCACAAAGTGTATTATATACACTGACCATAAAAGTCTCCAACATCTTTTTAATCAGAAAGATTTGATTATGTGACAACGCCATTGGATGGAGACATTGAACGATTACGAATGTGAGATTCGTTACCATCTCGGTAAGGCAAATGTCGTTGCTAACGCCTTGAGCTGCAAGGAAAGGGTTAAACCAATTCGGATTAATGCCAAAAGTATTGAGCTACGTACTAGCTTAAATGAGAAGCTGCTAGATGCTCAGAGACAAGCCTTATTAGAAACAAATGTTTCTAGTGAAGGATTACGTGGAACTGTTGATCAGTTAGCACCTGGGTATGATGGAATCCTAAGATTTAATAATTGTATTTGGGTTCCTATCTTTGGAGGACTCAGAGATCTGATTCTCCAGGAAGCTCATAATTCTAGATATTTTGTTCATCCTGGAGGAGACAAAATGTACTAGGATTTGAAAAAGAATTATTGGTGGATAGGTATGAAGAAATCCATAGCCACTTATGTAGAGAAATGTCTGACGTGTTCGCAAGTTAAAGCTGAACATCAGAAACCGTTAGGACTGTTGCAACAACTTGAAATTCCCATTTGGAAATAGGAAATGGTAACTATGGATTGATTACCAAGTTACCAAAGACCAAACGTAGTAATGACACGATTTGGGTAATTATCGATAGAACTGACTAAGTCAGCCCACTTTCTGCTAATCAATGAGACTTACAGTTCCGACAAATTAGCCAAGTTATATGTGGACAATATTGTGTCCTTGCATGGCGTGCCAGTATCTATTGTATCTAATAGAGATACGAGATATACATCTCACTTTTGGAAAAGTTTCCAACAATCATTGGGCACGAGATTAAATTTCAGTATGGCTTACGATCCATAGACTGATGGATAGAGTGAGCGTACCATTTAGACTTTGGAAAACATGCTGAGAGCATGCGTGATTGATTTAGGTGGTAGTTGGGATTATCACCTACCATAATTGAATTCACAATAACAGTTATCATACTAGCATCAAGGCCGCTCCGTCTGAAGCCTTGTATGTGAGAAACTGCAGAATGCCCGTTTGTTGGGCTGAAGTTGGGGAAGGCCAACTATCAGGACCTGAGATAGTCCTGGAGACCACGGAAAAGATTGTTCAAATCCGTGACAGGCTCAAAGCTGCCTGTGATAGGCAGAAGAGCTATGCTGATAAGAGGCGGAAACCTTTTAAGTTCCAAATTGGGGATGAAGTTTTATTAAAAGTATCACCTTGGAAAGGTGTGATGAGATTTGGAAAGAATGGCAAGTTGAGCCCGAGATACATGGGACCATTCGACATAATTGAATGTGTCGGTTCTGTGGCTTATAAACTTAAGTTACCTGAGGAACTCAGTGGAATTCATGACGTGTTCCACATATTCAATTTAAAGTAATGTCTAGCCGATGAGTCGCTGGCTATATCGCACCATGATTTGCAGATTGATGAAAACCTGAGTTTTATTAAGAAACCGATTTCGATCGAGGATCGATAGGTTAAAAAGCCCCAAAAGAAAATGAACCCCATCATGAAAGTTAAAAAGGATGCCCATCGTGGCCATGAATATACATGGGAGGTTGAGTCCAATATGCGACAAAAGTACCCCTATCTTTTTTCATTAAATCTCGAGGTCGAGATTTCTTTTAAGGGGTTGAGGATGTAACACCTGGGAAATTAGTATCGAATAATATGACAGCACGTGTCCAATTAACTCTCAATTATGCCAAGTTATTTGGGCGAGAGGGACTAATTGTGCAAAAATGTGGAAGAATGGATGTGGAGGGACTAAATATGTCAACATGCCAATTAATTTGGCCTCTGAGTGACCCTTACGGACCACAAAACCTAATGCCTTACAGACCGTAAGGCTAAAATAATTTTGTTGCTGAAAGACGGTTATGGATCGTAAGCCACTAGAGCTTACGAACCATAAGAAATTAAAAACCATGGGCACTTAAAAGGCTTACGGACCGTAAGCCTGAGACCCATACGGTCTGTAAGGCTTGGCTCTGGCAGTTTTTGTTTGATGGCCAAGGTAGCCTGCAATGTTGCCACCTCTCTCGCGAATTTGACACCCTTATGCAGTTTTTAACACCTCATAGAACACCTGTGATGATCTTAAAACACCCCTTAACACTTGGCAAGATCCTACATAACTTCTTCATGTCACGCCCCGATATTTCCATGTATTACCGGTGGGCCCGGTGGGGAGTATCGTGACGTAGTTGATATCATCAAAGTCAAACAACACAATTTAAAATGCACAGCGGAAGCAAAAGATAGATTTATTTTAACCGAATAAAAGTGTAATATTAAGTATCACAATATGGTTGTATAATATCCACAGGCGGATCAAAATAAAGAGGAAATTTGTTCAACAGACTTTAGGCATCTAAGCTTGCGAGACTTCTATTTGATGCTAGGAGAGGCCAGCCTATTTCGAGTAGTACCTGCACTTAGCCTTTTTGGGAAAATACGTCAGTTTACACTGGTAAATACAATTTAACTGACTAATTTTGAAAATGTTTAATAATTGATTTGAATGCACATGGCACAAAAGATTTTATAACTTGGGATAATTATTTATATATAAACTTGTAAAAGAATTACATGTTTCTTATACGTTCAGTAGCCCGGGTTGAACACCAGGTTAAAGATTAATTGACACACCACATGGTATAGTCCCGCGGCAGGTTATTCCCGAAACCGGCGGTTATACCTTATTATTTATAAATGCACTGGCGGGTGTACGCCTACACCTGCGTGTGCTAAGGTCGTGGCCATTTCTGTGAATGATGCCAAGGATATCCGGGACATGGTCATTAACCCCCCAAAGGATATCACAGAGGGTTATACTTATATGAAACCTGGTCCTATTAAGGCTCTAAGGCATTTCTAAACTATGCTTAAACGGGTCAGAACTGAAAGTCAAAGCAGAAGTCAAACTATGCGACTTTCGGTCCCAAACCGAGCCTAAACTGAAAATTGTCGGGGTGAACATGTTTAGATATGTTCTTACATTAATTACCAAGTTATATTAATGATAAAATAGGTTGCATGGCTTCTACATTGCTAATTATGCCTTAATTTGAAAATAAGCTTTCTGTTGACTTTTTAAAGTTAACTTTGACCCGACAATTGACCTAGTTAGAGTGGGAATCAGAGAGTACCCTTTTAAGGGTTTATTACCCACATAATTACCCACTCATAGGTATTTTTAATTTGAGATTTGATTGGACAAATTATGAGTAATCTCGAAGTCAAACCTTAATTACGACGGTTTGACTTTTAGCTAATTAACTAAGCTAAACTGAATTAGGAAAGGTTAAGGACACTTACATGAGTCCTAAGCACGACTAGGGATCTTAAGAAAGCATGCTTAATGACCAGAGAGCTCCAGAAGCGAGTCTTGTGAACTTTGCAAATGAATGAACAAAGTGTTGCAACAAGAGGAAGCTTATATAGCCAAAATGATGCAACAAGATCATGCCAAGGAGGTCTACTGATGTTCCCAGATCAAGACAAGTGCCCCCTATGCATGAAAACTTGTTGGTGCAGCCCCTGGTATGTAAAAATAAGGTTTAAAGTCGGTTACACAGCTTCAACAGGCATCTGTCCAAAGTTTCTGTCGCTGTGCTGCTCTCGCGGGCCGCGTAAGCCCATAGGGCACCCTTACGCGGGCCGCCTGGCCTTCCAGAACCTGCCAAACAAGTTTCAAGTTTGCACTTTTGGTCCCTGGTCCTTTTAAACGTGGTTTTAAGCTCTAAATTTGCATTTTCAGCCTTTTAACTTGATTTTTAAGGCCCTTAAGACTTAACCAACCTTTGTTAAGTCCTTGGTTAACTTTGTGATCACCCGTAAGGCCTTAGATTTCAATGTTAACGCTTTTAACCCCTCGTACACGAATATTGCCATAACTTTCTCATACTTTATCGAAACCTTGTGAAATTTTTATCACACATTCTAGTGAGCATATTTTATCGTTACAAAGCTTCGGGTTTGCTAAAAGGTCACTCAAAGGTATACTTTAAACATGTTGACACATTTACCCCCTGTAGTTTGTAATCTCTCACTTTCTTTCACAATTAGCTTCGTATGATCCATGGTTTATTCGTTTAAGGGTATAAACATCATGTAGGGCTATTTTAGAGTATATTTATTCATTGTTGACATTTTGAACCCTTTTATACACATAGATTCCTTGTTTGTCAACTTTAGTCCATCTAAAGTAATCTTTTACACGTTTAACGCCCATGACACGTGTCGATACATTATTGGACATGAATTTTCGAGGTGTTACATCCTCACCCCCTTAAAAGAAATCTCGACCTCGAGATTTACTGAAATAAATGAGGGTATTTTTCCTTCATTGTGGACTCTACCTCCCACGTGTACTCGGGACCTCTGCGGGCATCCCATTTGACCTTTACAATAGGCACATGCTTCCTTCGAAGCTTCTTTACCTGTCGATCCTCAATCGACAAAGGTTTTTCCACAAATTTCAAGCTCTCATCTATATGCACATCTGTATGTGGTATGACTAGCGATTCATCAGCTAGACATTTCTTCAGATTGAAGATGTGGAATACATTGTGAATACCACTGAGCTCTTCAGGTAAGTTTAACTTATAAGCCATTATTCCTACACATTCGATGACCTCGAATGGTCCTATATACCTTGGGCTTAACTTACCTTTCTTACCAAATCGCATCACCCCCTTCCAGGGTGATACTTTAAGCAAGACTTTGTCACCAACCTCAAACTTTAGAGGTTTTCGCCTTTTATTAGCATAACTCTTCTGCCTATCCCTGGAAGCTTTCAGGCGGTCACGAATCTGGACAATCTTGTCCGTCGTTTCAAAGACTATGTCAGGACCTGATAATTGAGCTTCCCCTACTTCTGCCCAACAAATAGGCGTTCTGCATTTCCTACCATATAATGCCTCAAAAGGCGCAGCCTGAATGATCGTATGGTAGCTATTGTTATAGGAGAACTCGATTAAAGGCAGGTGGTTATCCCAACTACCACCTAGGTCAATCACACATGCTCGGAGCATGTCTTCCAAAGTTTGAATGGTACGCTCACTTTGCCCGTCCGTCTGAGGATGGTAAGCCATACTGAAATTTAAACGCGTGCCCAAAGACTGTTGGAAACTTTTCCAAAAATGTGATGTGTATCTGGTATCTCTGTCAGAGATAATAGACACTGGTACGCCATGTAGAGATACAATCTTATCTACGTACAATTGGGCCAACATGTCAGAGCTATAAGTTTCCTTAATGGGTAGGAAATGTGCTGACTTAGTCAGTCTATCTACTATCACCTATATAGTATCATTTCCTTTCTTTGTCTTTGGCAACTTGGTGATGAAATCCATTGTCACCATTTCCCATTTCCAAGTGGGAATTTCAGGTTGTTGTAGCAAACTTGACGGCTTCTGATGTTCAGCTTTGACTTGCGCACACGTCAAACATTTAGCTACATAGGCAGCTATAGACTTCTTCAAGCCTATCCACCAATAGTTTGCTTTCAGATCCTGGTACATTGTAACGCTCCGCTTTTTCGTAACTTTCCTTATTTAGAAAACGTGTCTTGTATTTCTATTTTCGGAAGCTTGTTCCTTTTGTATTTCGTATTTCGTTCCAAACCATTGTAAATCAGAGACTTCGATCGTAATGAAATTCTATTTTTTTATATACATGCTTATACGTGTTGCAATACTCGGGTTATACGTTACCAATCTCGAATGCATACGCTCGACCAATACCCGACATACTGGTACTCATAACTTATACGTGCTTGTTAACTATTAAATACGTGATTAAAATCTAATAATAATACCATAATAATAATAATTCTAATAATAATAATAATTCTAATAATAATAATATAATAATAATAATAATAATAACAATAATAATAATAATAATAATATAATAATAATAATAACAATAATAATAATAATAATATAGTATATTAAATAGGAACGTAAAGTTCCATGACAAAAGAAAATAAAATAAAATAAAAAGGGACAACAGCACTTTGCGATTGGACAGGCCTTCGAGATGAATGAATTGTTTCAAACCTACTACACATTAGATATTTCAAATGTTAGTATATGTTTGACATATTATATGAACAATAAACAAAAAAAAAAAGAACAGTTACGGGCTGAAACAACCTTTCCAGCCGCAACTATATGATTGTTTTCGATTGTCTTTTTTTTTAGTTTAACACCCAACTAATTCCATTAATTGCAACCCACTTAAACCCTAATCTTTTCCCTTATAAATACCACTTATAATCAGCCTCCTTACCACTTTACAAACTCATCTAAATCTCTCTCAAACCATCAAAAACGCAGCAGAATTTCCAGATTCGAGCAGATTGCTATCTCTTCACTAAAGTGAGCATAACTCACTCAATACTTGTCCGATTTAGTCCATTCTTTTTCCTATGTGCTTGGATTGACCTTAGCTTCGATTTCATGGGTTTTTCACAGTAAATAAGTCCCTGGAACTCCGGCAAAGAAGGCTCCAAAGTTCACGGTTTTCATTTATCTTTACTAATCCTTGTTCAAACTTGAGTTTAACTCACTCAAACCCACGTCCTTATGCTTATAATCACTTCTATGATTAGTTAAGCTTAAAAACAGGGCTGAGACATACAAAATCAGAGGTTAATCCTCATATACTTTCTGTTTTATTTAGGGTTTTTAACCCACAAGTGATGTTCAAGCTTCAAGCTTGATGAAGATGTGATTATGGACTAACTTGGGTTGTCCAACATAGAATCTCCACATCACTTGATGATTTCTCATAGTGTAGTAGTTTTCTTATTCTTGTATTGATATTAGTTCATGACCCTCCTTGTATGTTTTTACATCAAGTGTAGTGGTGAACCATAAGAGGTACCTAAATGGAAGCTTGTTCTTCCTACCTCCTACATGACTTCCATGATACTAGAGGTGCCTAAATGAAGAATAATCTTCTACCTCATGCTTGATTAATGGACTAAATAATACCTATATTACTTATACCTATACATACTATTCGAACTCTTGATGGTGGACTTGTGTTCATTTGTCAAGATATTAGAATAACACCATCTAAGGCATAAGACTTGTTACGATTCTAATGAGTATATTACTCATGAAAACATTAACCCTTGAGGTTTCATAGTGTCAAGAACAAGTACTTAGTGTTATAAGATGATTACTTTCGAATACTTATATTCTTGTGTTTTAACTTCCTAAATCCCTAAACAAACACATTCAACCTTCTAACCTCATCAACTTCGTCACATTGGATAATCGGAAACCATATGCAAATTTGTGAGTATACTCGCAACCCCCTTTTTATGTTTACCACCTTTTTGGGGTGTAACATGTTTAACTATTAAACTACACTTAAACTTATTCTTTATGCAATGCACGAAAACAATCCTTATACATGAATACAATGTTATGATACTTGATGCTTACGTGGACCATACTTATGTGATATGTTTTAGTCATTAGCTTTCACAAGCCTCCATTCGACATGTATAGTGCTATAGGAGTAACGCACCGCCCCCCTTAAACTTGTGGTCATGTCGAATTAACTAAACTTTCTTGTGTAAACAGAGGATTGGCTAGAAATATTGCATGCCATGTTAGGTTGATCTCGTATAAACTAAGCTGCCATGTGGATTCGTTTTAAACTTTTATACTTATACTTATACTTATGCTTAAACTTGTATACTCGCCTTTGCTTTTGCATTAAATTGTATTTTAAACATGTTACAGGTTGAGGATTGATGATGCTATGAAAACGGACTAGCAAAGATGCATAGATACTCACTTAGACGTCTTAGGTCAAATACGTTGTATAAATTTCATAATTGATGTTGTATTGTTTTCTTGTATTTTTAATGTATTGTAACATTTATTTATGAATGAAATCAATTTATCTTTAATTCTATTGTCACAATTAGCGTTATGTGTGATGAGCAATCTTTCTTCGTCTCATTCCGATGTTTCCGTCATCGGTTGGGGTGTGACAGATTGGTATCAGAGCCATAACAATAGGGAATTAAGAGAAGTAGGAATCCTTTTACCTAGTCTATAGTTTTAGAGCCTTATTTTTACATTTTTCTTGAAACTACTTGCATGCTACTTTAATTACTTCTTATTTATCCTCTTTTATCTTTTAAACATATATACCATTTATGTGTTAATACTTGTTTCATTATCCGTTAATATTTGTTTTAATATTCCATTCTTTATGTGCTATTTTTGACATGTTTATACTTGTTTGTTAATATTCAACATACACTTTTCCTCATACATTTTACTCGACTATTCTAAATCCGTAAACACTTGTATTATACAAACGAGGCGAGTTCACCAAAATAGGCGTGAAACCCACAATTTGGTGAACGACTCTCAATCTACCTATTCTTTTTACACGAAATATCGCCATTAAGCTAGGAGTGAAATCCACATCTTAATGGTAAATTTCAAATTTCAAATTCTAGCGGACCCTCGTCAACGTGTTGAAATTAAATTTTGACCCGACGAGTACCAACCACACTTAGGATACGAAATCGTCAAGTTAGGGGTGAAACCCGCACCTTGTCGACTAGTTCCACTCCTCGATTTTTTATAAATCCTGCCAAGTCTTGAAATTTCGATTGATTTGGGGCATGTAGTAACCGGAAGGGTAAATACCATTAACCGACATGTCGGCGAGAGTATTCCACCTATTAGGCCAAAGCATGCTTCTCAAATTCAAAAGACTATTCGACCACTTTGGTTAGTCAAAGTTCCGTTTTGGAACCATCCAAAAATTTTAATCAAACATGTGTTTACTATAATCAATCTTATGCGATGCAATCGTTTCAAATTCAAATTTATTTTTGTGATATTTTTTTTCACACACATCATACTAAATCTTTTCATACATCTATACTTTATTTACATGCATGATTTCAAAAACTTCACCCAATTAGATTTACATTTCTTATAACCACAAAATGGAGACATATCATCAAGATAGGAGTGATTTCCTTACCTTGATGATTAACTCCACTCCTTATTTTCTTAAAACGACCTCACCAACAAGTTAGGGGTGATTCCCTTACCTAGGTAATCGTTACCAAAATTTTCCTTCAAAATACTTTATTACGCAAACACGATCATGTTTTACACCTAAATCATTTATCATTCGTCGAAATCCTTACTTATATCAATTTCAAAATGCATTATTTTATCAAACGTGGTCCTTACCCTACTACCTATTTTCACATAACTCGCATACACGAAATTCTTAATCATACCTTAAAACGTTTTATTACCCGAATTTCAAAACTTTACGAAATGCTACCTATCAACTTAATCGGTCCAATGAATCTCTTGCCCGTGAACTTCATATTAAACTTAATCACTAAAACACGCACACGTTATATCATCATACTAGAGACTTCCATTCTTAATCGAAATCAAACCAACCTTTCTCAATTACTTATAAGATCTTATAGATGTTATATGATTGTTTTACCAAATACTCTTTTCAACACCAACAAATCATTTATTAAAACTTTTAACAATCACTAAGTCCTTTTGCTAAATTTCTTTTCTAAGGATCCTCGTTTTCACAAGAACCTCCTAAATTCATAATTTCTTGTTTGATGAAACGAACTTACTTTTTATCGAAGACCTTTTTCCTACACCAATTTACAAAACACGTGGGCAAGAAGACTTCATGGGGACCGACCATCTTCGGATTACGTAAACTCTTTTAAACAAAAGTAGCATTTCTGTTCTTTACAAAATACGTTACGCATAAGCAATAAGTACTTTATATTCTTTTACATTCACAAACTAAATTCTACATTCCAAGACGACCTCAACCTGTGTTGATTCGATAAACTCAACGTTTTACTCAAACAACTAAACATGCATACCATCGTACACCTTTTAGTCAATATCACACGATAACTTCACGTATCACTCGCTTCTACATACCCACAACTTCTTGATCATTTTATACGCTCAAATTCGTTGTATTCAATTTATTTCATACACATGAATGTTGTTATTTATACCTACTTACATTTATACTTATACACATTTTCATGTTCATACTCATATGATTTATCTTACATACTTAATCATACTTGCACCATTATTGATATTCATACGCATGCATACATTCATACTCATGATTCATACATTCGTACCCGTACGCGAGCATAATCCGAGGGATTCGCTTACGTGGGTCCCATACATACTTAAGCATGGACTTACTTATATACATTCTTATACGTACTCATTCATATTTTCAAATACCTTGATTCATATGCAACTAGTACAAGCTATGCAGATCATGCGATGATCAATGTAATCGCGGGTGCACACGGGATTATAGCGATAAGCGCATGAGAACCATAGAGTGTACTGATGTATATGGTAAGACACGGAAGGTAACATGACACCGAATACGAAACGGACGTAACATGGTCAATACATGGTGGATACGCCGCTGGTACTTCCTATATATAAGTGTTTTCATCATGTTACCAAACTTTCGTAAGACGTGCCATGAGAAATTCAGTGTTTTGCAGACCTTTTAGACCTAATTCAAGCTTTAAACAACTCACAAACGCGTTATATCCGATTATCCATGACGAGACTTCATTCTTAGCACGCTACTTTCGTCTATCCAATACATATGCCATTCTTATACTTGCATTCATTTATTAAGAGTCAATTGTTCAATTCCATATACGCAACTATACGTTTCCAATTATGTTTGGTACCTCAAATCATTTTAGACAAACAAACTCCTTTGCAAACCTATCTTGTCATTCTTCACAATTTCATACTTTTTACGTTTCAAAGTTTTCGAGTCTCAATTCTTAATAATCACCTTTTGCCAAAACTCTTTCAAGTCTTCCCCTTTAATAAATTTCGGGACGAAATTTCCTAAAGGAGGGGAGACTGTAACGCTCCGCTTTTTCGTAACTTTCCTTAATTAGAAAACGTGTCTTGTATTTGTATTTTTGGAAGCTTGTTCCTTTTGTATTTCGTATTTCGTTCCAAACCATTGTAAATCCGGGACTTCGATCGTAATGAAATTCTACTTTTTTATATACATACTTATACGTGTTGCAATACTCGGGTTATACGTTACCAATCTCGAATGCATACGCGCGACCGATACCCGACATACTGGTACTCATAACTTATACGTGCTTGTTAACTATTAAATACGTGATTAAAATCTAATAATAATACCATAATAATAATAATTCTAATAATAATAATAATAATAATAATATAGTATATTGAATAGGAACGTAAAGTTCCATGACAAAAGAAAATAAAATAAAATAAAAAGGGACAACAGCACTTTGCGATTGGTCAGGCCTTCGGGAGGAATGAATTGTTTCAAACCTACTACACACTAGATATTTCAAATGTTAGTATATGTTTGACATATTATATGAACAATAAACAAAAAAAAGAACAGTTACGGGCTGAAACAGCCTTTCCAGCCGCAACTATATGATTGTTTTCGATTGTCTTTTTTTTTAGTTTAACACCCAACTAATTCCATTAATTGCAACCCACTTAAACCCTAATCTTTTCCCTTATAAATACCACTTATAATCAGCCTCCTTACCACTTTACAAACTCATCTAAATCTCTCTCAAACCATCAAAAACGCAGCTGAATTTCCAGATTCGAGCAGATTGCTATCTCTTCACTAAAGTGAGCATAACTCGCTCAATACTTGTCCGATTTAGTCCATTCTTTTTCCTATGTGCTTGGATTGACCTTAGCTTCGATTCCATGGGTTTTTCCAGTAAATAACTCCCTGGAACTCCGGAAAAGAAGGCTCCAAAGTTCACCGTTTTCATTTATCTTTACTAATCCTTGTTCAAACTTCAGTTTAACTCACTCAAACCCACGTCCTTATGCTTATAATCACTTCTATGATTAGTTAAGCTTAAAAACAGGGCTGAGACATACAAAATCAGAGGTTAATCCTCATATACTTTCTGTTTTATTTAGGGTTTTTAACCCACAAGTGATGTTCAAGCTTCAAGCTTGATGAAGGTGTGATTATGGACTAACTTGGGTTGTCCAACATAGAATCTCCACATCACTTGATGATTTCTCATAGTGTAGTAGTTTTCTTATTCTTGTATTGATATTAGTTCATGACCCTCCTTGTATGTTTTTACGTCAAGTGTAGTGGTGAACCATAAGAGGTACCTAAATGGAAGCTTGTTCTTCTTACCTCCTACATGACTTCCATGATACTAGAGGTGCCTAAATGAAGAATAATCTTCTACCTCATGCTTGATTAATGGACTAAATAATACCTATATTACTTATACCTATACATACTATTCGAACTCTTGATGGTGGACTTGTGTTCATTTGTCAAAATATTAGAATAACACCATCTAAGGCATAAGACTTGTTACGATTCTAATGAGTATATTACTCATGAAAACATTAACCCTTGAGGTTTCATAGTGTCAAGAACAAGTACTTAGTGTTAAAAGATGATTACTTTCGAATACTTATATTCTTGTGTTTTAACTTCCTAAATCCCTAAACAAACACATTCAACCTTCTAACCTCATCAACTTCGTCACATTGGATAATCGGAAAGCATATGCAAAGTTGTGAGTATACTCGCAACCCCCTTTTTATGTTTACCACTTTTTTGGGGTGTAACATGTTTAACTATTAAACTACACTTAAACTTATTCTTTATGCAATGCACGAAAACAATCCTTATACATGAATACAATGTTATGATACTTGATGCTTACGTGGACCATACTTATGTGATATGTTTTAGTCATTAGCTTTCACGAGCCTCCATTCGACATGTATAGCGCTATAGTAGTAACGCACCGCCCCCCTTAAACTTGTGGTCATGTCGAATTAACTAAACTTTCTTGCGTAAATAGAGGATTGGCTAGAAATATTGCATGCCATGTTAGGTTGATCTCGTATAAACTAAGCTGCCATGTGGATTCGTTTTAAACTTTTATACTTATACTTATACTTATGCTTAAATTTATATACTCGCCTTTGCTTTTGCATTGAATTGTATTTTAAACATGTTACAGGTTGAGGATTGATGATGCTATGAAAACGGACTAGCAAAGATGCATAGATACTCACTTAGACGTCTTAGGTCAAATACGTTGTATAAATTTCATATTTGATGTTGTATTGTTTTCTTGTATTTTTAATGTATTGTAACATTAATTTATGAATGAAATCAATTTATCTTCAATTCTATTGTCACAATTAGCGTTATGTGTGATGAGCAATCTTTCTTCGTCTCACTCCGATGTTTCCGCCATCTGTTGGGGTGTGAAATACATCTTATCAGCTCCATGATGAACGGAATACTTGGAACTGTGGGCTTCCTGGAGGATGACATCCCGAAGTCCTCCATAAACTGGAACCCATATACGTCCATTTAACCTCAGGATTCCGTCCTTGCCATAGGATAACTGTTCTTCAGTTACTCCTAGCTTTTCATCAGGATAGTTAGCTTCCAAGACAGCTTCCTTCTGTGCAGCTAACAATCTTCCATTCAAGCTATTCTTTATTTCAATGCTCTTGGCATTGATTCTTATAGGCTTCACTCTATCCTTTCTACTTAAAGCATCGGCAACGACATTTGCCTTGCCTGGATGGTATCTTATCTCACAATCATAATCATTCAAGGTTTCCATCCAGCGTCGCTGCCTCATGTTCAAGTCCTTCTGATTGAACAAGTGTTGAAGGCTTTTGTGATCCGAGTAGATCACACACTTAGTTCCATACAAGTAATGCCTCCATAGTTTTAGTGCGAACACAACGGCACCCAACTCTAAATCATGGGTGGTGTAGTTCTTCTCATGTACTTTAACTGACATGAAGCATAGGCAATGACCTTGCCTTTTTGCATAAGCACACATCCCATACCGGTGTGTGATGCATCACAATATACTACAAACTCATCAATTCCTTCTGGCAATGTCAGTACTGGAGCGTTGCTCAACTTCTGCTTCAAAATATCAAAGGATTCTTGCTGCTTAGGCCCCCAATCAAACTTGCTATTCTTGTGAGTGAGTAAAGTCAGGGGTGCTGCAATTCTTGAGAAATTTTTGATAAATCGCCTGTAGTATCCTGCCAATCCTAGAAAGTTGCGAATCTCCGTAGGTGTCTTTGGCTCTTGTTAGTTAATAATATCTTCTATTTTAGCGGGATCAACTTGGATACCACGCTCACTAACAACATGTCCAAGGAATTGGACTTCACAGAGCCAGAATTCATACTTTGAAAATTTGGCATAGAGCTTTTCTTGATGAAGCAGTTTCAGAATGCAACGGAGATGCTTCTCGTGGTCAGCTTGGCTCTTCGAGTAAATGAGGATGTCATCTATGAAGACGATGACAAATTTATCCAAGTAAGGTTTGCAGACGCGATTCATGAGATCCATGAATGCGGCAGGAGCATTAGTTAGCCCAAAAGGCATCACTAGGAACTCGTAATGACCATAGCGAGTCCTAAACGCAGTTTTGTGCACATCTTCATCTTTAACCTTCAATTGATGATAGTCTGACCTCAAATCGATCTTAGAAAAGTAGCTTGCCCCTTGCAATTGATCGAACAGATCGTCGATCCTGGCCAAGGGATACCTATTCTTGATAGTGACCTTATTAAGCTCACGGTAATCGATGCATAGACGCATCGAACCATCCTTCTTCTTGACAAACAAAACTAGCGCTCCCCAAGGGGACGAACTAGGTCTAATGAAACCTTTAGCTAGCAAATCCATACTAGGTATCTCCCTGAATGGTAAGTGGCTCACCAGACGGAGTCTTGATCACCACTTGCTTCTTATTGCAAACAATTTGGGCTTGGTTATGCGATAACCAATCCATGCCTATGACTATATCAAAACCGGCTAACTTAAAGGGAAGTAGGGACAAAGGAAAAGAGTGGTTCCTAATGGATATGAAACATCCATCTAACACGGTTGAGGCTGTCTCTATGGTGCCATCGGCTAGTTCAACCTCATATTTCACACTTAAGGCTTTAACAGGCAATTTCAACAATTCACAAAACTTATTATCTACAAAAGACTTATCTGCCCCAGAATCAAATAATACCCTTACATAAACGTCATTAATTAGGAAGGTACCTGTTATCACATTGTCATTCTGGATAGCCTCTTGTGCGTTCATCTGAAAGACCCTGGCATTGGTCTTTTTCCCATCTTCAGCTTTCTTCGCAAACTTTGGGCAATTTGTCTTAATGTGCCCTTTCTCATTGCAAATGTAGCATGTTGCGTCCTTCAGCTTCTTGCAATCTAGAGTCTTGTGTTCACTCGACTTACAAATCCCACATGCCCTTGGCTGTGACTGGGATTTTGACTCATATCTGCACTTCCCGAAATGGTGCTTCTTGCAGATTTTACACTTGGGCTTATCGCCCGACTGATGGCCATCCTTCTTAGATCCAGAACCCTTCTTGTGGTCATTGTTTCCCTTATGCTTCTTATCTGACCGTCGTGAGTTGTCATCCTCACGCTTCCTTTTCTCAGCATCAGTGTTTCTCAGCGATCTCTGCCTGACCGCGTCCAGTGTGAGGGACAAGGATATATCAGCTACAGATCTGAAAGTAGTTGGTCGAGAGGCCTTCACGCTTGCCTTAATTTCTGGGGCTAAACCCCCAAAGAAATGAGCTATTCTTTTGGGTTCCGGGGTCACCAGATAAGGAACCAATCTTGACATTGTATTGAAGCTCGTAAGGTAAGCTTGGCATTCCAGGTTCTGCATAACAAACGATAAGAAATCAGACTCGATCTTTTCAACCTCATGCTGCGGGCAGTAGTTCTCCTTGATGAGGGTAAGAAATTGATCCCATGTCATATTGTACAATGGAATCTTTCCGGTAGCTTGAATCAACGACATCCACCAGGCTAGGGCCTCACCCTTGAACAATTGAGATACAAATTTTACAACATCCCTATCAGCACAACCGCTGATATCTACCACAGTATCCATCTCATCCAACCATGTCATGCAATCAACTGCCCCTTTTTCCCCAGTAAAGTCCCGAGGCTTACAAGAAACAAAGTATTTATAAGTACAGGACTTAGCACGTGGTTTATCATCAAATACTATCCTCTTGGATGGAACACTGTTTTGGTTTGAGGAATGTCGATCATTATCTTTCTTTGGCTCATCTTTCTTAGAGGGTGGCTTGTTGTGAGCCTCTGAATGAGTCTTAGGCTTGGAATGCGGAGTGGATAGGGTCCTACTTCGAGTCCTGCTAGATTCACTATACTGCCGCTCCATAGCTTTTGTTACAGCATTATCTATCAGTGCTTGCAATTCCGCACCGGTCACATGTATCTTAGTATTTTCATGGCTTTCACCGAATGACTGTTTACCTCATCAGACCTAGTCATGTAGCTTTAATTGCTACATATAAGAAAATAATGGACAAGGTTCATTTAGAAGCTTTTACAGTATTATATGATTTATTAACCATGGTTTTAATAATCATTTTGGTTAATTTATTAATTATTTATATATATTCAGGACCTTTATTACAATCCCTTATTATAATTTAATAATAGCACAAAAGCCTAGTCACACAGACATATTTAATTCATAAACCAAGATTTTTACAGAATCGAGGTATTTAAGGTTTGAAGTTCATCACCTTTTCTAGACAGGGAGTTGTAGACTACTACTGTCTTTAGTCCCAAAGGACATTAATTATAGCCCGTAGGCACTTCATCCTTAAGGGATGGTTATATAAATAAGGGAGATTGAAATATCCCAATTTAAAGATGACCTATGTGATTTTATCGAATCACAGTTTGCCAAGAATGTTAACACATCTACAGATGTTAACAAGGATTGGAATCTTTTGGATAGGTTTTACCATCTTGGCCATGTCTGCTACGACATATAGACTAGGTTTTACCATTAAGATTCTTTTTAATAATTAACGCAGAACAATCCTAGTTTGAGATGTTATATGGATCTGAATCTAATTATGGAACTACCATCTTGGCCTTGCCTTAAGATGACACATGGCTAGGACTTGTCCTTTTTTTTAGATTTTGCCATTTTATTATAATGGTAGATCTTATAATAGGAATGTTATTTTCATTTATTTTATGTTTTATGTCTATGCATATAATTAACAAAAATTATGAAAATTTAAATTAAACCACTCCATTACCAATTCAAACAAGTACAAATTTTGCCCTAAACGGGACTTCTACTGAAATAACACGCCCACGCAGGGGCTTAAACAAACAACATACCCACACAGGGGTCAACAGAAAGACACGCCCACGCAGGGGCAGAATACAAAAAGACAAGCCCACGCAGGGGCTGAGTACAGAAACAAAAGTCCACGCAGGGACTTGATTACAACATAAATAAATAACTAAACAAGGATCTTCAATAATCCCTTCTCTTTGACTTCCCCTTGAGTAGGCCTGCCAAACCTTTGAAGAAGCCTTGACGTTCCCTGCGATCTTCTTGAACTTCCCGCTCAACTTGGTCCAATCTATTGAAAACCTCTTGTTGGCATTCTGGCGGGATCAGTTGCGGCCGCGGCGGCTGCTGATACAGAGGTTGAGGAGGTGGCGGGTGCTGGTACACATAAGGTGGGTACCCAGTGGTCCGAGGACCACCATATAGCCCTTCGGGATGAAGAGCGTTGTAGTCCCACGCTGCTTGATATGGGTCGACCTCTGCATAGTTGTAGTTTGTGTGGGCCGGATGCTCAAATGGGTTGTATGCCGCTGAACCGGCGTATGCAGGGATTGGGTTATCAAAACCTAACGGTGGCGCTAGAGGTGCAAAGTCTGCTTCTGAGACGGGGTTTGAAGGTCCCCCCATCTGCGGTTCTTCCTAGAGTGGCGGGTAGTGACTGCCACTTGATGGTTGAGGGGTGCTGATACGCACTCCTCCTCGTACGGACATCCGTGCGTTTGATCTTCGTCGCCTCGGTGGCTCCGAAGGCGGCTGCTGTACCGGTGGTGGTGGTGGCGGAGTGACTGCCACAAAGCGAGAATCCTCGGAAGGATCCTGCTGCTGCTGGTCTGGAGACGAGTGCTCAGAGGGGGTAAAATACCATTCAAACTGGTTGAACCTCGCCTGATAACTGTCTGGACCATGATAAGGTGATCCATGAAAAGAAGACCCATCAGAGATCTCGATGGGGTGGTTTGGGGTCCCGGTTGCAGGCTCGACGGGATCCGTATCCTCGTCCATATCCATGGCATGATCACCAGAGAAATGGTCTTCGGGTCCTAGTGGGTTAAAACCCACGGGTTCTTGAATGTAGTTAGCCGGGTTGAACCGGCTCTGAAAGGCGGGAGTGGGGTCGCCAAAGGAGTGGTGTGAATTTTATCGCTGAAGAGGTATGAATGAAGGTTGGGGGTTGTTGGGCTCATTTCCGATTGTGGCCCAAAGGAATGAAGGTAGGATAGTGAGGAGCTTAGGGAGACGGATCGCCTCCTCGGTTCAATGTAAGTCCTCCAAAGTTCTTGGGGACTGGTGCTCATGGTGATGGATGGTGTGCGCCGGTGGGAAGGTCCGGCCTCGTGATCATGGCCCGTCACTGGGGCCTTGCCTCTACCTCTTCTGAATCGTGGCGGCATTTTTACCTGTTAACATAAACAAAGATAACAACAAAGTATATATGAATTAAAAGACAAAAATAAAACAAAACAGAATTTGTCCTATGTTATTTGTCTAGACTCGAGGATCGAGGAATGTGCAATTTGTGTAACTGAGATTAAACACCAAAAAGGCTAGTGTTTAATTCACTCAGTGTTGGCTCTGATACCAACCTATCACACCACGATATTTCCACGTATTACCGGTGGGCCCGGTGGGGAGTATCGTGACGTAGTTGATATCATCAAAGTCAAACAACACAATTTAAAATGCACAGCGGAAGCAAAAGATAGATTTATTTCAACCGAATAAAAGTATAATATTAAGTATCACAATATGGTTGAATAATATCCACAGGCGGATCAAAATAAAGAGGAAACTTGTTCAACAGACTTTAGGCATCTAAGCTTGCGAGACTTCTATTTGATGCTAGGAGAGGCCAGCCTATTTCGAGTAGTACCCGCACTTAGCCTTTTTGGGAAAATATGTCAGTTTATACTGGTAAATACAATTTAACTGACTCATTTTGAAAATGTTTAAAAATTGATTTGAATGCACATGGCACAAAAGATTTTATAACTTGGGATAATTATTTATATATAAACTTGTAAAAGAATTACATGTTTCTTATACGTTCAGTAGCCCAGGTTGAACACCAGGTTAAAGATTAATTGACACACCACATGGTATAGTCCCGCGGCGGGTTATTCCCGAAACCGGCGGTTATACCTTATTATTTATAAATGCACTGGCAGGTGTACGCCTACACCCGCGTGTGCTAAGGTCGTGGCCATTTCTGTGAATGATGCCAAGGATATCCGGGACATGGTCATTAACCCCCCAAAGGTTTTAAGCAACAAAACAAGTTAAACGGGTCATTTCAATGATTTAACCTTCATACAATTAAAGATTCAATGCCCGACCAAGCGGTATTTTATATACCGTACCCCAAGCCCGTATAGGGAAAATAAGTTAAAAGTATTTACCTTTGCAAGTAATAATCACAATAAGCAAGTGCACATAGCTTTTACCGGGTCTCCTATTCTGGAACGAAGGTTTATAATAACCTATTAGATTCCTAACGGGTCTTTAATTTAGCCTAAGCTTAGACCGGTTAGTTTTTCAAAAGGAAGATACGGTTCAAACGCATGATTAAGCGAAGACCGGAATAGAATGTGATTTAGACCCGACAAGTTTGGATACTTGTATAATATGGGTAAACTAAACACATTCTGGATTTTGAGACAAAAATGATATGGCTTGACCCGTTTTGGCTAATATATGCAAACTAGTTACATAAGCCGATCCGAATGCGAAAAGTGCGTAACGAGTAACCAAATGAATCATATACAAGTTTCCTAAGTTAATATTCCTTAAATGTGTTGTGACATCAGTAAGATACCTTCTATTATGCCCAAAATGATTTTAAAATCAAACTATGCCCCGTAAGGGCATTTTGGTCATTTTAAAGGTTATAAAAGAGTTTAAATAGTAATCTGAGTTACAGGTCTGATTTAATCAGTAAATATACTTAATGTAATAAGTTATAACAGTAGGGTACCATATATATATGAAATTTATTAATTATAACCATACTATGCACCGTAGGGGCATTTTAGTAATTTCACATAGGCTTAAAACGTCAAAATTGAAAACCTGAGTTTAAAACTTTTCCTTTCAGTTAAAATATAAAAATTTACTGAATATATCAGTAGGCATTAACCCTTATATGTTTAAAATAGTTTTGATACATGCTATGCGTTAAAAACGCTTAAAAAGGCTATTTGGAGCCATTTCTGGGTTTTCAAAGGAAAGCTAATATTTTTATTATTCCAGAAGGCTCAAAATAATTTATTTATCATATTAGATCAGTAAAAAAAGGTTTGGTATCAAAAGGATTTGTAAAACTCATTTTATAGTCCAAAAGGGGCAAAACCGGCAATAACCGAATCAAGCTTAGAACTCTATGTTATGCTCAGCCTAAAAATAAATAAAAATCTCCAAAAATCCCAAAATATTATATTACATCATTGGGTAAAAAGTTTGATATCAAAAATTGGGTTTAGATAGGCTATACACTAATTATGTCATTTAATTACTAAAAAGCTTCTTATTTACGCTAATGAGCATAACTCTATTTCTAGACCTCAAACTGATGTCAAATTTTAGGGACAAGTTTATAAATCAGTAATGAAGGTTTCTACTCTTTTACTTTTTCAAAAATCACATTTTAAGGTGAAAAGGGCATAATAGTCAACATTTAAGCAATTAACGGAAACATGCATATGAATCGGATATTTAATGAACCAAGTTATATAATCACAGAGGGTTATACTTATATGAAACCTGGTCCTATTAAGGCTCTAAGGCATTTCTAAACTATGCTTAAACGGGTCAGAACTGAAAGTCAAAGCAGAAGTCAAACTATGCGACTTTCGGTCCCAAACCGAGCCTAAACTGAAAATTGTCGAGGTGAACATGTTTAGACATGTTCTTACATTAATTACCAAGTTATATTAATGATAAAACAGGTTGCATGGCTTTTACATTGCTAATTATGCCTTAATTTGAAAATAAGCTTTCTGTTGACTTTTTAAAGTTAACTTTGACCCGACAATTGACCTAGTTAGAGTGGGAATCAGAGAGTACCCTTTTAAGGATTTATTACCCATTCATAGGTATTTTTAATTCGAGATTTGACTCGACAAATTATGAGTAATCTCGAAGTCAAACCTTAATTACGACGGTTTGACTTTTAGCTAATTAACTAAGCTAAACTGAATTAGGAAAGGTTCAGGACAGTTACAAGAGTCCTAAGCATGACTAGGGATCTTAAGAAAGCTTGCTTGATGACCAGAGAGCTCCAGAAGTGAGTCTTGTGAACCTTGCAAATGAATGAACAAAGTGTTGCAACAAGAGGAAGCTTATATAGCCAAAATGATGCAACAAGTTCATGCCAAGGAGGTCTACTGATGTTCCCAGATCAAGACAAGTGCCCCTCTATGCATGAAAACTTGTTGGTGCAGCCCCTGGTATGTAAAATCAAGGTTTAAAGTCGGTTACACAGCTTTAACAGGCATCTGTCCAAAGTTTCTGTCGCTGTGCTGCTCTCGCGGGCCGCGTAAGCCCATAGGGCACCCTTACGCGGGCCGCCTGGCCTTCCAGAACCTGCCAAACAAGTTTCAAGTTTGCACTTTTGGTCCCTAGTCCTTTTAAACGTGGTTTTAAGCTCCAAATTTGCATTTTCAGCCTTTTAACTTGATTTTTAAGGCCCTCAAGACTTAACCAACCTTTGTTAAGTCCTTGATTAACTTTGTGATCACTCGTAAGGCCTTAGATTTCAATGTTGATGCTTTTATCCCCTCGTACACGAATATTGCCATAACTTTCTCATACTTTATCAAAACCTTGTGAAATTTTTATCACACGTTCTAGTGAGCATATTTTATCGTTACAAAGCTTCGGGTTTGCTAAAAGGTCACTCAGAGGTATACTTTAAACATGTTGACACATTTAACCCTGTAGTTTGTAATCTCTCACTTTCTTTCACAGTTAGCTTCGTATGATCCATGGTTTATTCGTTTAAGGGTATAAATATCATGTAGGGCTATTTTAGAGTATATTTATTCATTGTTGACATTTTGAACTGATGCGTGTGAAGTGTTATATATATTAGGTGTATATTTTAAGCCCTTTTTACACTTTTTAGCCAAGTTTTAAATTTATAAACACGATATTCACTAACACTAAACACACATATGGGCAAGTGCACCCATCGTGGACGTAGTATAGCGTTGGTAAGATACCGAGGTCGTCCAAGGACACAAGAGCTTTTAGTACCAGTTTATCCTCAACGTCTACTCAAATCAAAATGTTAGAAAAAGGTTTTTTAGACAAGAAAAATAAAACTAACTAAAATGCTGAAAAGTAAAATAAAAGTAAAAACAGATAGACAAGATGAATCACTTGGATCCGACTCGAGTATAATGTAACCTTTGATTATTTCGCACTTTTGCACTTGTTTAAGAGATTATCTTAGTTATTGTAGTAGGCCCCTCTTTTGAAGGTGACGTTACCATCAACCCAGTAGTTTGAGTCAGCAAGGATACAATCCTAAAGGGTCGGATTATTGAAAGATAATTAATTAAGTTATTAATGCATAATGTGGTAGGCCCCTCTTTTGAAGGCGACGTTACCCTCGGCTAAGTAGTCTGAGTCAGCAAGGATACAGTCCTAAGTAGTCGGATTAAAGTTTTAATAGTAGTTTAACTTATGAGGGGATCAAAGAGTTTGGACCCCCGCCATCCAATACCGTTGGGTATTGAAGGAGGTCCTACTAAATTTGACCCAGGTCCTTTGCAGGATCTATACACTGAACAATGGTAAGACTCTTACCAAACCGTTCCCTTAACCCCCGACCAAGTAGCCAACATACCTCCATATAGACCGTGGAGATATGAATGGTGAAAATCTTTTATTTTATATAGACAGTAAAATAATGCCAAGACTGTTAGAACTTTTGAGATCGTTGATACTTGTGCTGGATTAGTTTAGTCATAGTTTGTAGCTAATTTGAATGTGCAAGGGCTTATTTTGTAATTCTCTGATAGTATAGTTCCTGACCTAGTGTAGATAAGATTCCAGCAAATTTATAAATTTGCTGGGTGATCAGGAACACTATATATAGCTCATGCCTTGTAACAAACTCAAGCTTTTGGCTCTTTGAATGAATATTGGTGTGAAAACATTCTTGTGTTGATCTTGTGCTCAAATCAGATATCCAAGGTGTTTTATTGTTATATCTTATTGTTTGGATTCAATACAACACTTGTTGCATTCATTAATCCATTAGCTTCACCTTCATCTTTGATCTTTGTTAACTTTTCATATCTCAAACACCTAATCAATAGGTGTTTTGGGTTAAAACAACCAACCACTGTGATCCGAATTCGTTTTGGGATCTACAATTTGGTATCAAAGCCTTAGTGCTCTTGGTTGTTGTGTTCTTGTTGAGATTTTTCATAGTTTTGAAGGTTTTTCTAGAGTTTCAAAGTTTTTAAACTTTTGGATCTAAAATGGATTGATTTGGTGTGTTTAATCAATAGGTTGTTGTTAATACATGATTAGGGAGTCATTTTCGACATTTAGATGCATAAAAACTTGGTTTTTGAGCTGTTTTTGAGTGATTAGAGGGTTTTAGTTCGTGTTAAACCCTCTGTCTAGCGAAATTATCTTGAAGGCAGCGAACAACTTTTGAATACAGCGAAATAAATTTTTGAATATAGCGAACTCAGCGTTGAATGTAGCGAAATTAATCAAATCGCTGAGGAACTCATCGCAGAATCACTAATTTCGACGATCTTCATTCGAGCGAAATTACTGATCACCAGCGAAATGGTGTCCAGTGACCCTTGAGCGAAATTATCGAAGGCGACTTCGAGAACCGTGATACCGAACCACAGCGTTCTTATCGCGGTAATCGGCAGAATTAACCTAACTATTGTCTGTGTTGTGTTTTGTCAGCGGAATTATCGTGTTCGCTCGTGCGGGACGTCTTATAGCACCAGCGAAGGTTGAAGATCTGTCAGCGAAGTTGATCTGGCTTCTTCGGTCATCGGCGAATTTAAGTTTATCACCGGTTTTCTGTGACTTGTCGGCGAAATTAACTCCTGATCAGCTCCATTTTGTCTAAAACAAGCAAAGATGTCGTTGAATCAACTAAGTCCAATTGCTCAAGCAGAACTTGAGACCGGAACCACCACTCGACCACCAAAGTTGAAAGGTGCTGAAGACTTTAGCACTTGGAAAACTCGCATTCAATCGTTCTTCGAGTACACGAACTACAATCTGTGGCTCTCTGTCACTGCTGGACCCCACATTCCAACGGTCGTTCGAGGAGATGCAGTAGTTACCAACAATGATGCAACTACCTTTACTGATGAAGACAAGGCTCTTACCCAACGCGATCGTCGTGCTCATGCTGCCTTAACCATGGCACTATCAACCAACGACTGCAACATGTTTGAAGAACACCGAACTACCAATGCACTCTGGAATGCATTAATTGAGTACTATGAAGGAAATGAGGAGTTGATTGAAAGCAAGAGAGATATGGTGTAGAAACAATATGACATGTTCTGTGGAGTTCGTGGAGAAAGTCTTTCTGACCACATCAGTCGCTTTCTGAATATGATGACCAAAATGAAGAAGGCGGGAAATCCAGTCACAAATCGTGCTGCAATAAAGAAGCTGCTAGATTCTCTTCCCAAGGAATGGAGCCTTCAATGCATGATGATCAAGAAGGATTTCCTCAACAATCCTAATCCTGTCACTTTGTCCGATCTGGTCAATACCCTAAGAGCTTTTGAAATGGATATAAACAAAAGAGAAATGAACACTGCTGGTTACCCACCAAAGTCAACTCAAACCTCCGCTGGATTGAAAAATGTGGCATTTCTTGCTTCAGGGGGCACCACTCCACAAGCCTCCGACTTAATCTATGCAAACGCATCCGCAAGCGCATCAAAAGCTCCACAACTTGTTGAGAAGACTATCACTGTTGACACTCAAGCATTGAAAGTCTCCACTGAAAACGTGGCACTCTTCAACACATTTCTGAGCAGCTATGAAGCCCTAATGTCTGGGGAACTGAAAAAGGAGATGTTCACTGCTGAAGACATGTATCAGGTTGATCCAGATGATATGGAGGAAATGGATCTGAAATGGCAAATGGCCATGATTACTTTGAGGCTAAAGAAATTTCAAGACAAGACAGGAAAGCGTTTGGGTCTTGGAAAAGCTGGCTTTGACAAATCTAAACTCAGGTGCTACAACTGCAAGAATCTAGGACATTTCAAGCATGAATGTCCTCTGTTGAAAGAAGGAAACAGTGAAACCACTCCTGCTGTTAAGCAAATCACAGTTGAAGAAAACAAGAACAATGCGTCTCCTAGCACGCCAAAAGCTTTAGTCGTCGAAGACTATGATTGGAGTGAAGAAATTACTGAAGCAAAGGAGCAAGTCAACAAAGCCCTGATGGCCAAAGTCTCAGGTGAATCCTCTTCAAGGCAGTTTGAGAAGCAGACAGCTGGAATTCCAAAGGGAGACAATACTGCTGACAAAGGTTTGAAAAGTATTCTGACTTCAGTGGAGCCTGAAAAAGAAGAGAGGTGTGGTCAAGCAGATGAGCATGTTTCGAAAGAGACATCTGAGAAGGGCAAGGAAAAGGTCCCAGCAGCCGCTATGAAAGCAGATTCATCAAAGGAAAAGGCTGGCAAGGACTTGGTAAACAGTATTCCACTTAGTTTCAAAGAAAAACTATGCTCGCCTGCATGCGTTGATGTCGTGGCACATTACAAGTTCTTAAACCTAGAATTTGAAAGACAAAAAGACAAAGCTTTAAAATTTAACAACGAGCTTAAACAGAACGAGGCTGCATATCAGAGAAAGTTGAACTCAACTTTAGCTGAAATGCAAACTCTTAAAGAATTTGTGTTTAGAAAAGATTTTATCATTAATGATCTTACAGAAAGATTAGAAAAAGCTTTGAACGAAAAGAATAAATTACATATTATAATAGATAAATGGAATGTCAGTCAAAAGGCCTTTACTGACATTAAAAATTGCCAACGACCAACGTTTATGAAGGACGGGATTGGGTATAAGGATAGGCAGGGAAATGAAAGAAAACTTTTCTTTCCTCCACATAGCAAAAACTATGTGCCTATGCCGACTCCTCATCCCGAAAACGATCTTATCAATGAAAAGGCCTCTGTTGAACAGAATGATTTTTGTGAAAATGAGACAATCGCTAACTGTTCTAAAAGCAATGCAGATCCCATTGTGTGTAAAGAAGATGTGTGCGATGAGGATGGAGACTGCGGCGGGTCTAAAATAGGAATTGGATATTCAGGCAACAGTTATTCCACCGTTAACTGGTTCGCCTGGAACTGTTCTAGGAAAAACAATGTTAAGGATGATTGTAATAGTTTAAGTAGGATGGATGACTGTAATGGCCGAGTGCCTAAATTTAAATCTTCGGATGACTGTAAGGGCCATGTGCCTACATTTGAGACCCGTGATCGTGAACATTGTGTGTCTGAATGTCATGATTTAAATTATGCGTTTTGTGATGATAAAGTTGCCTGTGAATCTCCTGTATTTGTGCCAGAATTGAAAAAGAATAGTTTCGAAAATTCCTCACAGAGGAAATTCCCGAATTTATTCCTTCTAGAACAGGTGTGATAGATTCAGAAAAGAGTGTCTCTGAAGATCATGGCAATGAAGATTCAAACTTTACTGCCTCAGAAGACGAGCAAGGATCAGAAAGTTCAAGCGAAGATCAATCCACCAATGATGAAAGCTTCGAATGTTCAAGTTCTGAAACCATTGAAGATCAAGACTCAGAAAGTCCAAACAAAGATCAAAGTTACTATGAGTCAAATTACGAAGCAAGTGAAGAGCAAAGCTCAAGTGAGGACAACATGTCTGAAAGCTCATCTGATTCAGACAATGATGACGAATACTCAGAAGATGAAAGCAGAGTGGACAAGAAAATGAAGAAAGCAGAAAGCTCAAGATTCTCATCACATACATCATCTTCTAACACCAAACGACCCAGACATAAAAGATGCTTTCGATGTGGTCATTTAGGATATACAGCGAAACATTGTAAAACCAAGAAGTTTTCTAAACCAGAACATGATTTTCTTACAAACGTCACATATCAATTAAATTATCTTAAGAAATCTGTTAAAAATCTGGTGGAGTCAACTGCCTATTTTTGGAAACAAAAAGAGGTTAATGTGGGTCAAAATCACGATAGAAGCCCAATGAAGCAAATTTGGGTTCCCAAATCTAGCTAACTTGTATATATTTTTGTATATCAGAATAAACTCCAGAAATGGCTTCGGATGCTCATGGAGTACATCTGGCATGTGGACAGCGGATGTTCGAGACACATGACTGGATTGAAGGAACTTCTGAAGAACTTTCGCTTCATTGATGGTGATTTCGTATCTTTCGCTGGAGACGAGAAAGGAGGAAAGATCGTTGGAGTTGGAGATGTGGTGTCTGAAGCCCTCACGTTGGAGAACGTCAACTATGTTCCAGAATTGTGTTACAATCTTATGAGTGTCTCACAAGTCTGTGATAAAGGAATATCGGTGCTTTTCAATGACATGGAATGCTTGTTTCTAAAGCCCGGCTATGTTGTTCTTGCTGAAATGATCATGCTTACTGCTCCACGACAAAACAACACATACGTGCTCAATATGAAGAATCCCAAGACAAACGACAATCTAACCTGCCTAATTTCTAAAGCTTCAGAATCGGAATCACTACTTTGGCACAGGCGATTGGGGCATGTTAATTTTAAAAATATGAGTAAACTCTCTAAGTTAAACTTAGTAAGAGGTCTTTCGGTTAAAGAATTCCCAATTTCTGAAAAAATGTATAGCATGTGCCCAGGGAAAGCAACACACGAAATCGCACAAGTCCAAAGCAGTGAATACGATCTCTGCGCCTCTTCAATTGATACACATGGATCTTTTTGGTCCAATTAGTGTTAAAAGTCTTGCTAAAAGTTCTTACTGTTTGGTGATCACAGATGATTTCTCTCGGTTTTCTTGGGTCTATTTTCTTGAAGCAAAAAGCGAGACAGCTGAAGTTCTCAAAACATTCATCCCGCTGATTGAAAATGTGACCAAACTGAAAGTGAAGTCGATCAGAAGTGACAATGGGTCCGAGTTCAAAAATCAGACCTTCATATCCTTCTGTGCTGAAAAGGGAATTCATCTCCAATACAGTGCGGCCAGAACTCCCCAACAAAATGGAGTTGCCGAACGCAAGAATAGAACGTTGATCGAAGCTGCACGAACCATGCTGGTGGACTCAAAGCTTCCAATCATCTTCTGGGCAGAAGCAGTAAATACGGCATGCTACGTTCTAAACAGGGTACTAATTGTAAAGCCACACGGAAAGACTACATATGAACTTCTCTTCAAAAGAAAGCCGCTCATTGACTTCTTCAGACCATTTGGCTGTTCGTGCACTCTTCTTAACACTCAGGAAAATCTCATCAAATTTGAAGCAGTGGGTGATATCTGCTACTTCATGGGGTATTCATCCACACAGAAGGCCTACCGTGTTTACAACAAAAGAACAAAGATGGTGATTGAATCATACTATGTTGATTTTCAAGAAGGAAACTACACCAACACCGGAAGTACTCCTGATTGGTTCTATGATGTGGGTGTGATTTTTAACACCTTTGAAATTCCGGATGTAGTTCCAGAAATTGAGCCTGTTGAAGACACTCAAGTTGAACCACTGTTTGACTCATCTGACATTGGTTTAACTCCATTTACCACCCGTCTATCTCCATCATCTGCTGACCCTATTCTAGCTGTGAATGAAGCCACTGGTGACACTTCGCCTGAGAACACCCAAGACAACGGTGCTTCTTCTTCACAGGCGAATGTGGATGAACCAACTCAAGAGGATGATCCACCAGTGATTTACGTGGATGAACACTTCACCAACCTTCCGCAGCAAATTGAATCTCTGACAAATGCCGGATACAAGACAAATAAAAATCATCCTCTTGAAAACGTCATCGGCGCTGTCGAAGAAGGAGTACGTACACGCGGGCAGTCGTCAAGCATCAACAAAGGTCTCTTCGCAGCTTTTCTTTCGCAATCCGTCCCACGAGACATTGAAGATGCTATTCAAGACTCCAGTTGGGTCCAGGCCATGCAGGAAGAGCTATCTCAATTCAGAAAGCTTAAAGTTTGGGAACTAGTAGATTTACCTGAAGGAAAGTTTCCAATTGGCACAAAATGGGTCTTCCATAACAAGATGGATGATCATGGAGTGGTGATCAAGAACAAGGCCAGATTGGTGGTACAAGGTTTTCGTCAGGAAGAAGGAATTGACTACGAAGAAGTATTTGCTCCAGTTGCACGACTGGAAGCAATCAGAATATTCCTGGCGTATGCATCATATAGAAATTTCAAAGTCTTCCAAATGGATGTCAAGAGTGCTTTTCTTTATGGGAAAGTAAAGGAAGAAGTGTATGTATGTCAGCCTCCAGGGTTCGAAGACCCTCATTTTCCAGGTCGCTATTTCAAGCTGGACAAAGCACTCTATGGTCTTCACCAAGCTCCACGCGCTTGGTACGAGACTTTGTCCACATACTTGCTAGAGTGTGGATACACCAGAGGAAAGATCGACATGACTCTCTTCACCAAAAAGATCGGGGAGGACGTAATGCTGGTTCAAATCTACGTCGATGACATTATCTTCGGGTCAACTAACGAGGCGTTGTGCAGAGAATTCGAGACCGTCATGAAGGCAAAATTTGAAATGAGCATGATGGGAGAGCTGAATTTCTTCTTAGGGCTAGAAGTGAAGCAAAAGGAGGATGGGATTCTCATTCATCAGGCAAAGTACATTCGGGATATTCTCACGAAGTACAACATGAACGATTGTAAAGTTGCAAGCACCCCGTTCGCCTCTCAGACAGAGCTTACTCTAGATCCTCAAGGAAAACCAGTAACCAAATCCTTTTATCGCTCGATGATCGGTTCTCTGATGTACTTGACGGCTAGCAGGCCAGACATTATGTGGGCAGTCTGTCTTTGTGCTCGATTTCAGACAAATCCCAAGGAATCCCATGAAATTGCTGTAAAGCGCATCTTCCGCTATCTCAAAGGAACTCCGAAACTAGGTCTTTGGTATCCTAAAGATAGTAATTTTGATCTTATTGCCTATTTTGACAGTGATCATGCAGGTTGTAAAGTAGATCGCAGGTCTGTATCAGGAGGATGTCAATTCTTGGGAAATCGTTTGATCTCATGGCAAAGCAAGAAGCAAACAACGGTATCCACCTCAACCGCTCAAGCAGAATACACCGCGGCCTACAGCTGCTATTCACAAGTTCTCTTGATACAAAATCAGTTGCTGGATTATGGAATCAACATCATGAAGACTCCTATATTCATCGACAATGAAGCGTGTCTAGGAATTGTGAAGAATCCCATACACCACTCAAGAACAAAGCACATCGAGATTCGAATTCACGCAATTCGAGATGCTTACGAGAAGGGATATATTCAAGTGGTGCCAGTGGATACAACACAGCAACGGGCCGATATCTTCACGAAAGCCTTCGATAAAACCCGATTCAACCAGTTGGTAACCTGGTTGGAAATGGTTAATTTCCTTGACTGGAAATGAATCTTGTGTTCAAAATTTGTAGTTAAAAAAAAAAAAAAAAAAAACGTTTGTTGAAAGTAAAACAAGTATCGGAAAACGTCGCCCACCAAAAAGATTTTCTTATTAAAATTTTATTTTCGGGCAAATGGACTCACGAAAATAAAAATTTTAGGGGGGATATATTCAGAAAATCCAAAAACGAATGCTTATGTCTGACTCCTGCTAGAGGAAGTGATAGAAAATTGCTAACACTTTGTCATTTCTTGCAAAAACAGAAAACAAAAGGAAATCAGGGTACCAAGCAACGACGTGTCGGTAGATTCAGCAACACCGACGAGTAAACTGCTGTTAGGGAGCAAAACATAATGTCTACACAAGAATTCTGGCTTTTCTCAGGCATTACGCATCTCAGTGGGTAACACGTTGCGGCATATGGCTTAATGGTCTTGAATCTTGCGTTGACAGATTGCCAAAGTCTGAGATTTCGGGTCTTTATATTGGTATTTCATTCGGAGGATATCATAGTTGTTCTTCTGTTGCATCCAGATACATGCTGACCTAGACGCTATGATATTCTTTTAATAATAAGTGCCTTAAAAAAAAGGCCAAACCCTTTCTAATAAGCGCCATTTTTGGCCAAAATCCATAATAAGCGCCATTTTTGGCCAAAATCCTTTGATAGATTAGTTTGGTAACTCTGCTGTATGGTGGTACTGACCTATTCACCGAACTATCTATCTTAACCCTCGATAGCTCTTGGGATCTCTGTTGTACGAAAGTACAGACCTGATCTCCGTTCTATCGTTGAAGAGAATGAAACCAATATACTCACCTGTTATGAAGAATCTTTGTGCATACCTTGATCGCGGGGGTATGTCCTGATGTGGGACTCACGAGGGCGTAATGATTCTATTCTCATTAGCTTGTGTGGGGGCCATCGAAGACTTTTCAATATTACCAAAAACATGATAAAAGCGCTATCCGAATGCATGTTGAAAGAAGGATGCATGGATTTAAGCAGACAAACATACTGGCAGTTTTTCTTGTGCCCTGGTTAGTAAATAATAATAATAATAATAATATAAAAGAATTTGGCGAGTGTTGGCAATATGATCTTCTGCAGGTAAGTTCGGTGAGCGTCAAATATTTCAAGAAAATTTGCATGAAGTGAACCCCTCTCAGAGCTGGAAATTTGAAGTTCGGAGTCAAAATGGCCCAAATTTTAGCAAAATTGTGAATATTTCGAAATAAATAATATTTTAAACAAAAATGGGCACGTTTTACGAGAAAGTTTAAAATCAACGAGCGAAATTAAAAATTGTTTGAAATCACACCCTTGGCGGCGGAATTAAGATACCAGCGAAATTATAATTTCGCTGGTTATCTAAATTCACACACACACACACACATATATATATATATATATATATATTTTAACCGTCATTTACCATTCAAAATTTTCAAACAAGTCACAAAACGGTTTACACCTTTTCTCTAGTTTATTTCCGGACAATCTAATAAAATCAACACAAGATTCAGTTCCGATCAAGATCATCAGGTATCCTCTAGTTTATCTTTCATTATGTCATCGATTTCACGTATTCATCTGTTCAGATTAATGGTTTATGTTTCAATCAATGTGTGGGTTTGGGTTTCGATTATCTCTACATTGTTCTTGACATGCTTAAAATCTGTTAATGTTATGCTTGAGATATGTTGCTTGTATGTGACCGGTTTTCGTTACACTTCGGAATGACATGAAATTGCTTGAATCGTATGAATATGTGTGAAATCAGTGATTAAGTGGGTAAATCTGTTAAGGGTTTAAAGAGGGTTTAATAAGAAAATTTTGAAGCCAGCGAAATTAACGATGAATGCAGCGAAGACAGCGAAATAACCTAGATCGCGGAGGATAAAAAGTCTCGAACGCGAGTTCAAGCAACCAGGAAGACAGTCTAATCCGCTCGTGTAGCGATTTAACATGATTGTCTTCGCTGGTAAACAGTTTCCGGAAACGAAACTCTGTCATCGCTAAGTTCGCTAGCTTAAATTACCTCGGGAACAATGTCCTTGATCCGAACTCGATAACCGGGTTACTAGCGAGTATAGCGATGACACCAGCGATGATAGCGATTTTATCGATAATTAGTATCTGATCAGCTAGCGAAGTCAGCGATGATCAATCTTCGTTGATTGATCTAGTCTCTGATCCCGATAACCAGCATCAGCGAAGACAAAGCTTGACCTGGCAGCGAACTTAAGCATTTTTTTTATAATTTTTCAAATTCTTTTTATTCTTTTTATCAAATATTTAATATAATCTTGTTTAATTTTTGCAAATACGGTTTTGTGCATAGCTTCTTGTGTAAATTTCCATTCTAACTTGCCTCGTTTTACGTGTCAGGTGCAGTATGGTGAAGATTCTCGAGTGGGATAAAACATTGAAACATAATCAAAGCATCAACCTGGATGAAGTGCCTCTAGATTTTGAAGATGTAACTAGATGGGTGCGTTCCAGCAGAATCGGTTATGCTGTGGAGACAGCAGTTAAGGTTTACAAGATTCACATACAAGAATTCTGGGAAAACGCCAAACCAGAAACCATCAACAACAAAAGAGGAATAGTGTCGACGGTTCGCAACAAAAGAGTAGAGGTAACTGAAGATCGGATACACCAGGTTCTGAAGCTTCAAGATAATGATCAAGATCCGTTAAGCCTGAGTCAAGATGATATCCTGGATGGTTTTCGAGGAATGGGTTACGCTGGAGATTTCCATCAAAAGAAAGAGATCAAGAGAGGAGGACTCACCAGAGATTGGAGATTCATCGTTCATGTTATCTCTATGAGTCTGGCACACCGAAAGGGTGGTTTTGATGGATTGAACTTGGAATGTTCGGCAGCCATGCTAAATCTGTGTCTTAATCAGAAGTTTAATCTCTCTGGCTTAATATTCAACTATATGCTTGAAAATGCAAGTGGAGCAACGTGGGCGATGTATCCTAGATTCGTTCAGATGCTGATCAATGACCAATACAAGGATCTTCCAAACAATGGTGATCTTTACAAATTCCACGTCCCCACAAGTCGTCAGTACACTGAGATAAAGACTAATGAATGGGTGCTGCTGCATGATTGGATGTACCGAGCAGAGAGATTACCAATAGTAAAGGAAGCTTATAGAAAGTATAAGGAAGCTGTTCGAGAAAAACAACAACGAGCTGCTCAAGCTCAAGCCGAAGCAGCTGCAAAAGAAGAACGCTCTAAAGGAAAAAGGAAAGAGAAACAGGCGGCTGAAGACGAACCACCCAAAAAGAAAAGGGCACCGGAAAGCACTGAACGATTTATGGGTGCAAGCATAAGGGCGGCCGAGTCTGAAGAACGCCGCCAGCATATCAGGGATTTGAAAGACATTCACGCTTTGCAAGAAAAAGAGAAGAGAGAAAAGAGGTTAAAGCGAAAAGAGATATCAGCCTCAGAAAGACCAGAGACGATGATTGAGGAAGTTCAATCGTTGAACGATTTCGTAGATGCAATGATTGTTGACCCCGATGAAGCTTCAGCAAGCAAGGGACCCTCCAAAGTGTCTCCTGTGAAGCCAACTAGAGTTTCAAAGCCTCCAGTACCTCCACAAAGGGTTCGACCCTTTCAAGAACTTTATGACAAACTGATCAAAGATGTCGGGCCTTCAGTTGCCAAAGAAATTTGTCTGCTGAAGAATCAAGTAAACGACACGAACTTTTTGAGGGAAAAAGATCAAGGATCAGAGGAAGAAAAACAAAGAAATGAATGCATACATGGCTAAACAGTCCAAGTTCATCAGATTTCAGCAAGCGGGGTTGGAGAAAATGTATAGAATGATGAGGAACATGTGTGAGCAAATGAAAGTGAAACCCATGTTTTCCTTTGAAGAAATCTTCGACTTCGAGGGGTTCGTGGAAGAAGAAAATGCTCGAAAGGAAAAGGAGGCTGAAGCTAAGAAAAAGCGTTTGGAGTCGGTCGAAAAAGTAACCGAGGGAAACGAAAGTGATGAAGAGGCAGTGGATCGAGATGATATGCCAGCCAAATTCCTCGAATGGGGTCTTGAAGACGAAGTTCTCTATGAACAAGAGAATGGAAAAACATTCGCTCCTGAGCACCCTGAATGGTTCAAGAAGGAGAGAGAACGACTCCCGGATTTCTATCAAGTAATAACAGTGGAAAAGACTGAAGCTACTGATAAGATCATCAGCTGGATGTACAACAATCTTCGAGGAATGTTCGTGGTGAAAAGACGTGGTGGAGTAATCCAGTATTTCCAGACCGGATTTGATCTTTTCTCACTTCCCAGGTGGGATCTACGGGAACTTGGTCGTCTAGACATATTAAACCCTGAAGAAAGAGGAATCGGGAGGGATTTTGAGCGAATAATTGCCAAAGAAAGTAACAAGGGTTTCCCGAATCATGCTCCGCAGCGTCCAAGACGCAGAGTTTCAAAAACTACCATCGATCCAGTAACCGGAAAGGGAAAAGTGACGTGGGTGATCAACCCAGCCAAAGTTGTCACGAGGATCAAGCTCCCAGAAGAAGTTCCTGTCGCCCTCAAGGATTTTAAGAAATGGTTTTACGACAGCAGGACCGGTGAAGCTGTAATAAGATCCAATGAAAATGTGGATATTCGTATTCTGGATCCGATGGATGTTTTTATGTTTGGGCTCTCAGATCTAACAATATTAAACGCTAGTCGTATAAACGTGGGAGCGGGTAACGCAAACATGGAAGAGGCAGCGTTATTTCAGAGAGCGATGGAGCAAGCCTGGAATTTGAAAAGGAAAATGTTAGATCTGGTTGACAAGATTGAAAAGAGGAAAGAAGCTGATGAAAAGAAGAAAGAAGCAAGAAAGAAGAAGAAACACGAACGCAAGAAAGAAAAATCTTCTGCTACAACAACAGAACCCACTACAACATCACCACCTCCGGCCTCATCCACATATGAGGCCACTGTGGAGGATCAACCTGTTTGTGAAGCTGTAATCACTCAAGAAACTCCGAAAGCACCAACAGAGACCAAGGCACCACCAGAAACAACAGTGCATGAAGACAGTCCCAAAGAGCCTAAGAAGCAAGCTGCAGAGAATCCAGCGGCCACAACTGAAAATTGAAAAGACAAGTATACAACGATCTAAGGGGGATATTGTTAGAACTTTTGAGATCGTTGATACTTGTGCTGGATTAGTTTAGTCATAGTTTGTAGCTAATTTGAATGTGCAAGGGCTTATTTTGTAATTCTCTAATAGTATAGTTCCTGACCTAGTGTAGATAAGATTCCAGCAAATTTATAAATTTGCTGGGTGATGAGGAACACTATATATAGCTCATGCCTTGTAACAAACTCAAGCTTTTGGCTCTTTGAATGAATATTGGTGTTGTTACATTCTTGTGTTGATCTTGTGCTCAAATCAGATATCCAAGGTGTTTTATTGTTATATCTTATTGTTTGCATTCAATACAACACTTGTTGTATTCATTAATCCATTAGCTTCGCCTTCATCTTTGATCTTTTTTAACTTTTCATATCTCAAACACCTAATCAATAGGTGTTTTGGGTTAAAACAACCAACCACTGTGATCCGGATTCGTTTTGGGATCTACAAAGACACCACGGACAAACGATAAGGAAGAATCACCTTCAACATAAGAAACTAGTAATTAAAGTCATTAATACAAAACCAATTAAAAAGTGCAAAAAATTAAAAATAAAAAGTATTACACTAAACACTTGTCTTCACCAAGTGATGTAAGAGACTTAGGCAAACATGGCCTTTGATTGTCAAGAACTCTTACTATCAATCTTGGATCCCGAGACGACTCACACACTCTATGATGGACAATGGATGATGGTGGTGGATGATGGTGTTGTGATGGTGGTGGGTGAAGTGTGAGAGAGGTGGTGTGCCAAGGGATGATTTGCAAGAGCTCCAAGCACTCCTATTTATAGGCTGAACAGAAGCTCGGGCATGGCCCCGTGTCCGTTGGACATGGCCCCGTGTCCATCCTCCTCTCTTTCTTCATTACGCCCCCGTGTCCGCTGAGCACGACCCCGTGTGCAGAAGCATATCTGTACTATCAAGATTTACCTGGATTTCGCGAATCTTATAGTTGACCACGGCCCCATGTCCGCTGAGCACGGCCCCGTGGTGGGCGATGGAAGCTTCTACCACTTTGTCTTTTCTGCTTACACTTGGGCACGCCCCCGTGCTCACTGAGCATGGGGCGTGTTCAGTCTTCTGTCTTCTTGTTTTGCTCGGGAAGATGCTGTCGGGAGGTCGGGCATGCCACGTTTGTTCCTTTTCTTGTATTTATGTTAGATTTAGCTGCCTTTTTGCTTCTTTTGTTTATTTGAGCTCATTTAATCCTGAAAATACAAAAGGAAGACAAAAGCACACTTTTTCCAACATTAGTACTAAAAAGGGTTAGTTTTATGCCACAATTGATGTAATTTATATGTTGCATTTTGTGCATATCAAATACCCCCACACTTGAATCTTTGCTTGTCCTCAAGCAAAACTCTTTATAATGTGGCTTTTTTCACTCCCAAACGGAATGGGTAGAAGAGAAGGTTTTTGGGCTTATCATAGAGTGTCGGGATTTCCAAGATTCTTTATTTAAGTTCTATTTTTATTTATTTACAATCCTATTCGTCATGATTTATTAAAAACGTTTCATAAGATAAATTACTTATTAGGGCATAATATGCCTTTTTAAAATTCTATTTATATACAAGTTCACATACCTCACGGGGGATCACTCAACACTCGCCCGAAGGTGTATTTTTAGTGAATCACTCAAGAGCGGCATGGAACTTACTTCTACCATAAGTTTGCCAAGCAATCAATCCTCCTCCTTTTTAACTATATACCTTTGTAAATATCAAGAGGACTTTTTGGGTGAAGGGTTAGGCTTGGGCTAAAGGTGGGTGGTTGGGTTAGTGTTAGTGAAAGGGCGAAAAGCGTAAAAAGCGTCGTTTTTTGAAAGACTTTTTATTTTCAAAATTTATTTTATTTTAATGAACCATTTCTTTCAAGCAAAGTTATTTTTGATGAACTTGTTTGTTTATTTGGTTTCATCATCAAAATATTTTTTTTTTCAAGTCATAAGAAAAACCGAGCTTTGTTACTAAAAGAAAGGGTTAAAAAAGGGTTTTGGTGGGTAAAACGGGTGTTTGTTTTTTGGTTAAGAAATGAAAAGGTTTAGGCTCAAAGGGGTTAACTAGGGGGATTTTGGGTAGGTGGTAAAAAAATGAAAAATAATGGTGTAGAAAGAAAAAGGGTTAGTCCTAATGCCTTCATCATTTACTTACTCGGGTTTAAGTTGGTAAGGACCAGGAATGTATTGTCGTGGCAAGTTCTAGAGTCGTAAGAACCAAGCGGCTATTCACATAAGAAACGAAAAATGAGCATTTAGTGTAAAGATATGTATTTGTATGCTCAATAAAGGCTCAAAACTCACTTTTGTGGGAATGGGTTTTTTTTATGTGATCAAGTATATATAATCAAATTTTAACTAAGCTTGTCATGCCGTTTCATAATTTTCTTATGTTGGTTCTTTTTATCACGACGCTATTAGTTGTAAATTTGTAAAAATATAACCTTGTTAGAACTTGAAATTCCCAACTTAAACCTAGACAAGTAAAAAGAAAATGAAAATTTTTGAAAAAATTTGGGGTGATTAGCGGTTCCAATAGAGTTTTGTGTAAGGCTTGTTAATTGGGACTTGCAAGATTCAAAGTTTTAGCATCCCCCCCCCCCACTTAAATTACACATTGTCCTCAATGTATCCCAAAAATAAGTTTTTAGGTTGATTGAATGTGTAAAAGGGTGTTATAAGCAAAATTTTATGTTACTGGTACTCTGGACATGGCCCCATGGTGACCGGGCACGGCCCCGTGTTCAAGTGCCAGTAACAAAAGTTTGTAAAAAGAAACAGAAGCCTGGATACGGGGGCGTGTTCAGTGAACACGGCCCGTGTCCAGTTACCTGAACTGGGCGTTATCTGCAGATTGTGCAGCACGGGGCCGTGTCGAGTGGACACGGGCCGTGCTGAACTTGCTGTAATGAAGAAATTTTTGTCGGGGAGCTCTGTTTTCGTGCATGGGGTGATGTTTCTCGTTTCCCTTGTTATCCTTCACCATCCCGAGTGTGTTTTATTCATTACAACATCATCCAAACACTAAAACCATCATTTCATTAAAGTCATAGAGAGAATTACATAATGTTCCTAGAAAATTAAAAATAAAGAAGAAAAATAAAAGTTAAAAGTCCTAAACTAGATAGGTCAAATGGTGCATAAAATTATCATAAGGAGTTCTACTTTTTCATTGGGAACCAAAGTCCCGGAAATAGTTTCCGGTATGTAGTAGGACTCTCGGCCGAGGGTTATTTTCCTAGATGTTGTTAAAGCCATTCTTCTATCTCTCTTGGGAGGAAGAAGGCGGCTTCATTTTCCTCAACATCTTGTGGAGGAGGAGAAACACCAACCGGGACTCCTTGTAATATGTCGCGAGGAGGTCCCGGGTGTATGGTGTACCACTCGGCTGGTATGATGACTTCAGGCACCACGTTCCATGCCCTTTGGGTTACTATAGGCACCAAAGGAGGAGAGGCGAGAACGTTCAACCTCTGGTGCAAGAGGTTGACCTCCCGGAGACACCCTTCCAGTCCCACCGTAAGGTGATTGATACGGTCGACCAATGCTTCTTCCACTCCCGTCATTTCATCAATAGCCTCTCTTAAAGCGTAAACATAGTTTACAAGAGAGTTTTCCGCCGTTGATGTCCTCCTCCCCTATCGGTTGTTCCTTGAGTGCGATGAAGATGTTCCGTTAGTTCTGCTCGCCATTCTGGGAAAACAGACCGAAAAGAGCTCAATTCATATGAAGCAGTACCTCGGACACGGCCCAGTGTTCAATGAACACGGCCCCGTGTCCAGTTGTCTGCAGGTTTTTAAAGCAAGTAATCTTGGAGTTTTAAATTATTTTCTTGGTTTATAGGTTAATTTTAAGCATAGATAATTCAAAACAAAGTTGTATAACTTATTTTAAGCAAGATTCCTTGAATAATAACCTTACAAACACCACAATGAAGGTTGGAATCATGAAGCTTCCAAGCTTTAATGGAGGTAGTGATTGAAAATTGAAGAAGAAGGCAATGAACAAAAGTGGAAAAGACAAGATGGCTCTTGAGAACCTTCTTTTAGAACATACCTAGGATGGTATGAGTGAAGATCCCAGAAATCTCTGTCTTTTGGAGTGGTCCAAATGAGCAGGAATCTTGCTGCATTTATAGAAAACTACAGCACGCTGGACACGGCCCCGTGTGCAGACAGAATCCTGACACATTTTGTCCGTATTCTGATGAAATCAGAAGAGAATCTTTCGGCGGACACGGGGGCGTGTTGACCTGGGCACGGCCCCGTGTCTGGAAGCTGTCTCATGGAGTTTGCCTATTTTCAAGGAACTTATCCGGATCGGGCGGTTCCTTACTGGATGGAACAACCCCAAAGTGCTTAAGATACCTTAATTGCTCTAGATTAAGACGAGAACGCAAGAGGTTGTCGGTGAGGGTGATTCCTATGCTAAATGTAAGTGGACAAGTCCAACCCTTTCCCGGGCTCTCGTTAAAGAAGGTGTATGCCGAATCGCTCAGGTCTATGTATGCACCGAACAAAGTCGATGGAGAGTTCTTCACGACACAATCGGCTCAGGGACGACTATCGTCCAAGTCTTCGCTAGAGTTGACGGTAATGTCAGGAACAACGAAGTTGTTTTCATTTGAATGTGACCCCAACAATTCTTCTTGGTCATCGTCTTGAGATGAATTAACGAAATCCATCTTAAGTTCTTTTAACCAATTAAGAACTAGATCTTCTAGTTGAAATAGTTCATCAAGAAGCATTTCTCCTAAAATATCCGGTTGGGCGCATTCGAGGGAGAGATAAGGATTATTTTTACTTTCGCCCCTCTTAAGGCTACAGGAAAACGATAGGTCTATATAGTGGGGCTTATAGTTTAGAAAATAGCATTCTAATTCTTTATGACCGCCACCACATAATTGACACCACGTACCATAAGAGTGCCGAAAGTAAAAAATATCATTATCACTCATGTTTGTGTCAGAAATTACCAACCGTCGGGATCTTACGGTTCTGTTTTCAGTAACTGAATCTTGGGCACGGGGGCGTGTTGAGTGGGCACGGCCCCGTGTTCAGCGTACTGTCTGACTTAAAACAGGATTGTCAGTTCCAATGATTGGGCACGGGGCGTGTTCAGCGGGCACGGCCCGTGTTGAGTTCTGCAGAAGCTGAAAAATTAAGAAGATTCTAAAAAAAATAAAAATAAAATAGAAAAAATGATTAGGCCGCTGATTCCTAACTTTCTTAAAATCCTTGTGTCCCCGGCAACGGCGCCAAAAAACTTGATGCGTGTGAAGTGTTATATATATTAGGTGTATATTTTAAGCCCTTTTTACACTTTTTAGCCAAGTTTTAAATTTATAAACACGATATTCACTAACACTAAACACACATATGGGCAAGTGCACCCATCGTGGACGTAGTATAGTGTTGGTAAGATACCGAGGTCGTCCAAGGACACAAGAGCTTTTAGTACCGGTTTATCCTCAACGTCTAATCAAATCAAAATGCTAGAAAAAGGTTTTTTAGACTAGAAAAATAAAACTAACTAAAATGCTGAAAAGTAAAATAAAAGTAAAAACAGATAGACAAGATGAATCACTTGGATCCGACTCGAGTATAGTGTAACCTTTGATTATTTTCGCACTTTTGCACTTGTTTAAGAGATTATCTTAGTTATTGTAGTAGGCCCCTCTTTTGAAGGCGACGTTACCCTCAACTCAGTAGTTTGAGTCAGCAAGGATACAATCCTAAAGGGTCGGATTATTGAAAGATAATTAATTAAGTTATTAATGCATAATGTGGTAGGCCCCTCTTTTGAAGGCGACGTTACCCTCGGCTAAGTAGTCTGAGTCAGCAAGGATACAGTCCTAAATAGCCGGGTTAAAGTTTTAATAGTAGTTTAACTTATGAGGGGATAAAAGAGTTTGGACCCCCGCCATCCAATACCGTTGGGTATTGAAGGAGGTCCTACTAAATTTGACCTAGGTCCTTTGCAGGATCTATACACTGAACAATGGCAAGACTCTTACCAAACCGTTCCCTTAACCCCCGACCAGGTAGCCAACATACCTCCATATAGACCGTGGAGATATGAATGGTGAAAATCTTTTATTTTATATAGACAGTAAAATAATGCCAAGACACCACGGACAAACGATAAGGAAGAATCACCTTCAACATAAGAAACTAGTAATTAAAGTCATTAATACAAAAACAACTAAAAAGTGCAAAAGATTAAAAATAAAAAGTATTACACTAAACACTTGTCTTCACCAAGTGATGTAAGAGACTTAGGCAAACATGGCCTTTGATTGTCAAGAACTCTTACTATCAATCTTGGATCCCAAGACGACTCACACACTCTATGATGGACAATGGATGATGGTGGTGGATGATGGTGTTGTGATGGTGGTGGGTGGTGGGTGAAGTGTGAGAGAGGTGGTGTGCCAAGGGATAATTTGCAAGAGCTCCAAGCACTCCTATTTATAGGCTGAACAGAAGCTCGGACACGGCCCCGTGTCCATCCTCCTCTCTTTCTTCATTAAATGCAGTTTGTCTGCATTAGTTGACCACGCCCCCGTGTCCGCTGAGCACAACCCCGTGTGCAGAAGCATAACTGTACTATCAAGATTTGCCTGGATTCCACGAATCTTATAGTTGACCACGGCCCCGTGTCCGCTGAGCACGGCCCCGTGGTGGGCGATGGAAGCTTCTACCACTTTGTCTTTTCTGCTGACACTTGGGCACGCCCCCGTGCTCACTGAGCACCGGGCGTGTTCAGTCTTCTGTCTTCTTGTTTTGCTCGGGAAGATGCTGTCGGGAGGTCGGGCATGCCACGTTTATTCCTTTTCTTGTATTTATGTTAGATTTAGCTGCCTTTTTGCTTCTTTTGTTTATTTGAGCTCATTTAATCCTGAAAATACAAAAGGAAGACAAAAGCACACTTTTTCCAACATTAGTACTAAAAATTGGTTAGTTTTATGCCACAATTGATGTAATTTATATGTTGCATTTTGTGCACATCATGAACCCTTTTATACACATAGATTCCTTGTTTGTCAACTTTAGTCCCTCTAAAGTAATCTTTTACACGTTTAACGCCCATGACACGTGTCGATACATTATTGGACATGAATTTTCGAGGTGTTACACTTCAACTATAAATAGCAATCAAAGTGTGACTCATTCTTTGCTCATTCACTCATTCTCTTCTCTATTACTCTTGGAGTGGCTTCTAATCTATAGAGGCCCTCATTCTGAGTTCATTATTCTCCAGGAACACTAGTAAGGGTTTTTTCATAGCTCCTTTCTTTCATTAGGCTAAGTAATTAGCCGAAAGTCAAGCAAATTGACTTTTGCTTTGACTTTCAGTTATGACCACTATGGTCCAGCCATTGTTCGAATCGAACATGATTATGTGATCATAATAAGGTAGGTGATAATCCCTTAGGAGGGCACCTCCTGAAGATCACGTTAAGTTGGTCAAATGACGGGTCAAAGTTATGTTAAAATGAAAGTCAAAACGCAGTTGGTCAAATGACGAGTCAAAGTTGGGTTAAATCCTTCAATTTCTTGTAAATTCCAAAATGTATTATTATTTACCCATATTATACAAGTCATAGTACTTGTGAGGGTTTAAACTATGTTCTATCTGGTCACTGCTTAATCTAGCGTACCGAACCGTTTTCTTTATATTATAGTTAACCGGTACAAGTATATGACTTGAATAGGACCCGTTAGCATTCTAATTGGTTATTATACCATTTATTCCAGACTAGGGCGTCCAGTAATTTGCAACCTTGCTAGTTGTTTTGTTTGAACGGTTGTGCTTATATATATATATATATATATATATATATATATATATATATATATATATATATATAGGGAGCCGCTAAAATGAGAACCACCTCCAGTTGTAAGAACCGTGAGAACCAGTCTCAACCAATTAGATTATGACACCTCAAAGGGTATTATGGTCATTTACTCCAAATGTCATTCCCCACCCTCTCTCCTCATTAATAGTTGTCAGTACTCTCTCTCCTCCACCATTTTAAAAACTCCATCTCCTCATTTGAAAACCCTCTGCTCTTCCTTTCTTTAATTTATGAAAACCCTAAAACAACACCACCTAATTTACTTCTCCTTTCCACTCGATAATATCCACAGACATTACACACCAAAAATCTGCTACCTCATTCCTCTCTCTCTCTCTCTCTCTCCCATCGGTGAAGAAACCGGCGACTCGAGCCGGAGATCTGACCACCCAACGCCCTTACAGAACTGAACGGCCGTCCCCCCCCCTCCGATTTCCGGCGACAAGCACCAGCCTCCCTTCCTCTACGCCGTCTACGCCGCCCCACAACCACCCCTCCGCCGCTGCATCCATCGCCAAAGATATGTTTTTCTCTCTATCTCTCTTTAGACATGGGATCTCCTACTCTCTGTCTTTTTATTTGAGTTTTTTTTGGGGATTTTTTTGTGATGACGGTTTGGGGGGATGTCGTTATGGTGATGTCATTTGGTGGTTAATATGCGGCTGGCGGTTGTGTTTTGGCAGAGGTGGGCGACGGGTGTTGTGGTGGTGGCGTTTTGTTCGGTGGCGAGGCGATGGTGGGAGGTGTTTGGTCGGTGGTGGGAGGTGGTTGGTAGGTGGTGGCGTTTTGAATGATATTCTTTTTTTTTTGAATGATGTTCATGTTGAATCTGGGTTTGAATGTTGTTCATGTTTGAATCTGGGTTTGATTTTTGGGTGTTCTTGAATTTGGGTTTGGTTTTTGGGTGCTCTTGAATCTGATGGGTGTTCTTGATTTTTCTGGGTTTTTTTGAATCTGATGGGTGTTCTTGAATCTGATGGGTGTTCTTGGGGGTTTGACTTTCTGGGGTTTGATTCTGTTTGAATCTGGGCTTGAATGTTTGTTCATGTTGAATCTGACTTTCTGGGTTTGGATTTTTGGGGCGATGATGATGAAAAAAAAAAAACCGTATATTTTGATGACGAGGGCGTGGCAAAGATGGTGGAGGGTAGGTTTTTAACCTGCAACCCCACTTTTGCAGCCTCTGATTATCGGAAAATCTGAGCCAAAACATCGTTTTTTTTAAGATTCCACTCGTTTTTTTGATTTTTGTTTGTTGGGTTGTTATTTTTTTTTTGAGGCGTCGATGATGATAACAATATATCTGAGACACCTCCCGAGTTTGCGATTTCTGGGCGCGTTCATTTTTGCGTAAAAAAAGTTTTTGTAAAAAAAAAATTAAACGTAAAAAGTTTAACGTAAAACTTAAAACGTAAAACGTAAATGTTGGGTTTTACGTAAAACGTAAACTTTAAACGTAAATGTTGGGTTTCGTGTAAAAAAGTTTTTGTGAAAAAAAGGTTCAACCGTAAACTTTTACGTAAAACGTAAAAAGTTTAACGTAAAACTTAAAACGTAAAAAGTTTTACATAAAACGTAAAATTTAAAAACATAAAAAGTAAAAAAATGTTGACGTAAAAAACCGGTGCGTAAAACGTAAAAAAAAACCGCGCGTAAAACGTAAAAAACCGTTGCGTAAAACGTAAAAAAAACCGGCGTGTTAAACGTAAAAAAACCGGCGTGTAAAACGTAAAAAACCGGTGCGTAAAACGTAAAAAAACCGGCGTGTAAAACGTAAAAAAACGTTAACGTAAAAAATTAAACCGTAATTTTTTTAACGCAAACCGTAAACTTTTTTAACGTAAAACGTAAAAACGTGAAGCGTAAAAAGCTTTACGTAAAACGTAATTTTTTTTAGTAAAACGTAAAAAGTTTTACGTAAAAAACCGGCGCGTAAAATGTAAAAAACCGGCGCGTAAAACGTAAAAACGTTAACGCAAAACTTTTTTACGTTCCGTAAAAAAGGTAAAAAACGTTAACGTAAAAAAACCGGCGCGTAAAACGTAAAAAACCGGCGCGTAAAATGAAAAAAACCGGCGCGTAAAACGAAAAAACCGGCGCGTAAAATGAAAAAAACCGGCGCGTAAAACGTAAAAAACCGGCTCGTGTAAAACGTAAAAAATTATTATACAAATCTGAATTTAAATTATTGTTTAACATAAAATTCTGTTTTTTTAATATAAAGTAATTAATGAATAAGACAAAAAGGCAATTAAATACTAATATATATATAAAGACAAAATAGTGTAATTTTACTATACTACCCTTTTGGATTATAATATTAAAGACATAATAAGACAAAATCTATTTAATATTAAATTTAGTTACTTTAAATCTCATCCATCCATCTCCTTGATCTAAAGGCTAGAAAGTGGTTCCCTCAGTTCTTACAACTGGAGGTGGTTCTCATTTTAGCGGTCCCCTATATATATATATATATATATATATATATATATATATATATATATATATATATATATATATATATATATATATATAATGTAAGTATCTATAGAAAACCCACTTTAATTTAGAAAACCCGGGAAACTCAAAGCTTCCGATGTTTTTTTTTTTTTGAAAAAATTTACACATGTTATATACATGTTTTTAAGGGTTTTGGACAAAAAAAAAATCAAAAAAGCGCCGAGTAGATATTTTTAAAAAAAATAAACAAGTTTTGGTGTAACACATGTTACAAATATGTCAGATGAATGTAACATGTGTTACACCAAAACTTGTTTATTTTTTTAAAAAATATCTACTCTGCGCTTTTTTGATTTTTTTTTGCCCAAAACCCTTAAAAACATGTATATAACATGTGTAATTTTTTTCAAAAAAAAAAACATCGGGAGCTTTGAGTTTCCCGGGTTTTCTAAATTAAAGTGGGTTTTCTATACATCCTTCCCCTATATATATATATATATATATATATATATATATATAGTGAAGGGTTCAAATGAGAAGAATTTTTTTGCAAGAAGAAAAAAGAAGAAGTTTCAACCAATAAGAATGCTTCATTTTACTTCATTTAATATTTGCATTTAATTCTAATATAAGGGTATATTGGTAACCTTACAAAAATCATTAATTTGTATTCTTCCCCTTTCATAACTAATTAAATTAAATTTGTAACTCCTTTTCAAAATATATACTTTTTCCAAATTAAAAAAACAACTTAATTTAAAGTGTAGAATAAATTACTAGTTGTGTAGGATAAATTACGAGTTGTGTAGGATATATTTCGAGGTGTGTAGGATAAATTTCGATTGTGTAGGATAAAATTCTATAATGTGTAGGGTATATGTAGGAAAATTTTGATATGTGTAGGTTTTGTAGATTATATGTAGGATAATTAATGATTAGTTGACTAATTAATTAAAGAGTTAAAAATTAATGATATGAGTTATAAATGAAATAGTATTTTACTAATATGTCCTTTCTTCTTTTTCTTCTCACATTAAATTTCTTCTCAAATGAACCTTCCCCTATATATATATATATATATATATATATATATATATATATCTTGGATTGTAAGATTTAAGCAAGGTAAATACTCTTAACCTATTTTCCCTATACAGGCTTGGGATACGGTAAATTATTACTGCTTGGTCGAGTACGGGATCAATGATAAATTGTGTCTAAAAATCCAAATAACTCATTTTAGTTCGTATTGCTTGATAACTTAAACATTGGGGGTCAATGCGACAGTGTCCTGGATATCCTCGGCCTATTTAATTGCAAATGGCCACGACTTAAGCACGGAGTGTAGGTATACACCCGACAGATGCTAATGTTATAGTAAAATATTTTTCTTACCCTTTATGGGGATACCCTTTTATGGGTTAAAGTGGCATGTCGGTTAATCATGTTATCGGAGTTTAGTTTCGAGCCTCATATGTATTGACAAGCATGTAAAATTGATAACAAGATACATATTTTATCCCAAGTTATTTATGAAAATATATTTGCCATAGTGTGCATAAAAATGATTTTGAAATATTTTCAAAATATGTCAGTTATTTGTATTTACCAGTGTAAACTGATGTATCTTCAAAAGACTAAGCGCAGGTTGCAAGGCACGTAAATAGGCTGGAAGCTGCCCGGTAAATGCATAAGTGGAATTTGCAACTCCATGCATGAAGCCTAGTAGTCTGTTTATGTAATCTTTTGTTTATCCGATCCGCCTGTGGATCTTTAAACACTTTGGTCTGTATAATATTTTTGAACTTTGGACACTTTTAATTTGTAATAATTTTATACTCCCAAGACCTCCGCTGTGTTATTGTGAATATCTGTATCAATTTGTCATTTACCCCAATTCCGGGCCCACCGGGAAATCAGGGTGTGACATAAATGAACTTTGTAATTATAAAAAAACAACCCCTAAGGTATATAATTACCTAATTACCCTTACACTTAACTGCAAAAAAAAGTAACAAAGTTAGTGTCATGGGCCAAAACCATTATAAAATGCAACCTCGGGGTCGAGGTTGTCTGATATGTTAAAAGATTCTTTTTTAGGCTAAAAGCGTTAAACTGGCTAAACCACATGGGCCAAAACAGTAATTTACTCTTTATTTTATTTTAATTAACTATATAAAAAATTACTCCATTGTTATCCTATTTATTTAGATCTAATATTTTAAAAAACTAATATACTTGATCATTTTATATGAAAAATTTACTTAAGGAATTTTTATATATAAAACTCGCTGAAACTTTCTAAATACATGTACTTGTGTAAAAAAGTTAAAACCAACATATTTTACCATCGTATTTTCAAGGGGTCAGCGTATTTTACTCTGAAATTGACTCATTTGAGACTTTAAGTTATTTAACTCAAGTCTTTCATTTCTCAATACCGTTTTTCATTTATTTTCCAACCATAGTCTAATGCATGGTTAACTCTTATTATAATTAACTATGGCGTCACAATGCCATCTTTTGTTTTTGATGTCTTATTCGTTTGACCTGTTTCAACATTTAAGTATTAAAACTTAAATCGTCTGCATTCTTTTAGTAGGATTATTCCCCTACAACTACAACCCATTAACAGGGCTTTTTAATCTTGTGTTTCACGCTCTTGTTACCCGGTTTGCGTTCACACTATTCGACCCAGTTGTCATTCTAGTAATAAAACTGAATCTATCCAAATTCATATCAAGGAATCACATCCTTTCAACTACGACCCATTACCCAGGTTCATCACTTCGTAGTTCGCTTGCCCATTACTCGGTTTACGCTCATTTGACCCGTTCGGTTTGTTCGTGTGAAATCCGTCAGTTATGAAAAACCAAACTCTATGCATTCTTTATTTGACCTGTTTGGTTTGTTCGTGTGAAATCCATCACTTACGAACAAACCGAACTTCATGGATATCACTTTCTCAACTATATTATCAAATAAATCACACTATTTAAACAAGGAATAACTACCAAAACGTATAGTCACGTACCTTAAGCCTTTCCTTTCGAGCGCACGTCCACCCTGGCTTGACCACTCGATGCTTCACCTAAATTGCCTATAGAGTTCAATCCGATTTATCATTTAGAGCCCATAGTACAAATTATGATTCACAAACTTTTAAATATTCAATTACAAGATTCATGTTATAATTCTTCCATAGTTTTCAACAATCCATATTCACTTAGGCATTATATCAAACACCTTGTGGACATGGATTTTTACACTAAATTTATTAAGTCTTTACATCAACAATTACCCATGTTTTTAGGGGTGAGCAAAAGGAAAAACCCGACCCGACCTGACCCGACCATTACCCGACCCGACCCGAGAACCGATCAAACATAAAATACAGAACCAATTCACTACCCTAAATATAGTGCCGGTTCCGTTCCATAGGCCCAAGTCGGGTATCACCATGAAAAGAACCGAGAACCGACCCGACCCGACCCTATTTTATATGAAAAATTGGAACCGATCTAAATACCTAGGTACTTGGGTTCGGGTCGGGTTGGGTATATTTTCGGTTCGGTTCTCGGTTATTTTCGGTCCGGACCTAAACTTGCTCACCCCTACATGTTTTCACACCTTATCAAGTCAATATGACTAATATGTTCAATTAACATCTAGAGCTCATTATATTAACATCAAATACATTAATTTCACTACCACAATTCATGGGTTCAACATATTTACCAAAACCCACTTACACAAGCTTTGTTAATCATTCAAACACTTAAATCATGATATTTGATCACTAATTTTTCATTAAGGGTTTGTTCCTAGACATGTATTCATCTCATATGTCACTTTAATTTCTTCATGCAAGAATTGCAATATCATGAACTTCATCAATTTTCATAACATCACCAAACATGAATTTTTGACATACCTTATGATCCTTTAGTCTAGGTGATTGATAAATGGGGTTCATGCACGAATCAAAGGCCCGAGTTGTTCTTCAATTTGATGATTTAAGATTGAACAAAGGGTTTGTCCCTTGTTCTTTACCTCTGGTCGATGTGCGCACACACTCACACACTTAGTGTGTGTGTGTTGTGTTTTACTTTTATTATTAAATCTTAAGTTCAGATTTCCCCTTTTGGCCCCTCAAGTTTGTGAATTTATTTATAAAGGGCTTTTACATGGAATTCATTAAGGTTTTAATTGCACATGTTAACTAGGTTAAGTCATCCTAGTTACATCCTTATAGTAATTACCATTTAGGTGAATTATTGATATTAAATTTTTAATTATTTTCGGGGTGTTACGATTTGGTGTTGATGGTAGTAGTAGGTGGTTACCGGAGAAGACAAGTTGCAGGTTTTACTCCGGTGGTCGTAATGTCGCCGAAAGTTAGCAGAATTTAAGAAAACGGGGTGTAAAACTGCAACGAGGGTAACCACACGGTGTAAAAATGCATTTTACTCCATAAATATGGGTAAGATTATGAAAATTCCCTTGGGTAAGATTGTAGAGGGGTGAACAACAATGGATTTTGAAAACATCTGGGTATAAAGTTGATTGGTTTTCAAAATATGGTGTAAAATTGCTCCCGTCTGCAAACCACAAGGTGTAAAATTGCAGTTTACTCTAAAAACGAACACAAAATTTAATCGTCCATCCATTTGATGGATCAAAAGGCACAGACATTGTAGGTCAAAATAATATATTTTGGAAGCTATAAAAAACAATGAAATTTTGCAATATCACATGTGAGATAGTTAGCAGTGCTTATTATTTAAATCAAACTTAAAAAACAAAATTCGAATAATGAATTTGAATTGGGTCTTTATCCAAACCGAGTTTTGAATTTTGTTTTCTGTTCTATGAATTTCGAACTGAATCGACCCGATCATTTGAATTCTAAGTATATATATTTTATAACTAGGTTATCATCCGAGACTGCTTCCCAGGCTCGAGAAAGTTTTTTATATTCTAATTTTATGAGTAACATCGTATTTAAAATAATAAAATAAGTTATCTATAAACGGATTTTAAAGTTTTGTAATAATTAAATATGGGTTTTTGAACATTTAGCAGAATGTTAAAATCATACTAATGACTTATGAAAAAAAAAAAGACAAATGATAATGTTCAAATATTTCAACCAACAAATAAACACACTTAATATAAAAAACATGTTATGCGAAGATGATTTTGATAAACACGATTTTATGAAATATTAAAGGTCCTGATCTATTGCAAGCAAAAATTTTCCTTGATTTATTGACCATTTGAAAATACCCATCTTGCCCCATGGAACTCCCTCACATTTTATCAAATTATTCCAACCGACAACATTATGCCTGCAACAAACAACAATTAATAAATGTAGATATGAAAATAAAAAAAAACAAATGTAGTATATTATAAATTGATTACAAACTATGGTATATTAAAAATAGATTATAAACTTTGTAGTTTCGAAAAACCTTTCTTCTGTAGATATTCCAGTTCCCATCAGATCCACCAATCATCTTTATAATTATTTTGGAATTATTGTGTAAACCAACGAAAATTCCGATGTGTTCAAATAGTCACTACAAAATAAGAATAAATTGTTAGTAATAGTAGAATGTAAATTGTTAAAAAGTTAATAAAAACATTACAAAAAATATGCAGTAGAGTCATTTACCAATGTATCGACTATACAACTTTCAGAAACATGATACTTTGAATCGTTAGGAAGCTTAATGAAGTTGTATGGGTTATAGGTATCATCAAAATCAATGGCATCTAATGTTGATTTCCTCAATAATATTTCACAATCGTCTTTATTAAAATTGTAGTTTAAAAAATGTCTTAATTTGCATTTGTAAACAAAGGCCAACTTAAGTTAATACACAAAATTACTCTAGTCATCTGTGAAACAAAAGTAATTACCACACTTATTTTTTTTAAATTTGGTAATTTGTTATGATATAAATCTTTATTAATGTTTACACACTTATTTTTTTAAATGTATTTAATTACTTATGAGATTAGATACATAGAATCATTTATACAACAATTTATCATTTAACAATTCATTAAAATGGATTACGAAATTTGTAAAAAAAAAAAAATTGTACTACACAATAATTAGTGACATAGAAATCGACCCCCTAACAAAGAGTACTTAAAAAACATGTTAAAAATATCAAAAGATCATGTTAAAAACCAAAAACAAAGAACTTAAATGGTTGTCTTGATTATGAATTTTGAATACTTCCATTTCAAGTTAATGATTTGAAATATAAATTGTCGAAATTTACTCTACCTTTCAAATTATATTTATTTTTGGAATGCGATTATTGCTTTATTATTTAAATAATATTTTTTAAAGTTGGTTTTGGCTAGATATATACCAAAACAATTGCATATATCATTTTAAAATTTATAAGTATTAAAATTTAAAATATTTAAAAAAGTTTGCGTAAACATATAATGAATATTGATTGAAGGTAGCATTTAAGTAAAAATAAAAAATTCAAATAATAAAGGAAGAACAATTTGATAATCATGTTAGAATACAAAGATATGAATGCATGACAGAATTTTAAAAGCAATAATGTGTGCTTCAAGGATATTAGGATGGTATACGATGCTAGTCAAATCTGTTGACCTTAAAATGTTTCCTACATAACATAAAAGTTTAATTTTGTAAGATACAAGGTATAATTGTTAGAAAAGTAATGGATAATTTATGTAAATCAGTATGCTAACAACAACTTACTCGAGTTCCAATTAACCAACTTTACACGTGTCGCATATATAATAGGCTTCTTTTCAATATTCAAGCGAGTAGACATGTAGTTGTATTTTCAGGTCACACAACTCTATTTCTATCACATGTTCACTACAAAGTAAAGTTTAAGTGATACGATGGAAATGTATTAAAAATATGTGGAAATAATTGTTATTTATATTAAAGAAATGTGGACTTACGTAAAATCATGTACAAATAATCTAAATAAATGTTTTCAACTACTACAACTTACTCGAGTTCCAATTAACCAACTTTACACGTGTCGCATATATAATAGGCTTCTTTTCAATATTCAAGCGAGTAGACATGTAGTTGTATTTTCAGGTCACACAACTCCATTTCTTTCACATGTTCACTACAAAGTAAAGTTTAAGTGATACGATGGAAATGTATTAAAAAATATGTGGAAATAATTGTTATTTATATTAAAGAAATGTGGACTTACGTAAAATCATGTACAAATAATCTAAATAAATGTTTTCAACTACTCTTCCGCCTCATATTATTCTTCCAACTACATCTACAAGGAAACTATATATTTTGATTAACATATTTGGTTTTAATTTTGAATCTATTATATTTACATATTGCTTAATTAGTGTGTAATTGATTATATAGGAATAAATAAAAATATAATTGTGAAATTAATTAAAAAATTCTGTCACAATCTAAATTTCAAAAATACAAATGAGTTATAAAATAAATAAAAAAATCATATAGGGAAAAGTTGTGAACGAAAATTAAAAAAGAATTATTTTAGTTGTAAATGAAAATAAAAAAAAATAAAATTATTAAGTATGCAATTACTTTCTAAAAATAGTGCCCCGTTATTTTCCCACCAAAAACCAAATCTAGAGGCCTTAAAAACATGACACGTATACCACACTTATTTTCATTTATTATATATAATAGATAATAGATAATAGATAATAGATTCGAGTGAAGTCAAATCAATTTGAATTTATAATATTGATTTCAAATTAGTTTTCAACATTCTGAATTCGATTTGTTTGAATTTGAATTCAATTTAAAAATACCAAATCCAAGCACCCTGATTCGAATAATCTGAAAACTGACCATCGGAACACCCCCAGCTTTTGGTCTGAAACGACACGAAAAAATACAGCTTTTGGGTTTGCTAAAATGACCGGTTTTATTAAATAGACCAACCCGAACATGACCTATTTTATAAATTGGATAACCCAAACGTGACTCGTTTAAAAAGTAGGATACATGTCAAGCCATTTAAGGGGTTCTAAAAGTGTGTATATTTAGATTATAAAGATGAAAAGTGTTAGCATTTAACGTTAATATTTTGTTTGTTTAATCTTTCCTCTAACTATTAACTTATACAAGTGTATTTAAATTTTCGCTTTGAACTCTTTAATAAACTGTTCATTTCCAACGTATTTATTTTATAAGTTAACTACCGATTCTCCATTCATTTAATTCGCTTCTTCTAATATTATGTTAAAAATATAAACCATGTTTGAAATTGAGAATGAGTGTGAAACCAAAACGAATTGAATTTGGTTTAGTTTGGTTTACATATTCCTAATTTAGTTTGGTTTTTGGTTTGGGGTACAAACTTTTGAAAACCGAATAAACCGTAAACCGAACTGATGAAGAAACAAAAGCAACTCATTAACCCACACAATTACAAAAGGTTTCATTAGAGTTGGGTTAATTAATTTGTTTATATTGTTACAAAATCACTAGTTGTTACTCATATTCACAAACGAACATTAAATGGGTCGAACATAACACGACACAATTTTAAATAGGCTCAACATGACACGAATACATATATGGGTTGGGTTAGGGTTAAAGAATTTAACCCGTCAAACCAAAACCAGTTAACCCGCTAACCCGACACAATTTACACCCCTAATTCTTTCACAAGTGCATTGTGTACTGCACTTTTTTTACATTTGAAAAAAGTATACTTAAAACTAATCACACGTGAAGAAAAATATATACATTTACCATAAAAGTTAATAAGAACCTAGAAGATAGCCATCGAAGTGTTATTTTAAAAATTGTGACACCGTTTTATGACTCTTTACTTGCTAAGAATATATTTAGACATTTAGTGAACGTGAAGGACATGTAGGTTGCAAAAATATTGCAAAAAGTTTAGTATATAAGAGACGTTGCTACACGAACACAACAATTTATCGTGGTATGGGTAGATATTAACTAATACTCAGTACATTTACTTTTTAGTCTTCAATCAAGAGTTTTTCTTTACTTAAATTGTCTCTCTTACCCGATAGACATAATCTTATAATATCTCACTAATAAGGCGGTGGCCACATATTTCGTCTCACTAACTTTGATAGTGAGCATCAGTTTTCTCTTACTAATCTCGGTGGTGATCACCATTTTTTTCTTTTCGCTAACTATGATAGTGAAACCTTTACATGTTTTTCTTAATATTTGGAGGGATAAAACTCTTGGTAGTAGGGATGAGATCGGATTTTACGCATTGGACAGGTAACCAGGTATGATGGGTTGAAGATAAAGACACATTGGACATGCCTTAGATTTACAAATCGGATGTTATCTTATGTTTCATGACTTTGGATATTATATGAATTATTTGGAACTTTTATGTTATGTGACATTTTAATTTTGACATGATTAAATATTTAAATTTATAATAATTGTCATAAGCTTTGACAATCATCTCACTTCAACCGATAGTCCGTTGAGTGTCGAGGTGTGACATATTGCATGTTTTTGTTATTAGGTGATTGGATCTTGGGGTGACCAATGTGTGTAGATGTGAACCTTAAAACATGGTAGTTGTAGCCATTTGGGACATGGCTTAACATGGTTGTTAAGTTAGCATTCCAGAAGCATGGGTTTCAAAGGTGTATAGGTTAGATACATGGAAGAAGGTTTAGATGCACACAATTGAGCCAATCAATGGTAGAGATCTTTAGATAACATATGTTTGCCCAACCAAACTAACATCCCCTAAACACCATTAGTCAATTGGTAGGCCAAAGAAGGCCAGGAAAAAACCACTTGAGGAGATACAAGAGAGGATTGCGAGTCAAGGAAAGTTTACCAGAATAGGGGCTACTACAACTTATGGCTAATGCAAATAGAAGGATCACAATCAAAGAACTTGTAGGGGTCAAAGATCACTAGAAACTGCTAATGTCCTTTGTTTAATACCCATTTCCAGGAAGCTCAGAGCAGGTTAGGACAGGTTCATCAAAAGTCGGTGGTCAAGGTTCATCACAATATTTTGTACCTGCTTCACAAGGTGCCCAATTCCATATCAAGACTGAAAGTAATGATAGTTAAGCTTCGCAGTCATGGTTTAATCTTTTGTCATGATATTTTGAACAATGTTATAATGGTTTATTCTTTTATTACGGTATTTTGGACAATATTAGTTTAGAGTAATGCTTGATGTCATGGTACTTATGGTGTAGTGTCATGGTAGTTGTCCAACCTACTTGAACAATATGTATTTTGGTGCAATGTTATGGGAAGTTTGTTTTAATGAAGCTTATATTTCAGCTTACATTTCATGTTATCGAACTATGGTTAAGTTACAATAAAGCCCACGGTGTAGTAAAAATGTCATTTTAGTAAAAGTGTTACCATTTCAGGTTCCAACCATAAAGCTTGCACGTATTTATTCAAAATTGGTTTTTGCACATATTGTAACAACCCGCACTTTCGTTTTTTGCACATATTGTAACAACCCGCACTTTCGTGCTTGTTACTCTCGCTACACTCGTTGCGCCTAGCACCAGAGATTCGGATCATAATGTAACTAAATCGCTTACAACGCTACTTCGCATACGTTCGCATTATATCGCATACTTTCAACACGCTATATCGCACATCACAACGCATACCAACGCTAACGATGACATCGCGTGAGTATTTAAACTACTCCCCTTGCTCGTCGTAGAGCAAGCAAACGCAACGCAAACTCAAAACGCGGTTACTTATGCGATGATCTGTTATACATAATAATAATAATAATAATAATAATAATAATAATAATAATAATAGATAAATATAAATATTTGAGTATTAAATATGTCTAAACGCGCACTCGCTGGCACACACAACTCAATTTATCGCACTAAAGCACAACATAACACGACGCTACTTATCTCGCTATAACGCTTAAAGTACCCACAATGGTTAACGCAACGAAACGCAGTAAACGAAACAAAAGTTGGAAAACTAACAAACGAAATCGGGCTGTCCGAATGGACATCCGATCGAATGGACTTCCGTCCGGATGACCATCCGCTTGGATGGCCATCCGATCGGATGACCATTCGACCGATGGAAGCCATCCGACCCATTCGACCGCCTTAACTTTCACCCTCGCCTATAAATAGGACCATTGTGTCTCATTTCAACACTTTGGTTCTCTCATCCGATCACACGCCCTCAAGTCACTCTCAGTCGGTTTTCATCACGATTCAAGGCTATTCCGTAAGTATTTCTCCTCAAATCTTGTACAATCATCATCACTACACACTTCTACATTATCTTCCCCATCAAAATCACACATTTTCTTCTCGAAATCGTCTAATTTGGACTCCTTGAAGGTGGTTCTCACTCAGTTGCATATGCAAACTGTTGTGCGACATCATCTCACCAAGAATAGTTCAGATTTAAAGGATTTCAACACGTTTTAACACGAATCTCAACAAGATCTCAACACTTTTCAAATGTTTCAACTTTTCTTCACATTTCTACTCAAAACCGATGGAATCTGGACTCATTCAGACTCTCAACTCGTTTCCTAGTGGAGGGCCGGCTTGAAAACGGATTTCCACCGGAGAGATGACCGATTAACGGGTCAGACAGGAAACTTCGTCAAGAACAGTGAATCTGATCGAATGGGGTGATTCCCATCCGATCGAATGAACTGAATCTTGGTATGTTTCCGTTGTTTGACACGTCATCACGCCGTCTCCGTTAAAACTCGAAAACTTTTACTTAGAAATTTTACAAAGATTACAAAACAACAGATTACCCACTCGAATGATCATCCGATCGGATGACCATCCGGTCGAATGACCATTCGACCAGGTGAATTGTCCTTTATACAATTCCTTGTTCGAAACGATTTGGTTAAACTTCAACTCACCAATTTCTCGATCGAATAGCCATCCGATCGAATGGTCATCCTTCCGGATAACCATCCGACCGGATGACTTGGCGTCCATACTTTACATTGTTTAATCACTACAACAAAAACTTCAAATTTTCAAAACGATTTACAAACACCCACATTTCATTCGAATGGCCATCCGTTCGAATGGTCATCCGCTCGGATGACCATCTGCTCGGATGACCATCCCCTCAAATGGATATTCATCCGTTCGGATCACCATCCGAATGTCCCGCCATTCGACACTCTGTATACACGCTCATCAATGACTTATGCTACTGTTCACAGGCTAACTCAGACGCACTCCCTTCAATCCAATCCAGATTGTGTTTACGTGCTAAACACACACTGTGAGTATACTTGACCCCTTCTAAACGCTTTAAACACACTTTAGGGTGTAACATACGTTCCTATCTAAAACACACTATCAAAACGCAGTACATACTCTAAACTATTATCACATGCGAATAACTGACATACATATTTACACGTGATGCTTAATACATATGTGCTAGGACTCTTACTCGCGACGTCCCACCTTAGCTAGTATGGTACTATAGTTGGACTCACACCCGACGGGGTCTAGTTAAGGAAATCACGCCCTTTTTGGGAACCCCGCCGCAGTCATCGAGTGACTTAGCTGGTAGTATTGGTCTTGTAGTATGTATGTTGTGTATCTCCTTTATGTATGTGGAAATTCGCAGCGTTTTTACCTATTTTACTTGCTATATCAAACCTGTATACTCGCCAATATTTTTTGTATTGACTTTATTTCGACGTATGTTGCAGGTTAATCGCAGTTATCTCGAGTCAAGACTAGGAAGTCTAGAAACCCACATAAATCTATGTTGCCGGATTTGTATTGTTTGAGAGAACATGAAATATGTATGACTGTTTGCTGATATATTGTTTATTAGTATGGGATAATGAACACATTAAATATTGTCACTAAATAGTTGTTATGGATTCTCTTGAGCAATCTGATTTAATTCGCCTAGTATTGCACCCCGATGATTCCGCCATCGGTTGGGGTGTGACACATATTTAGTCAACATTGGTTTTTACACATATTTAGTCAACATTGGTTTTTGTAGGTTGGGACACATATGTCAAAATTGGTTTATGACATATTTAGTAAATTGTATTTTGTAAACATAAACCTCATTTTTTAATGACAAAGCTTACATACCCTAAATAACACCAAATAAATTATAATCTACTATTTGCTTGGGATTGAACCCAAGATCTCCCACTAAGAGGCAAGAGCCTCTACCAAGTGAGCTAGCCCCATAAACCTCATACCTTGTATTTTTCAGCCATAAACCTTAAAATTGCCACTTTCAAGTGAGTTAATCATTCAGGTAAGAATTGCACGAGTATTTGGTCAAAATTGCTACCTTGTAATTACATTTCATTAGAATACTAAGTACATTAACACCAAAAATGACATTTACAACATTCATAGGTCAAATGGTCAATATGTACATAACAAAGAAAATCCAACTAAATCCTAAGATAAACTTCAATCTTCTAACTTAATTTGCTCTTGACCTAGGTAACTCCTCATTGTTGTTTATTGATCTTATCAAGCCATGGATTATAGTTGTTTCTCCTAAACATATTTATAGATCAGCCCAGCTCACAAAGCTACACCTTGATTTTTGATGATAAAAGTCATATCAGCATATCACAAAAAATAAGGTTGAAGATCATACACAACAATAGAGGCGGAAACCAGGGTTTGATTTAGTTTATGAGGTGAGAATTGATGTTTGAAACCCACAAGAACATATCACAACGTTATTAGAGTTAGAATTCATTACTCGGTATGGTTAGGATGATGGAGACCAATTTAAGATGGAAACATCTTATGAGCTAAATGTGGTATTATATCTGATGAAGAAGATGCTTGAAAGGACCAAAACACCCCTCACGTGACTTGTACATGGGTATCACTTAACATAAGGTGTGTTTTTTATTTGTCTCAGGGACGCTTATTGTTAAAATGCTAAACCTTAAGCACTGTGACTATTAAAAGGTTTCACAATGGATGAAACCTAATTTTTTTTTACCAAACCACAAGGACTTAATTGAGGTTTACCCTTATCATTTAGTTGATGTGACTTCAATGTGTAGACATGTTGATGTTAAAGGATGAAGTTTGAATTGATAAATTTTGTCAATGAGACTTATTGTCAGTCAACGGACATCTATGACATCGGTCGTGGTTCCTATATTGGTGGGGGTCTTCAAAGTTTATATAGCTCTTGGCTAACATGAACATCTTACATTTAGTACTTGGCTATTGTAATTATTTTAGTTATTGGTCTCACAAAAAGAGGTTGCATTACTATATAACTTGTTCTTGTATAACTGTAGGATCGTTGTTTGACCCGACTGAATCGATCAGAAGAGCTTTAAATCCGATTCAAAGGAATCAGTGAAACAGACGTGGAAACAGCTTGATACTATTAAATCTGTCACTTATATTGATTTTATCATCAATTACAACCTGAACAGATTTCGGCAGCACTTCGTTACAAATCCGGAAGTCGCGTGTACCGAATGAAATGAACAGTGCACTATATATAGGAGGTTAATTTCGCTCCAAATGACCAAGATGCACTTTTGGGTGAAATCAGAAGTTTCTGATTTCGCTCCAAATGACCTTTGGTCATTTCAGGCGAAATCACACTCTAATTCTCTAACAACTATTTCTCGAAACTCGTGCACTGGATATCCTATCCTATCCTATCCTATCCTATTACATGATACAAGACGAAGTCAATAGACGTAATGCACTAATAGACTCCCCCCTCGGATATTGACGAAGTCTTCAGTGACTAGTCTTCATCATGACACATCTTCAGTCTTGATCATTCTGCCTTTTCTTTTCTAGTTGTAACAATGTAAGCATCCATCAATCTTTCTCTTCTTCAGCATGTTCAGGATCTTTTCCTGACTCTTGCTTTATCATCTTCTTTAGGCTCCCCCTTTCGTCAAGCTTCCGTGCTTTGGGATCGACACCTAGCTTTCCATCTACAAGCTCCTCTTTGCCTCAAGCTTGTCTTCAGACTCCCCCTCAGACTCCGCTCTTGGAATCGTAGTCTAGACTATCTGCAATCACTCAATCATTCATAAATACAATGTTTTCATATTATCAATCAAATTCTCTAATTCACTCCCCCTATCAACAAACTTAAATGATTTAGCAGCATTAAAGAATCCAATTCCCTCACAGTTAATCATCCAAGTCCAATTTAATGACCTTGGAGACATCACAAACTGTTTTTGAAATTTTTGATTTTAATTCAAGTATCAAATTTATGAACTTGTTTTATTTTCAGAAACATAATCAGCTTACTTAGATTTTGAAACTCAGCATTTCAGACATTGGTTGTCGAAAATAAAGCAGAATTAAAAATCTTTTTGAATTTTTCTGAAAATATAAAGCAGTAAAGAAATATATACAAACATATTTACAGACAATATTTTTGTTTGAGTATGCGTCAGAGGATCATATCAGTTTTTGACAAGTCACAAGTACCGTTGAGCTTAGTTACACATTAAGAATTAAACAATTCACTTAGATTGTCAATATACTGATCCACTTTAAATTTTCACACAAATTTCAACTGATTCAGGATACGAATTAGATGTTTTAAGAACTTAAACTCATTCATGTGTCCCACCTCTTGAATATACTCCCGTATCCAGATCCCAATATTCAGTCTTACAGGTGAGTATACCACAGATGATATCTGTAAGGGGTTAGATGCGAGGGCCGTGAGAGCTCAGGTCGATACTTCCGTATACGCAGAGAGATGACGGCTTCGACTTTTCGGTGTGTCCCCTTTAGAGGATCTTTTTGTTTCAACAGCACACGATTAGTATTTTGCAATGTTTCATCATTTTTTATGCTGAGGGCGATGCTATGTTTCAAGCAATGCAGAAAGTATTATTCGGGGACTAGGTCAGAACTTCCATTCAGCAGAAGTCCCGGAATAATACCCTAGATATCACTGAGTATAAAGACCTAGTATCTCAGAATAAGGGACCTTTCAAACGAGATTTCAGGGGTTACCTATATATCCAAGTAGTGTTCCCCACGAAATAAGCAAAATTCAAACTTGCTTAGGTTTATATCCTGAAAAAGTTTACTAAATGTATAAAAACCTATCGGCATATCATCAGTGAGACTGTTTAACGCTATTTAATCATTACATTTCTTTAGCATACTGTAACTGTCTACCGATGTACTATCATTTCCTCTTTTTACGCAAAACTCAATTTTTGAATTTTATCATGTTTTTGGTTTTTTTCAAATTCTCTAATGTTTTTGTATTTTCTGACAATTTTTTCTCCCCCTAAAATGCAAAACCATTAAAGGAAATTTGACAACACGATGCTGATAGCTTTGTCTCGCCATCCATGTTTTGCTTATCGTGTACCGAATTACAGAAAATATAACATACTATATAGCACAGTTAGCAGAAAAACTAACATAAAGTACCCCCCATGATTTACAACACATTGATCTTTTATAGTTTGAATACCGTTTTTCAATCTGGTGAAAGTAATCATGTTTGTTCAGCCGTGAGGGTTTCGGCATTTTCAATCAACATATATTTTTGTAATTTTCTATTTTTGACAAAAATTAAAAACAAACATATTTTTGGTTTTCCAAATTTTAACAAACTAAAAACATATTTTTGGTTTTTAATTTTTCAATTTTTTAGGGTTTTGAAAATATTGTTTATTTATGTACAGAAAAACAAATAAACTCCCTGTTCAACCAACACAGGGTCCAGCAGCCTTCTCCTCCTCTCGGTGTGCCAGGCTGCTCCAACTTCCAAACTTACAATCTTCAGAATTCTTGAGCACCTGCACATTGAACTAACTCAATTACTTGAACAATTTAGCCCAGGTCTGTTGAACCTTAGGCATTTCAACACAATAATTTTCATTTAATGCCGGAAACTCTTTGTCATTGTTCACAATGATTTTATCTTTTTTAACTTCAACTTTCTCATCTTTTACCGGAGTCACTTGTTTCTTAACAGACCATGTCTGTCCTTTTGGTGTTCCTCTTTTATAAAAATGTGAATCGTTTTGAACACTTTGATTTTGAACAACAGCTTTTGGTTTCCAAAACTCTTGGGGTTTTGTCATATCAACTGATGTTTTCCAATTCTGTGTTGTTCTGAATCTGGGTGTGTGAGAATTCCAGGTCTGTCTAGAATCGAACCTGTTAGCGTTTGATTTCCAATTTTGATTTGAAGCAAACTTGTTTGTATTGTACCTCCAAGTTTGTTTCGAATCAAATCTGGTTGACCTTTGTTTCACATCCTCAGATCTCTGTTTTTCAACATCAATCTTCTTTTTGTCAACATCCACAGGTTTTAGATTTGGACACTTGCATGCAAGATGTCCTTTTTGATCACATTTGAAACATGTTCTCATGGACACATCTTTGACCTGTGGTTGTTGTTTTCTCTTTTGTGCATCAAACTCAGCATTAGACTGTCGTCCAATTTTAAGTTCTTTCTCTTCAGCTAAATTGTTTCCTTGAACAAAACTCATTTTTGCCTGATAATTTGGCGTCTCATTTTTGTTCCAATGTTGCTTCTTCTTATAACCCAACCCAGCCTTCATGTTTTTCTTCTTGAAACCAGGTTTGTTATACGAAACTTTACGACTCTTACCGACATACTTTGAAATCTCAAACTTCTCAATCTCAACCATTTTGAAAACTTTATCAACCTTTTCTGAAATCACATTCTGAATCGGGAATACAATATCTAAGAATAATTTGTCTGATCCAATCATGGTATAAACCAATCCCTTTGAATCATCATTCAAATTTTTCTCGAATTTTGTGTTTTTCAGATATCCATCATGAAGATTTCCTTCATCTTCATCCTGTGATTCAGATTTACCTGTAACAATCGACTCTTCTTTCAACACACTTTCAACGACTTTACCTACCACCTCTGAATCATGAGAATCATCAGATTTGGAATAGGTTATGTCAATGTTGTCTGGCAATTGGTCTACCATGTTGAAAGCTTTTTCGACCTTTTCCTCATCATAAAATGCAAACTTTTCCGGTGGTGGAACTTGATGAAACCCTGAGCCAATGCCTTTCTTGTTCTGCTCAGACTCACCATCACCCGGTTTTATATTGAAAATTCGTTCAAGCACATATGACGACACGTGGTAACTCTTTAACTTGTTGGTATCCTGTTCTAAATCAGCAATCTGTCGCTTTAACTTAGCAACATCCTCAATATAGGAATTAACAACATCTTGTTTTATAGCAAACATTCGTTTAAGCTCTTTAGTTGTTTCAGAAAGATAATTCATTCTTGATTGAGCATATTTCATTCTGTCTTTTACTTTCTCATATGACTCTTTTGTAATGTGATATGATAATTTCATTGAATCATATTCCTTTTTCATTTCTTGACAAGCAACTTCTTTTTGTTCACATTCATTTGTCATTTTCAAAACATTTTCTTTCAAAACTTCATTTTCTTTTTCTAATTTGTTACATTTTTCTGAAAGTTTTTCATCATTTTCTTTAAAAACTTTTTCTTTTTCTAGCATCTCTTTGCATTTTTCTTTGAAAAATGTTTTCAATTTTTGTGAATTCAAGATCTCTCGTTCTGAATTGCTCATCTTTTTCAATACAAGCTCTGCACGGTTCCATGCATTTCTTGCATTGATCAATCAGTTTTAAGTTTTCAGAATCAGAATTTACCTCAGTGATTGGCACTTCGGTGTTTTCAGTTGCCTCTGACTGCTTCTGATCAGCATCATTCAGCTTTTCTTCAACACTGACTTTATCACCAGCATCACCAGCTACCAACTTCTCATTCTTTTCTTCATCTTCTTCTTTAATCTGCTGTTCTTCAGTAACAACACCTTTCACAACTTCAACTTCAACAGCTTCTGTTTTAACCTCTTCAGCAGCCTTCTTTAGATTGTTCACCATCTCTTCAACATTTTTCTTCATTCTCTCTTCATCCCTTTTTCTTAGACACGATAACATGGAATGTCTGATCTCCTTTTCATACCTTTTAGCATATGTGTCATCTTTCATCACCTTACTATAGTACTCAACTCTCAAAGGAATTATGAGAAGAACATCATCAAAGATTATGTCTTTCTTTGGAACAACCGGTTCTCCTTCTCTGTTGTAGTAGCACTCTCTCTCTTCTTATCCCATCTTCTGTTGCTGACAGCACTTTCATACTCTTCCTGCATCTCATCCATTCTGTTGTAGACCACGTTTCTTTCTCTGTAAGTCTTCTCACTCAAGATCTCTTCTCGAGTTTTCTCTTTGATCTCAACTTTTTCTTCATGGATTTCAGCAGTGTCTTTGTCTTTGTTTTCATCTTGAATCTCAGCAACAAAAACATGATGCTGGGCCTTTGATGCTTTTCTGCCATGAGCTGTTACAGGACGATCTTCATCTGGAAGAATTGTGCTCCAGTCAAAACCTTCATCGTGATGAATTACTGCATATGCTCTTGACTTTTCTTTTGGAGTATTTTCAATCATTTTTGGCTCTTCTTTGCTACGGTGATAAATCGCCTTTCGGTAGTATCATCGTTGAAAGGACGTTCATTTACTTCAGCAACATCAGAATTTCTGCATTCTCTTTTGAAATGACCCTTTTGCATACATCTAAAACATGTCACTTTGGATTTATCGAATCCAAGCTTCGTTGACGGACCACCAAGAGATTGTTTCCCAGTAATCTCCATGTATCGTTGAGCTCTGTGAATACAGCTTGCTAAACACCAGCGAATATCTATGAGTTCCATCTCTTCCGGATCAATTTGGTCGTAGTCTTCTTTGGTCAACTCCGAGTTTCCAATTTTGCCAGCTACAAGACCTTCATATGATTCCAGAACAGATGCAAGGAAACTTATCTGCTGCTTTGCTGCATTGATGCTCATTGCAGGGGAATTCTTCAGTTTAAGAGCAATGTTGCACAGAATTTCTTCAGCTTCATCAGAATTTGACTTTGAAGATGAATGATATCCAGAATGATGACTTGTTGACGTTGTTTGTGGTTCTATCATCTTCTCACCACTGAATGTTGTCTTTGGTGAACCAACGCCTTTCTCCGAAGGTACACTGCCTTTGTAGTACAAGCCTACATTCTGTTGATGTGAAGAACCAGTCATCTTGCTTTGCTTTTGTAGCTCCAGATCATGACTCTCTATCTTTTCAAACAATGCATCAAGAGAAATCGTATCATATAAAGCATCATTTTTCAAAATAAACACAGTGCCACTGATCAGCTCGTGGTAACGCTTCAATCACTTTATCGATAAGTTCCTCTCTTATTTTCACTATCTCAAATCTCTCCAATTCAATTTTAAGATGACAAAATCTCTCAATCATTTGTCTCACTGTCTCTCCTTTTAGACTATCAAACAGACCAAATTCCTTTTTAAGTAAAGCAATTTTGTTCTTTCTAATCTGTTTACCCCCCTCAGCTTTAACTCGTAAAGCTTCCCAGACTGATTTTGACGACCCATCATGATTAAGTAGTGCAAAAATGTCATTTCTAATTGTTGTCTGGATCAAAGCAATCATTCTCTGTTCAGCTGCATATTCTGCTTTGTCATCTCTCGGTAACTTCTTGAATGGAAGTTCTTCACCTTTATCATTTTTTGGTCGTTTGTACCCAAACTCTAAGCAGAACCAGCTTTCATGCGCATACGCTTTCGCCCAGTTAATAAACTGTTCTTTCCACCATGTGTAATCCTCAATGCTATCCAGAGTTGGTGGCTTTGAGTGAGTTCCGTAAAAGTTATCATGCTTGATGTTTTCGTTGATCGCCTTCGTGATGGTTTTAGGTGTAACATTTGTAATTTCGGACGATTCGGATGTTAACGCGTTGAAAAACGTGTTGTAGAATTCCTCAGCCATGATGTAAACCTGAACAGATAATCAAACAAACACAATTAGTACAATCAATATCAAATAAACTGTAACAAACTAACACTCAATCGTCGCGAAATGATTTCGACACAAAAATCCTCTTTTCGAGCGAAATAGCACTTTGGAGCGAAATCCCAATTTTGGTTTTTCGAGCGAAATTAAGACTTTGACAACTCGAGTGAAATCAGATCTGAATTTTGGAGCGAAATCAGATCTTTGCTACTTGGAGCGAAATCAATTAAGAACCCCTGGAGCGAAATCAGAAAGATTGACAATTTGGAGCAAAATCAACTCAAAGTTTGGAGCGAAATCACAATCTTTGTGTCTCAGGAGCGAAATCAGACTGATCCTAAGAGCGAAATCACACTATTTCGAGCGAAATCAAAAGTTGTCCGTTCGAGCGAAATCAGGTCGAAGTCCATTTTTGTCCATTTTTAGTCCGAATTTAGGTATGAAACTTTCAAGGGTTTATCTATGTCCAATTTTAAACAATCTGTGAAAATTTGATCCGGTTTTGTCTGATAAAACTTCCCAAAATGATGAAAGAAGGTGTAGAAGTCAGAATGTGGATGATATCAAGCTAAACTCTTCTTCCTGAGCTCTGATACCACTTGTAGGATCGTTGTTTGACCCGACTGAGTCGATCAGAAGAGCTTTAAATCCGATTCAAAGGCGGAATCAGTGAAACGGACGTGGAAACAGCTTGATACTATTAAATCTGTCACTTATATGGATTTTATCATCAATTACAACCTGAAAAGATTTCGGCAGCACTTCGTTACAAATCCGGAAGTCGCGTGTACCGAATGAAATGAACAGTGCACTATATATAGGAGGTTAATTTCGCTCCAAATGACCAAGATGCACTTTTGGGCGAAATCAGAAGTTTCTGATTTCGCTCCAAATGACCTTTGGTCATTTCAGGCGAAATCACACTCTAATTCTCCAACAACTATTTCTCGAACCTTGTGCACTGGATATCCTATCCTATCCTATTACATGATACAAGACGAAGTCAATAGACGTAATGCACTAACAATAACTTAATATATTTTTATAATCCTAACTTAAAATTTGAATTATTATAAACAACTTTTTTAATAATAACTTTTTTACACCTAAATATCACTTAACCTTACACTTGCAACTATGTGAACCCATACCACTTTTGTGCGTATGTGGTGATGGGGGTGGGGTGGGGGTGGAGGAGACTCGATCACTAAGTCATGGATAATTATCATAAACAAATGACGTTAAAAGTTTTATTTCAATCATAACGTATGTACTTTTTATATGATATCATTGTTGTCGGCATACGGTGTATAGACACAAATGTGAATAAGAAGGTATAGTTCTGAAAAATCATCATAATTTGAATCGTGTACGAAAGATATTACATTATATTAACTAAAATATTACATCTTATTTAGCTGGATAACGATTCAATTATATTTGGTGTGCCGTTACAAAGTTTGACAATATTTTCCGTGGTTTTTTAGGTTTGGTTAGTTGGAGAATACCTAAAAATTGGGAACCGGGGAACCATGCATTTAACAAGTTATATATATTATAAATTTCGTTTAACATGTTTAAAATTATTTTTGTTTAAAATTTTTTCTTAGCTTTTACATATAAAATACACTAGGTTAAAACCCCGTGTATTACACGGGTTGAATAAATGTAATTTTATATATTAAATAATAAAAAGTTATATCTTTATGAACCCTGTATATTGTACGGGTTAAATAAATGTAATTTTATATATCAAATAATAAAAAAGTTATATCTTTAAAAACCATGTGTATTACACAGATTAAATAAATGTAATTTTGTATACTAAATACTAAAAACGTCGTATCTTTAAAATACTCGTGTATAATCTGGTTGAATAAATCTGCCAAATAATAAAAAATTACATCCTTAAAAACTCCGTATATTACACGTGTTGAATAGATCTAAAAAAGAATTATATCTTTAAAAATCATGTGTATTACACAGATTAAATAAATGTAATTATGTATATTAAATGCTAAAAACATCGTGTCTTTAAAAAACTCGTGTATAGTCGGTTGAAAAATCTACCAAATAATAAAAAAAATTATATCCTAAATAAATGTAATTTTGTATATTAAATATTAAAAACGTCGTATCTTTAAAAAACCCGTGTATAGTCGGGTTGAAAAATCTACCAAATAATAAAAAAATGATATCCTTAAAAACCCCGCGATTTACACGAGTTAAATAAATATAATTTTGTATATCAAATAATAAAAAAAGTTATATTTTTAATAAATTAGGATAACATTTAATATTAATTTATTATTTATATATTTAATATAAGATAAGTAGATAAGAGATGTATTTGTGTTAAAAATATATTAAATTAACAATTTAGATTTGAGGATAATATTTTATTAAAATATGATAAGATTTAATATTAATTTATTATTTATTTAGTTAATATAAGATAAATATAGATTTGAGGATACTTTCAATGAATGACACGTGTCCAAAAGTTGGTTTCTTTTATTATAGTAGTTAGATTAGATGTAGAAACCTTTTAATAAAAAAACTAGAAAAATAAAAAAAAATAATGCTGAAAAAAAAGGAAAAAAATGCTTTTTTTTTACCAAAATGATTTTTTATTAAAATGACTTCTACACATTTTTATATGCAAAAACTATGATTTTTTGAAAAAAAAAATAATTTTTAACATGTTAAAATGATTTTTTATAATATATTTAACATATTAAATGCATAATTAATCGATTCTTCACTTTCTTGATGTTTCCCCTTAAACTCAAAGCTACTAGATGTATTTTACATTTGGTTAGGTGACATTTGCTTTTGATGATATGACTTATTGTTAATATGGTCATCATGCTTTTAAATAACGTGATTACAACATTAAAAAGCCCTAGAAATGACGATATGCATACCGAACAAAATTCCAAAAGTGTAATGGTCATGTTGACCATAAATAATAAGTAGGAAAAATAAGCTGTTATTTTTTTAAGAGTTAAATGTCATTTTAGTACTTGTGGTTTGGTCATTTTGTCTGTTTAGTTCAAATGTTTGATTTTTTCGATTGTGGGTCCAAAAAGGTTTCATCGTTGCCATTTTAGTCTACTGGGTTAACTTTATCTATTATCTCTGTTAACGAGAAGGGCAATTTGGTGATTTTATAAGGCCGAATTGCCCTTCTAGTTAACAGAATTACATATAAAATGACTGAATAAACACAGTGGACTAAAATGGCAACGATGAAACATTTTTGGACCCACAAACGAAAAATGAAACTTTTGAACTAAAATGAAAAAATCACCCAAACCACATGGACTAAAATTACATTTAACTCTTTTTTTTAATCTAACTGAAATTTATGAATACAGATTTTTAACAGATATATGATCTAAATCAATAAAAACATAATAACAATTTGAGGTTTTAAAGATATATAATTTCACACAACATTAAAATTTTTGGACCTAATTTCTAACTAAAATATATTTTTACTTAAAAGTAATACCATATTCTACAAAATTCATCAGCCTTTTAATTAGATACATAAAACATTAATGTATTTCATTAATAACTCATCATTTACTAAATTCATCTTAAATCAATTAATCAAACTTTCATCCAGAATTACTCCATCTTTCCTTGTATCACCTTCAAATCCATCTCTCTTAACCATTTTTCATCATCATCTTTAATTTATGAGGTTTATTTACATTAAATACTTATTCAATTCATCTTATCCCAAATTAAAAAGAATATTAAACAGATTGATTGCACATTGAGCAACATTTAATGTAGGTTTAGGCACATCAGAACAGTACCCACTCCATTATAAATTATAATTATAAATTATTATTAGAATAAATTACGATTTTAGCCCATGGGTTATATCACTTTTACCCTTTTAGCAAAAAAAAAAAAATCTTTTAACATCTGACCCCCTAACGTCTTTTTTCTAACCCTTTTGGCCCCTAATGTCTTTTTTTCTAACTCTTTTGACCCTAAAAGTAAATGGATGTGGTTAGTATTAGGGGCCAAAAGGGTTAGAAAAAAAGATGTTGGAGCTCAGATGTTAAAATAAATTTTTAGATTAAAAAGATAAAATTGATATAAACACAGGGGTTAAAATCGTAATTTACTCTTATTATTAATAATGTTTTACAATAGTAAAGGAGTAAAGATACAAACCTTTGGCTCGTGAATCATCAACCAAGAAGTGCAAAATATTAATATTAAAAAATCAAAAATACATAAAAAAATATTTAAAAAAATTATAAAAAATCAAAGATTAACTCATCATCATCATCATCATCTCTCTCCTCTCTGTAAACCCATCTCTCTCTCTCTCTTGAACCATTTCACATTCATTCTTTTCTTCCCCCTTTAAATCACGAGATCCCCGTCTCTGTTCTTCCTTTTTTTCTTGTGTTTCTTCTTGTAAATCCATCGGTGATTGTCTTTTAATCGTACCCACTTCCATTTTCACCTAAAAAGATTGTGGGTTACTCATCAAGTTTCAATCTTTACACCTTAATCTTCAACAACTTTTTTCCAAAATGGTATAAAGCTTGAATCTTTACACCCCTAATCTTGTTCAAGATTCTGGGAAACTGATAAAGTTTCAATCTTTACACAAAACCAACATTTTTTTTTCAAGATTTACCAAAATGTCACACAAACCCATATCCGAATTAGGGTTTAAAACACTCTCCGATCGGTTCCAGAAATCGGTCACGTGCGACGGCGATGATACCAATAAACCCGACTTTCGTGAGCTTGATTTGGGTCTAGGTCCGGGTTCGGCTTCGCCCATTTCCCCTTTACGGGTCGGACCCACGATTAGTTCCAGTTCCAGCTCATCCGGGTCGGTTTCGGGTCGGATCGGAGTTGGGTCCGGTGGGACTATTAACCACCAACACCACTCCGGTGAGTTGACGGTTGACAGTTCACCGACATTTTCAGTTGGTGGGTCTCGGGTCGTTAAATCGGGTCATGCACATACCCGACCCGATTCGGGTACATCCTCCGCCACTTCTCCGGCGATGAATGTACTTCCGGCAGGAAACATTTGCCCTTCGGGTCGGGTTTTGAAAACGGGTATGATGTCAAACCGGAGCTCCAAACCCGAGGTTTTGAGTTTAGGATCCGGTAATTATGGTCATGGTAGCATAATGCGTGGCGGGTCGGGTACGGGTACAGGTACAGGTAAAACCGACACTCATGTGCCGGTGAGTTCGAACTCAAGAAGAATGTCAATGGATCCGGAAGAGTTGAAGAGGTTAGGGAATGAAGAGTACAAAAAGGGGCATTTTTTAGAGGCATTGAGGTTGTATGATAAGGCAATAGGATTATCGCCTGCGAATGCGGCCTACCATTGTAACCGTGCAGCCGCATTGATGGGATTGAAGAGGTTGAGTGAGGCAGTTAAGGAATGTGATGAGGCTATAAAACTTGATTCTGGTTATGTTAGGGCTCATCATCGGTTAGGGTCGCTTCTTGTTAGGTATGTTTATTGTTTTGTTGTTATGTAAAGTTTGAATTTTTATTATGTTTTTCGACTGATCATAGGTTGTTCAAGAAATCTTGAAAATGGAAATTGGTATTTGGTACATGCCCATTTAGTTAGATCTAGTTCATGTTTGATTATTATGTTTTGATTGTGAAATTACTAGTTTTTATTATATGTAAAGTTTGAATTTTTATTGTGTTTTTTTGATCATAGGTTTTTCAAGAAATCTTGAAAATGAAAATTGAGAACTACCCATTTGGTTAGATATTGTTTATAATCAATTTTTGTGTTTTGTTTGTGAAGTTAGTAGTTTTCATTATATGTAAAGTTTGAATTTTTATTGGGTTTTTTTATATTTATAATCAATTTTTGTGTTTTGTTTGTGAATTAGTAATGTTCATTATATGTGAAGTTTCAATTTTTATTGTGTTTTATGATCATAGGTTTTTCAAGAAATCTTGAAAATGAAAATTGAGAACTACCCATTTGGTTAGATATTATTTATAATCAATTTTTGTGTTTTGTTTGTGAAATTAGTAATGTTCATTATATGTGAAGTTTCAATTTTTATTGTGTTTTTTTATCATAGGTTTTTCAAGAAATCTTGAAAATGAAAATTGAGAACTACCCATTTGGTTAGATATTATTTATAATCAATTTTTGTGTTTTGTTTGTGAAATTAGTAATGTTCATTATATGTGAAGTTTCAATTTTTATTGTGTTTTTTTATCATAGGTTTTTCAAGAAATCTTGAAAATGAAAATTGAGAACTACCCATTTGGTTAGATATTATTTATAATCAATTTTTGTGTTTTGTTTGTGAAATTAGTAATGTTCATTATATGTAAAGTTTGAATTTTTATTGTGTTTTTTTATCATAGGTTTTTCAAGAAATCTTGAAAATGAAAATTGAGAACTACCCATTTGGTTAGATATTATTTATAATCAATTTTTGTGTTTTGTTTGTGAATTAGTAATTTTCATTATATGTAAAGTTTGAATTTTTATTGTGTTTTTTGATCATAGGTTTTTCAAGAAATCTTGAAAATGAAAATTGAGAACTACCCATTTGGTTAGATATTATTTATAATCAATTTTTGTGTTTTGTTTGTGAATTAGTAATTTTCATTATATGTAAAGTTTGAATTTTTATTGTGTTTTATGATCATAGGTTTTTCAAGAAATCTTGAAAATGAAAATTGAGAACTACCCATTTGGTTAGATATTATTTATAATCAATTTTTGTGTTTTGCTTGTGAAATTAGTAGTTTTCATTAGGTTAGTGGTTACTTTCAAGTGTCAATGATAGTTTGGATAATATATTGATTTTTTTTTTTAAATTTTTGTTTATTGTTGTGATTACTTGTGGCCTTATGTGTATTACTATTATTAATATTATTGTGATCATGTTGTTGTTAAATTTTGATTATGATTGAAAGATTACAATGGCAGTTTAGGGCAGGTTGAAAATGCAAGGAGACACCTTTATTTCAAAGGGTACCAACCCGATCCGAACGAGGCCCAAAAGTTGCAGCTCGTCGAAAAACATTTGAATAAGTGCACTGATTTAAGACGGGTCCGAGACTGGGGCAATGTGTTAAAAGAATCCGATGCTGCGATCGTATCTGGAGCGGATGCTTGTGCTCAGGTAAAACATATTGTTCTCGAAATAGGTTATTGTATCATAAACATTATTGTAACGAAACTGAATGTGTATTTATATCAAACTTGTAGCTATTCGCATGCAAAGCCGAAGCGTTATTGAAGCTCCATCAGTTAGACGATGCAGATTCGGTTATTTCACATTTGCCGAAATTCGAAGCAAGTAATAGCAGCCTGTCGTGTTCGCAAATGAAGCTATTCGGGATGCAATCTGAGGCGTACGTTTTGTTCGTTCGCGCTCAGATTGATTTGTCATTGGGAAGGTGATTAGTCTTAACGTTTCGATCTTCAAAAGTTTTCTCATGTAGAAATCACTTTAATTAACATTTTTTTTGTTTGTTATTTTTTTCAAGATTTGAGAACGCGCTTACTTCTATCGAGAAATCAGGACATATCGATCCAAGGAACGTTGAGGTTGCGGTTTTGCTTCAAAACATAAGATCGTTGTGTAAATCTCGAGCTCGTGGAAATGAGTTGTTTAAATCAGAAAGATATACGGAAGCTTGTTCGGCTTACGGTGATGGACTTAAATCCGATCCGTCAAATCCAATTCTATACTGCAATCGGGCAGCTTGTTGGTTTAAACTCGGGCAGTTTGAAAGGTCTCTTGATGATTGTAATCAAGCTCTTCTTATTCATCCACATTATACAAAAGCACTTCTTCGACGAGCCGCCACTTTTAGCAAGGTATCTATCTATATTTGTTCTGTGTTATTTTTTTTTAAGATAATTTCTTTAAATAAATTAATGTTTTTTTTTATGTTACAGCTTGAAAGGTGGGCTGAATCGGTAACAGATTACGAGGTCTTGAGGAGAGCGCTTCCAAACGATAACGATATAGCGGAATCTTTATTTCATGCTCAAGTTGCATTAAAGAAATCACGAGGCGAAGAAGTGTATAATTTGAAATTCGGCGGTGAAGTTGAATTGATTAATGATCTCGAGCAGTTCAAAGCCGCAGTCGTTACAACCGGTTTGTTCTTTGTTCTTCAAATGATACTATTATAATCGATTCTTGCTAAAGTTTTGAACTTTTCGTTGATGTTTAACGTTTGAAATGCAGGCGCTTCGGTTGTTCTTTTCAAAACCGCATCGGATCTTCAATGCAAGCAGATATCCCCGTTTCTTGATACCTTATGCAAGCGATATCCGTCTATAAATTTTCTCAAGGTATTGTTACGTTTAGTGCGTAATTTTCATAAAGTTTTGATTTTTTATGATCAAGAAGCACACACATGACTAGGGCTGTAAACGAACAGAACGTTCAACGAACAGTTTGTGACCCGTTCAGCAGGAAGTTTGTTTATGTTCGTTTGTTTAATAAATGAACAAACACGAACAAAAAAATGCGTTCGATAACATGAACAGAGGTTGCGTTCGTTCGTTTATGTTCGGTAATGTTTTCATTTTTATATCACCTTTTTAACAAATGTTTTTATTTTTTTAATGTAAAGGTTGATATAGAAGAGAGCCCGACAATAGCGAATGTAGAGAACGTAAGAATTGTACCGACAATCAAGATTTACAAAAAAGGTAACCGAATGAAGGAGCTCGTATGTCCGTGTAGAGAAGCATTGGAATCGTCTGTCCGTCATTACAGCTTCTAAATCAATCCAACGGTTAGTTTTCGGTTGATGAAGGGAAGGGTAGAACCGTAATTTCACCACCTCCAATCATCGATTAGGGGCGTAATGGTAATTTTCCCCTTCCAATCATGGACCTTCTGTCTCAGTACTACATAAAAACACAATAATGTTATATTATCAAGAGCCAAATTTCAAAGCCAGTGCCAGTAGGAACAAACAAGAGAGGGTTAGATTAGTAATTTACATTTATTCACCACCATAGCTCTTAAGGATTTATAGAAAGCCCCCCCTCATTCTTTACTTATCAAAATGTTAGCTTTTTTTTTTAGAATTCCCATTTTACCCCCTTTATTATCATAAGTAGTCTATCATCCATCCTATGTTCTGTTGTGTCATCTTCCATTTCAGATATCATGATGTACCAATGTAAATTACAAAAGGGCTCTTGTTATGGATATGGTGGATATATGCCCTTTGTGTATATATGTGAAGATGAAGATATATACAAAAAAGTACAAACATAGAAGAGAAAAAGAGTAATTTTGGAGGAAGAAATTGGATGTGTAGGCCTTAGTTGTACTGGATTAGTAGTTATACTTTGGGGGATTTTTATTTTGTTAAACCATTTCTTCAATAAAAGATTTATCTTTTTTTTTTATATTTTGTTTCGCTATTATGTAATGGTTTGTGTATACCGGGTAGGGGCGGACCCACTATGGTTGTGAATTTAAATCCTGTGTCCGTCACTGATACTGTTCACACTCCCAGAAAATAAATCATGGGTTCGTCACTGATGCCGGGTGTGAATTTCTGTTACACGATTGACGTGTTTGCATTTAGTTTAAATAGGTTTGGGTCAGTTTTGAGTTAAATGTGCCTTTTGGTTACATCTATGGGATGAGTCAAAAGGGTAAAAGAGTAAAAATGAATTTGGTAAAGTTTAGGGGAATTTGGGGGGTTGGGTAAAAAGTCAAAGAGAAGGGTCATGTTGACCATTTTTATCTTGAAAAAACAAGACATGTGAAGGGCACTAAAGAATAAGGGTGTAAAATACATGTGAATGCAATGAATGGGGAAAACCACTTTAAAGAAAACCATGGCCTCCACCATTTACACCATCCATTAAATACTGACCTTTTAATTTAAGATTCTTCATGGGTGTTGGTCCCCATTTCATGTTTTTCTTTTTTGAATTTCTAGGGTTCCCATTCACATAATTAATATATTTTATATAGTTAATAGTTAATTACACTTGGTAATTTTATACATTTTATTAAAACTGTAGCATGTGGTTTTAAGGTTGATAGGTTGAGTTGATAGACCTCGTTTTATGTAATATATTATTTTGCAAACATAGGTTTGACATTGTCATTCTATGCAATATGCAAATGAAAAAAAAAATGTGCTTAATTTATACTTTGATTGTTGTAGTTTAATCGTCAAATTTACTTACTATGTTTATGTTATTATTATTGTTGTTTACATAAAAAAAAGTTTACTTTTTAATTATTATATAAAATTAAAATTAATCTACTAAACAAGCATACGTTGGAGATAAATTATAATAAGGTTAGGGAGTGTGGTTTAAAGCCCTTAGGGGCTTTATTACGGCACGTCAGATCTACCTAGGCGTCACCTCATATGGGGGGCTTTAAAACCCCTCCTTTTAACTTGCATGCAATGGTTTAAAGCCCCTATCATCATTACCTAATTATTTTTTCTTATTATATTTTGTAATTTTTTAAATTTATATGCCAATTTATTTAAAACATAACTTCAATAAAATAAATAAAACATTACAAAGTACTTAAAAAAATAAAAAAAAATTACAAAGTTACTTAAAAAACATAACCTACTTGAAAATGAAAAACTACATATATTTGCTTGGATTTTTGCCTTACGAACCTCTAAAATGACTCGGTCCTCCTCCGGCAGGTTGGAAAAATCTTTCTCGAGAAACTTCATATCTTTCTGGATTTGTTTCTCCATTCTAAGTTCATGCTCCTTTTCCTTGATCGAGAGAAGCCGGTTGAGTCTATCGTCAAACTCGTCCAACCTTGACGGGTCATCCGATGGTGTTGAAGAAGATGTGTCTCGTGCTCGTGCAACTGCCTTACTTCTATACCTACCCTTCGGTCGTGGCAGCTATTGCGGTTCTTCAAAATTGAAATCATCGAACTCGTCGTTTAGGTTAGTAGCAGTATGAGCATCGGACTCGGATGGTTCGCTAGCCGTCGTTGATTTGGACCGTTTTGACCTATGGGTCGTTGGGTCAAACGGTGGTACAAGATGCCACTTGGGAGATTTGCGAAGAAGCTCCCACGAAGGTATCATCGTAAACGGATGCTCATGATACAATCTATATTCGTTGTGGGGGGCGGTCATAATGTCCACGTCGCTTGAACCTCTTGTATGATTGTTGACGAGACTATTATATGTGTTTTTGAAGTTGTTAATCTTGTTCCGCATTGCGGTCCACTTGCCCGAAAATGAGTTGGCCGAACGATATTCACCACAACCCATTGCGGATAAAAACTTCTCAGATACACGCCTTTAAAATACGAATATATCTTGGTCGGTTGCTATAATTTGAAAAAAAAAATAGTAACAACAAAATAAAAATAAAAAAAAATATTTTATAAAATTATATTTATAAAAATATATTAATAAAAAGTTAATGGAGAGAAAAATTATAAACAATCGGATCCTCCGACACGTCGAGCCATGCTTGTGATAATGCAAGTTCTTCCGTAGGCGTCCACCTCTCGGTCGTCTTAGGAGCACGTACTTTGTTCTTGCCCTTCTTACGGTGCCTTCTAGATCGTCCACCTTTTGAGGAAGTGGGTTGGGTTTGGTATACGTTTTGGGTTTGGGGTATGTTTTGTGTTTGGGGTATGTTTTGGGGAAAAAATGGCGGTGGGGAATAGTATCCAAAAAACCGGGAATCGGTGGCGTGGTCGGATGAGGGGAGGTTGGGGTGGTAGGTGGCATCGGATAATACCCAACCTCACCCGTTCGCAGGTCTATTCGGTACCGTTCTTCTTGCTTGTTGTTTGCTAAATTACCCCAAAACGATTGTTGGGATCGCAAGGGTTTTAATTGTTTGGAAACATTGTGTGAATATGATAATGTTTGTAAAGTTTTGAGATAGAGAATAGATGGAGAATGGATGAATATTTGAGTAAAGGAGGTACTATATTTATAGTATTAAAATTGAAAATTAAAACTTAATTTTTTTTATTAAATCGGTCGTTTGATAACGGTCATTTTGACCAAAAATCTCGAACAACGTGCATTTTGGCTCGTTACTGGGCTGCGATGGGTGTATAGCGCACCCTCTTTGGCGGGCTTTGAATGGGTGTGAGGCGCCATAGGACGTTAACGAAGATGATGTAGCCAGGGGCAATATATCACACCCCCTTTCCTAATATTAATTTAGTGAATGACATCTCCTTTGATTTTTGTATTAATTGCAAATTACCTAAAATTACATTTAATGGCCATGACTCAGCAACCCGAATTTTGTATTAATTGCAAATTACCTAAAATTACATTTAATGGCCATGACTAAGGCTGGCAATATTTACACGAACACGATAACACGACATGAACCTACACGAAGTTAACAGGTTTCGTGTTTAACCTTAACAGGTTTCGTGTATATAACAGGTCGACATGTTAAAACCTGTTTAATTTCGTGTCGTGTTCGTGTTCGTGTCTTATCGTGTTAGTGTCTTAACAGGTCATGTTCGTGTCTTAACAGGTTATGCCAGACACGATACGACATGTTAAGACATGTTAAGACTTAAAACCATTATACAATACATGTTAAGACTTGTTAATGGCTAAATATCAAACATGTAGTAACAGGTTATGTTCATGTTTTAACATGTCTTGTTCGTGTCTTAACAGGTTGTATGATACGTTGGTAAATTTTTCGTGTCTTAACAGGTCATTTCGTGTAACCTGTTTATTATCATGTTCGTGTTCGTGTTTTGAAAATTTGACACGATAAGATTTCGTGTCGTGTTCGTGTTTACCTGTTTCGGGTTCGTGTCTTATCGTGTTCGTGTCTTAACAGGTCGGGTTGACACGATATGCCAGCCCTAGCTATGACTCAGCAACTCGAATTTTAGTTGTAATAACAAATTTAAAAATTAATTTTTTTAAGAATGCTTCGTAACAAACTATAAATAACAAAAATTACAGCTGGTATTTTTCACTTTGATATTTATTACTACCTAATTAATGAAAACCAAAAACATGCTATATGGTTAAAAAGTGATTCTTTCACGTGCTTGGGTGTTTGTCTTGTGATGGATAAATATGTAGATTTAATAGTAAGATTAGAGGACTTGTAAGTTACCCTTATTAGAACTAACAAATAAATATTAAACAGACTTTCACGTCGTCACCACCACTTCCGTCTTCCTTTCCCTGTCCCTCATGTAATGGCGTTGATGCCGCCGCCACCAACATCATCACTGCTAACTACCTGTGGCAACAACTACCATCACCTTCCTATCGTTTCTCCTCCTCCCTCGTCTTTGATGTGTGTGTGATCATGTGTGTTTGTGTGTCCACTATTCAACCTATTTCTAACTGTCAAGATTTAGTTTTGGTGTTTTCCGCAATTTAGGGTTTTGAGACTCGAATTAGGGTTCGGTTATTGTGGTATGCAAGACCCAAGAGTGAATGCGGCTGATTTGAAAACAAAAATTGAGATTACGAAGAAAATAATTTTAAATAATATTAAAAGTTAAAACAATGTTAGCATTATTTTGAAGCTAAAAATTGTTAGCATTATTTTGAAGCTAAAAGAGAAACAAAATTATATGTGGGATATGGTCCGAATTAAATGGCTTTGACTATATAAGTCAAAGGTGGAGTACCACGTGCTTGAAGATGGACTCAATTGTCACTTGTCATTTGTCAAATAATACATGATTTAGTTCGGGTCTAGAGTAACTGTTGTACTAAATAGAAGGGGCATTTATGAAGTTGACCATACTTTAAGGGTGTAAAACTGTATATTTGGTAAACTATTAGCTATGAGTAATGAGTTGTCGGCTCATCTTTGGTGCGTTACATCCCCCAAAAGGTGAAAGGCCAAAATCATGTTGATATACATTTTACTTTTATAAAAAAAATCATTAAATGTTCTACTTTTATAAAAAAAAAATCACTAAATGTTATATTGTAATGTTTATGTTGTCAACAAATAATATAAGATTAACATATGTGAGTTTAATATTTTGTATCTATTTTATCACGTTACGTACTCTAATTACATAAAATATTTGCCATATGGATAGTCTGTTGTGTATCAGCACCTAATCCTATAATATTTTCTTCATGTTAAGATGCATCAAATATGTTTCATGTGTTTAGTTTATATTCATTAAAAGTTGATGTTTTAATTCTACCTTTTATTTATATATAATTTTTTTTTAATTTTCAAAATTTTCATAACTCACTTTTTGTATATAAAGTATTAGATTATAAAACCGTGTATTAAGTGAACTATTTTTATTACCATATGACAATTCACACAACTAACTAAAATCTATCACAAAAACTAGTATATGCTAATAAGCAACACTAAAATACTATAATAGCTTGTATATTATACGGACTAAATATTGAAAAATGTGTAATACATAAATATATATTTTTCATGTAACTTGAATTACTTACATTTTACATATAATAATGTATATAAATAATATTATATTTATTATTGTGCATCTTTTAAATATAACTATTATTTAATGTAAATAAAAAAAAATATTGGTATGTCATTAACTAGATTTGTTATTATTTTAATAACTGTTATGCGGATTTAATTAATGATTAGTTATATTATGATCTAAGTTAACGATTTATATATAATGAATAATATATTTTTATAACTGTTAGTCCCGAAAAACCCGAGATATCACTCAACGGTTCAATCGAATGCGGAATATAAGATCAAACCGAATGAACAAAAAGAAAATATTCATTATAAAACATGGTGTCGCTGCTTAGATCGCACACAGTCTCAAAGACTGTCTGGTGCGATCTTCGAGAACCTTGCACACAATCTCTAGGATTGTCTAGTACAATGTTCTCCTTTTGTGGATTACATGATTACACAATGGGAGAGCTCTATCCTAATAATCTAGATAAGACTATATATAGGAGCCTGTACCCTATTGGCCCACATGGCCAAGCCCAAGACATAATTTAAAACCAAATAAACATAAAAGAACGTAATAAAGATGAGCGTAAAACTCTGGACCTAACAATAACTAATGGAGAATTTATTATGTCATATATGGGGTCAAAAAATATATTAATAATTTTAAAATATAATTAAGTTACTCTTTCCTAATTTATACAACATTTCTTTATTAAGGATTATAGAGAGATTTTGACAGAAAAAAAAATTGTGATGTGAAATATAGTGGTGACACGTATCCAACTTTGTATTCATTTATTAGGTAGTAGAATTAGATTTATGTCACGCCTTCAATTTTCACATGTAGAGTTTTACCACGAGGCATGACTGACCAGCATTTAGCCATTAATCATGTTGAACCAACTATTTAAAATCATAAAACTTCATTAAAAACATGATTAACAATAAATGTCAATTGTCTAAAACACAGTTTATGTTGTAGGGAAAAAAAGTAAAACCCATAATAACTTAAAAACCACAAGTTTAATAAATGTGCAAAACATAAAGTTTTAACGAACCACCCGCTCCAGCCAATTGTAACGTCCGTCCATAGCTGTACCTACTGACCTGGAAAGCATGCAACTACGTGTCAACAATAAAGCTAGCGAATTCACAAATTATAGTTTAGCAAAAGTAAAGTTCACAATTTTTTGATTTATGTATGACTCGGGTAGCTAACCGTTATCACATGACTAAACTGTGTATCAAATGCTGACGTTTCGTTTGTGCCCTCATTAATGTCTATCAACATTAATGCAAGAGTGAAGATTAGAAGTTTACGCTCGGCCTCTAGCACGGTTTGAGGTTTGTCAAACCTAATGATGCTATTAACTAATACCCCGTGTATGCCACCCGACAATCTAATCGGTAAAATGTAGGGACTTTCGAGATAGAGTTTTCGTTTAGTCCCAGTGTACTATTCCACCTCTAGTGGATAGTATGTTTTAGTGACTCTCACAAGGAACGCGCGTGTAGCCCCAAACAAGGCTACCGTAAAAAGTGTTGTCCAAACTAGGACGCATGCTTTTGGAAAATGATTGTGAACTCACCTTAGTTTGTTCGGTAGTAAACTTGAAAGGTAATCAAGAAAGTCAATCTCTTCCTGAATTGTTTACCGTTTCAATTAGTTTTAATTTATGAATTCTTACATGTAGTTTAACACATAGCCACCGAATCACGTTGTTATGCAATTACTTGTTTAAGTAAGTTTGTGCATATAATCATATCATCCTATAAATGTGTTCATTGTCACCTACTAATGTTCCTAGTAACATACATCTCTTGATGACATGTAAGCACATTTAAAACGTTCACAAACACTTTCAACTCATTGCAGTTTCATGCAATGTTTTTCAAAAACCGGTTTTTTATTCATACCGTGTTAGACTCTAAAATGGTTCAACCGGTTGAACCGGGTTGTACTGAGCGGTTCAACCGGGTCACTAGTTAACACTATAATTCCATAAAATACAAATAAATCTAAAAAACAATCCAATCTTAATTAAGATTTATATAACTGATTATGGTTTTATCTAAAAACAATTGTTTTCTTGTAAAATGTTATGCATTTTTAAGAGCATTTTTATTACGTATAAACAATATTACATTAGATGATGTTAGTAACAATTTCAATAGCGATTAAAACTAGGTTAATTACCAACAATGGCAAGTCGGTATTACCTTAATATCGTATTTTTTTATAATTAAAAATATCAAATTTTAAGATAATGCATACCGGTTCAATGGTTTGGACCGGTAGAACCGGATTTACCGGCGGTACATAAGACATACCGTATTTGGGTTTTATCGGCCTTTATCGTACCGGGCACGTGTCCAGTATCCGGTTTAACCGGTATAACCGGCCGGTTCATACCGGTATTTAAAACATTGGTTTCATGTCAAATTTTAAAAAGTTTTTCAGAATTTATTTAAAATACTAAACGAACTCATAAAATTACGATATTTTAACACAACATACAACATGTTAGTTAGTCCCCGAATAGGTGAAAGGCTAAAATCATATTGACATACATTTTACTGTTATAAAAAAATCATTAAATGTTATATTGTAATGTTTATTTTGTCAACAAATAATATAAGATTAACATGATGAGATATGTGAATTTGATATTTTGTATCTATTTTATCACGTTACATACTTTAATTCCATAAAATATTTGCCATATGGATATTCCATAAAATATTTGCCATACTACCGGCTTCTATTCACCTGTAATATTTTTTCTTCATGTTATATGTTTCATGTGTTTAGTTTATATTCGTTAAAAGTTGATTTTTTAATCCTACCTTTTTTATATATATATATATTTTTTATTTTTAAAATTTTCATAACTTATTGTTTGTATATAAAATGTTAGGTTATAACCTATGTATTAACTGAAGTATTTTTATTATCATATGACAGGTCACACAACTAACTTAAATATATCATAAAAAACAGCATATGCGAATAAGCAACACTAAAATACTATAATAGTTTGTATATTGCACGGACTGAATACTAAAAAATGTGTAATACATAAATATATATTTTTCATGTAACTTGAATTACTTACATTCTACATATAATAATGTATATAAATAAATTATATATATTATTATGTATCTTTTAGATATAACTTTTATTTAAAGTAAATGAAAAAAAATATTGGTATGTCATTAACTAGCTTTGCATTCTTTTGAATGGCAATGTTTACGAACTCGTAAATTATATCAAATAAATCCTAATCTATTCCTTGCTTAGGATTGACCCTAAGGGTGTAAACAAGCCCAGAGGCTCGAGAGCTAATCGTTATCAGCTCGGTTAAAAGCTTGAACGAGCAGAGCTTTAACGAGCCTGAGACTGAGCTCAAGCCTTAAATAGAGCTCGTTTAGTTATCGAGACCGAGATCGAACCTGAGATACAAAGCTAGTTTAGGCTCGCGAGCCTAAACGAGCCCAAACAACATTTTATTTTTTTATATCAAATAATAATAATAATAATAATAATAATAATAATTATAATAATAATATTAATAATAATAATAATATTAATAATAATAATAATAATAAGTAGGCTCGCAAGCCGAACTCGATCTCAAATAAGTAGGCTCGAGCCGGGTTTGAGCTCGAGCGTCATAAAAACATGATGAGCTCGAGCCCAATCGTGCTCGGACTTGGCCCAGCTCATTTAAACCCCTAATTGAACCCAAAGTCTTCCACTAAAAGACAAGAATCTATAGCAAGAAGCTAGCCCTCGCATATATTTACATATAACTGAAAACAATCATATTATGCTCTCGATTAATTAAAAGAACTTTTAATAATTGGTAGCCAAGTGGTTTTATTTTATTTTTTTACCTTTTTATACTTTCTAACTTCTTTTTTTATCTTTTTTTTTTTACCAACGGGTGGGTGTCCAGGGCGACACTATAAGGCTATCGTAACAAACTTGAAACGATACCGATCGAATTTTGCATGCATAATGATTTGAAATGATAAGTATTGAATGACCATTGCATTGCGAAAAAAAATCATCGCCCGCCATGAAATACGTGCTTACTTTAACTCTAGTTAAAGAAATGTTTATTTTTAATCACGAGATATATGTACATTCAATATAGTTAATGTTATACACCCAAATCAAATATACACAAAAGAGACAATCATAAAGTAAAGTCATTTTGAAATGTGATGCTTGATAAATAAATTAAAAATAAATCAAACAATTTTCATGTAAAATATTCATATATTAAGTCAAACAATTTCGAAGTTTAATAAAACAAACGGTGAAAACAACCTAACATTAAAATTACAATAAAGATACAATCATAAAGTAAACCGTCATTTTGATTTTGTGCATCGTTAAGGAATATGAAAACAACCTAATATGACATTACATCTTCTTCCTATCACATGTCGGCACTAGGCTAACTACCTTTTTTTTATATATTATCTGAAATAGTTTTGAGTAGTTGTTTTGATTTCCATAATAATATTTTACTCTTCATATAATTTGATTTTTTTCTAATAAGTTGCTTATATTAACTTCTTATTTTAAATTTACCTCCGCAACTATGTTTATTTTTTTCAACATTGCGATATAAATTTTACTGAAAATATATATTATGTCACTATCATACCAAACCGAACCAAGACCGATCAAACAACATTGGTAACGGTACCTGTAATCATCTTTATGGTTTCCGATTTCAATAACTTTTTGTTTATACAAATCTATCTGCGACTATAAATGAATATCGGTATCGATACCGTAACAATCTTAACTGATCGATATAGTTCAAACAATATCGATGCCGGTACTGTGGTCATTTTTATCGTTTTTCGTCGATATCAATACATGTTGATTTCTATACCGAGTGAATTATCATAACAGTATTATAACGAACTGAAAAATGATACTCATTTAACGCCTGCGGTAATGTACGGCGGCATCGCGTAGGAGAATTACCTAGTTATTATTATTGATAGCTAAATACCGTTTTATGTTGAGTTGAGAATGTATTTAAGTTGTTATTGCTTTAATAACATAGTTATTACCTAGTTATTATTATTGATAGCTAAACATATCGTTTTATGTTGAGTTGAGAATGTATTTAAGTTTTTCTTGCTTTAATAACATACAATTGATTTTAATAAAATAATTCAACCTTGATAAAATAGAGCTTGAAGATATTGCAAGCTTTACCGAAAGAAAGAACCATCGGAGGGAGAAGACACAAATGTAAGTGATTTACAAGGCATAAACTCTTATTAAAGTGATTATTTAGGTGCTGTTTGTTTTTTAAGAGATAAAATGTCTGCAATCTGTGGACCACATCTGTAGACATCTGTAAAAGAAGAGGTGAACCAAACTTCTGCAGTCTGCAAAAAGAAGGCTGTTTGTTTTTTTAACGTATATAGACTTCTAAACTAAACTGCTAGTGGTATACGAACAGTGGTGGTGATGGACGGTGGTGGGTGGTGGACGATAGTGGTGGGTGGTGGTGTTTAACCTTCAGCAGACCTTAGAAGATCTTAGATATGGCTGGGCCAATTCTGAACTAAGAAGAATTCGCGCAGACGTTTTTTAATGAAACGTTTTCGAAAAAAACAAACATCATGCAGATGTCAATGTCTGCGCGTGGTCTGCACGGCACAGACAAAAGAGTTTGCACAGATCTTTTTTAGAAAAACAAACACCTTAGTGTCTTCTCTCTCAATGCTTTTTATCGTTTTTGGTCGATATCAATACATGTTGATTTCTATACCGAGTGAATTATCATAACAGTATTATAACAAACTGAAAAATGATACTCATTTAACGCCTGCGGTAATGTACGGCGGCATCGCGTAGGAGAATTACCTAGTTATTATTATTGATAGCTAAATACCGTTTTATGTTGAGTTGAGAATGTATTTAAGTTGTTATTGCTTTAATAACATAGTTATTACCTAGTTATTATTATTGATAGCTAAACATATCGTTTTATGTTGAGTTGAGAATGTATTTAAGTTTTTCTTGCTTTAATAACATACAATTGATTTTAATAAAATAATTCAACCTTGATAAAATAGAGCTTGAAGATATTGCAAGCTTTACCGAAAGAAAGAAGCATCTGAGGGAGAAGACACAAATGTAAGTGATTTACAAGGCATAAACTCTTATTAAAGTGATTATTTAGGTGCTGTTTGTTTTTTAAGAGATAAAACGTCTGCAATCTGTGGACCACATCTGTAGACATCTGTAAAAGAAGAGGTGGACCAAACTTCTGCAGTCTGCAAAAAGAAGGCTGTTTGTTTTTTTAACGTATATAGACTTCTAAAATAAACTGCTAGTGGTATACGGACAGTGGTGGTGATGGACGGTGGTGGGTGGTGGACGATAGTGGTGGGTGGTGGTGTTTAACCTTCAGCAGACCTTAGAAGATCTTAGATATGGCTGGGCCAATTCTGAACTAAGAAGAACTCGCGCAGACGTTTTTTAATGAAACGTTTTCGGAAAAAACAAACATCATGCAGATGTCAATGTCTGCGCGTGGTCTGCACGGCACAGACAAAAGAGTTTGCACAGATCTTTTTTAGAAAAACAAACACCTTAGTGTCTTCTCTCTCAATACTTCTCTCTATCGAGAAAACATGTATTACAAAAGATTTGTTTTGTTATATTGTTAACATTGCTCGCATAAATATTAAGATAATTAGAATGTATAGACGTTCTATAATTAGCAAAATATGAGAATGTATGAACACCAATGTTATTGTCCAACATAATGTTGGCAATGTGTAAATCGTCTGAAATACATGGTGGTTAACTTAGAGTTTTGCCTAGACAACAACCTAGTGCAACTTGATGACAACGTTTTACCACCAATCTCTACAATTTATGCTCTCTTTGTACAAGTTCATATAAGGTAATTTAATTTTATTAATTGTGTTAAAAAGATTAACCCTAGATACTTGAAGGGGTATGGTCTCAGATCTCGCGTCAGCATCGACCGCGAGTGACCATTACCCGTATCAAAACCCCCACTAGCTAAACAACCTACTTATGTCCGTGCGGGAACGCATCGACACAATGGTTAAATCCAATCTGTCCAGTGATGGAGGACTTACCTGGAATATTAGAACAGTAGAGTGATGCGGCATAGCATCACATCTGGTGTATGAAAACGGAAGTATTCACAGCGATGCGGCCTCGCACCGCATCCAGTGAACACTTCTATCAATACAAGGAAGCTGGATAACAGCAACAGTCACCACAGGCGACGATGCGGCCAGCACCGCATCTCGCGTATTTCTTGATCACAAGCAAGAGACGCGATAACATCAGATGTTACCGCAGTCAGCGATGCGGCTCGCACCGCATCCTATACGCTCATCAAGTGGGACTGACACCACAGTGCAAGTGGCACCAATGGCAGTCACCTGTCAGGGCTACGTAAGCAACGGACTGACGTGGCGTAACATCCATAACCGACAAGCCTGACACACCTGCAAAGGTGCAGCACGTCGTCAGTCCGTCCATCATCCTCCTCCTTCACTCCTCGGCTATAAATACCAACCCCAAACCAGGTTTGAGGTATCTCTTCACAACTCTCTCACTACTACTACTATCATACTTTGCTTCCCAAGCAAATTACTGATTCTCACGCCGGAGAGTGGTAACAAGGAGCACCCCCCACCCCATCCTCCTTGTTACGAGTCACGGTTTGTTTCCCTGTGCAGGAGATCAACCCACCGGTGATCCAGCCAGCGATCCTCGAAAGGAAGGGATTAACCCTTCTTGACGAGACCAGTGAGTTAACCCTGCCCGGTTAACCATTGTTTCATCATTGGTGCCCACCGCTACTCTTAGCACTTTTCAAACCATCCTTTTCCCTCTCTCACGATCATGACTGATCACCAAAACAACACTGGAATAACCAAAATCCCACAAATCTAAGTCCGGTAGGGGTCAATCCCTCAACATCGCAACCCGGACACATCGGCACGTCCACACAAAGGGGTCCCTCCCTTACGTTTGAACATGACCTATCACAGTACGCATCTGTGATCCCACCAGTCATCGACGTTCATGCCTGGTACGACCAGCAGGCAGCCTTGCTGACAGCAACATACAACCGCGCTTGTGCGGAAGCGCAGATACAAGCTGGGCCCACCCCAGCACCGCACACCCCTGCCGATCGTATTTTACAATACGAAAGCAGAGCACATTCACGTCCAGCTTCGAGAAGCAGACGTGAAGACCGCGGATCATCTTACTGTTCGGTCCACACAATCAACGAGAATGATTCCGCGTACGGGTCCCACTCCAGGGGACCAGTACATACCCGCCTAGGTCCGTACGTTGAGGACAGGCAACGATCCGCATCCCAACATGGCTCTGGAATTCAGAGCCGGTTGGGCCCACAGCCATACATCGAAAGGTATGGTCGTACCGACCCGGACGACCATACATATTGTGGGGATTCGCATGACACCTACAGCAGACCGGGAGGACGCAACTATGTTCCTCACACTCACCCCCGCAATACATACCTGAGGGCTGCGGCCGAAAACTCCAAATTCGCCCCGCGGATTGCCCGCGCCCATGTCACTACAACAAAGTTCCCATTCAATGTTGGGAAATACCAGTGGTTCGACCGACCCGGACGACCACATGAACATTTTCATGGGTGCGGGGTGCAATGGCCAGTGATATGAACCCACTTGGTGTAATTTTTTCCCCCAGACCCTCACGGGCCTGGCCAGGGCATGGTTCGATTCTTTGCCAATAGGATCACTGGAATCATTCGAGGACTTGCACGCCAAGTTTCTCGCCCATTTTAGCCAGCAACGACGCCACGAACGTGATTCGATGGACGTCATGAATATCTGGCGTAGGGACGACGAATCTATCGAAGCATTCGTCGTCCGTTACAACAAAGAATGCCTGGAGATAGGTGACGTGGCAGACCAAATGGCGCGGAACCACTTTATCAAGGCCGTCAGGGACAAGCAGATGGTCATGACCATCTCTAACAAGGAGGGCTTGCCTAAAAAATGGGAAGATGTCATGACCGCGGTCAAGACATATGCCCAGACGCAGCGGTCTCTTGAACCGCACCTGGCAAAGGCACAGCCCCAAGCCGAAACCTCTTACCAAGGGTCCAAGCGTAACAACAAACGCAACAGGGACGCGGGAAATCGCGACAGTATTTCTAAACCATACTTCCCGCGAACCAACCCGTTTGACCCAAGAAACCATAACGCCCAACGGGACAACCGGGCGTTAAAGAAAGATTCTCGGGACCGCAACTGTACCGAGATCACTATGTCGCCAAGCGAGGTCCTTCTGACGGACCCGCAATTCCTACGACCGGCCCAACCAATGAAGCTCAAGAAAAATCAGGATCTCACACTCTACTGTGAGTATCACAAGGACTCGGGCCACACCACCAACAACTGCATCAGTCTCCGGCTGGAGATTGAGCGAGCCTTAAAAGAGGGGAAACTGTAACATCTTTTACCAGGTGGACAAAAACCCACCAAGCGCATCACCCCTCATGGCGAAGGTACCTCCTCCGGAAAGAAAACCATGTACGTGGCCTCCACCCACATGATCAACGGAGGCAAAGGTAGGCCGCGCAAAGCGGCGAGAAGGCCGGACAATGACTGGAAAGACGAGTAAGTCGTCTTTCCAAAAGTCCGAGGCGGACCGCGCGATAGGCGCGCCGTCGTTATTAAAGGACAACTGGCACACTACTGCACCGAGCGTCTATTCATCGACTCGGGCAGTACTTCTGATATAATCTACGAACAATGCTTCAACCAGTTCGACCAGGAGGACAAAGATCGGTTGCAAGCAGTAGATTACCCGTTGGCCGGGTTCGCAGGGGAAACTGTCTTTCCCCTGGGGCAGATCACTTTTCCTGTGCGTCTTACCAGCGGAAGGCACACAAGAACAGAAGAGGTAAATTTCATGGTTTTACCTCACACCTCCAGATATGACGTACTCCTTGGGAGAGAATCCCAGGGAGATTTCAATATGATTACATCCGTCCCCCACTCTGCTGTCGGTTTTCCAACCGAATCGGGGATCGCGATAATCTACGCACGAAGAGACGTCATGATGTCGGACGAGCTACGTCCGACCAAGGTCGCAAGGCCCACTCCCAACAACCAATCAGAAAAATGGGTTCTCAACGCGAGATACCTAGAACAAAAGGTTACCTTGGGTCACGCCTTGTCCCCGACTACAAAAGCGCACCTGAAGCAGCTTCTCTTCAGGAACCAAGACATATTCGCATGGACACCCGCAGACATGACGGGGGTCCCGCGTGATATTGCGCAACATCACTTGAATACCTTACCAGGTATCAAGCCGGTGATCCAAGGCCAACGCCACCTTGGATCCGCTAAAAACCAGACGATGCAAGAGCAGGTCGAAGAACTGCTCTCCGCAGGCATCCTGGGGGAAGTTAAATACCAGACTTGGTTATCCAACCCAGTCATGGTAGAGAAACCATCCGGGGGCTGGCGCATGTGTGTCGATTACAAGGACCTCAACAAAGCCTGCCCCAAGGATTGTTACGCACTTCCAGAAATCGACGAAAAGGTCGATAATCTCGCACCATTCAGGTGGATGTGTTTCCTAGATTGCTACAAAGGGTACCACCAGGTACAAATGGCAATTAAGGATGAATACAAAACGGCATTGCGGACTCCTATAGGAAATTACTGTTATACAAAAATGTCGTTTGCTTTGCGCAACGCGGGCGCAACTTATCAAAAACTGATGAATAACACTTTCCGCGGGCAAATAAGTAAAAGTGTCGAAATCTACATGTACGACCTAGTCGTCATGAGCATGGAAGAGGATACCATGCTCACAGACATTGACAGAACATTCCAGACTCTGCGAAGCGTTAATATAAAGCTTAATTCAGGGAAATGCTCGTTTGGAATGGAAGAAGGCAAATTCCTTGGATTCATCGTGACTAAAGATGGATTCAAGGTAAACCCGAAGAAAGTTCAGGCGATCGAGCGCATGCCATCGCCTTCAACGATGAAAGATATGCAACGACTGGCCGGCAGGCTAGCAGCACTCAACAGATTCTTAGACAACCATGCAGCTAAGTCTTATCCTTTCATCAAGACCCTGCGGAACTATTTAAAGAAAGAACAATTCCAATGGACCGCAGAGGCTGAAAACGCTTTCCGGGATATGAAGGAGTGTTTGATACAACTTTTAACTTTAACCGCACCACGCAAGGATGAACCACTCATACTATACTTATCCGCCGCGGACAACGCGGTAGGTGCGGTATTGATAGTGGAGCGGGAGGGGGTTCAAACACTCATCTATTACATCAGCAAGATACTCAACGACCCAAAAACAAGGTACTCAATAATGGAGAAGTTGGTGTTAGCATTGGTGCACGCTTTAAGACGGTTGCGACGCTACTTCGCAAATCACGTCATCACAGTGCTAACCAATTACAGGATCGGCCCGATCCTATCCAAACCTGACATCTCTGTGAGATTAGCAAAATGGGCAATAGAGCTGGGCGCACACACGCTGAACTACAAAACGCGTCCCGCAATTAAAACCCAAATCTTAGCTGATTTCGCCGCCGAAGTACCGGTGAATCGCATCCAAGAATGGAAGAAGCACAAAACACTGCACCAACGCCATCTTACTTAGAAACCTGGGCACTATTCATCGATAGTGCCTCCAACGAGGAAGGAGCGGGCGTAGGTCTGCGACTCGTCAGCCCCGATGGTCAAGAGCTTACGTATGCAATCCGCCTCGATTTCAAAAGCACAAACAACGAGGCCGAATATGAAGCCCTACTGGCAGGACTACGTTTAGCACTTAAACTCGGCGTGCAACATCTGTAAGCACACGTCGACTCTTTGTTAGTTGCAGGACAGATACGCGGCGACTATGCCGCAAAGGGGGATATCATGATCCTCTACCTCGAGCAAGCCCTGCAACTAACATTAAAGTTCACTTCGTTTAATATCCGACATATTAACAGGAGTGAAAACAAATCCGTAGATGCACTCTCCAAACTTGCATCCACCAGCTTCCAACACCTGGCAAAGGAAATACGTATCGAAATTATACAAAATCCTTCAGTACCCCTACGCCAGGTCAACGTCATCCAATACGGGACAACGTCGTGGATGACACCAATTATTGCATATTTCCAATCAGGTGTGACTCTCGAAAGCAAATCGGAGGCACGCAAGCTACAATACAAAGCGTGCCATTATCAAATGGGAGACGTTATCTTATACCGCAAATCATACCTAGGGCCACTACTACGATGCGTCAACCCCCAGGATGCCACATACCTCATCAGAGAGATACACGAGGGTATGTGCGGCATACACGCAGGACCACGCATGGTAGTGGCCAAAATCATGAATGCTGGGTATTACTGGCCCGGCATGCACCTGGACGCCGTCAAAGAGCTGCGCAAATGTATCAACTGTCAACGACATGCTCCAAAAACTTTGCGCCCCAAAAACAACCTAGTCCCGATCACCACCGCATGGCCCTTTCAGAAATGGGCAATCGACGTTGTGGGACCTTTCCCTGACGCACCAGGTGCAGTCAAATTTATCATAGTAGCGGTTGATTACTTCACAAAATGGGTAGAGGCAAAACCGCTCGCCTCAACCACTGCTATGATAACAAGGAAATTCATATGGGAACACATCATCTGCCGTTTCGGTCTACCAATGTGCATCGTTACCGATAATGACACCAACTTTGCTGCTGACGAATTTCAAAAATGGCTAGAAGAACTACACATTGAACATATATTCTCATACGTGGCACATCCGCAAGGAAACGGCCAAGTTGAGAGTATCAACAAAAGTCTAGTCGAAGGCATCAAAGTAAGGTTGGGAACAGCCAGGCGTGGCTGGGTCGATGAGCTCCCAAGTATCCTATGGGCTCACCGCACAAGCCCAAAAACAAGCAATGGGGAAACACCATTCAGCCTAGTCTATGGCTCAGAAGCGGTGATCCCCGCGGAAGTAGGCCTCCCTTCACCCAGAATGTTGGCTATTGAAAAAATAGACAACAGTATGGAACGCAGGATCGACTTAGACCTTTTGGAAGAAAGGCGTGAAAACGCTGCCACCAATGAGGCTAAGTACAAATCCAAACTGGAAAAGTACTACAGCTCACGTGTCCGCGTTTGTACTTTCAACCCGGGAGACTACGTCCTCCGTGACAATGAAGCATCTAATGCTGAACGCCCAGGGAAACTTACCCTCAAGTGGGAAGGACCCTACCTCATCAATGAGATCTTGGGAAAAGGCGCGTACAAATTGCAAACGTTAGAAGGCGAACCTATCGCACGTACATGGAACGCACAACAGCTCAGATGCTGTTACATGTAAGCCATGTTTTTTACATTTTCATATAACCTATCGGGCCGCAGGCCATTTGCAATTAAATAAACGAACGATTCAATGCAATATTGTTTGTTACTACTATTACAAATGCGTGTTCCACTTTGCGGTATCCGCAAAAACAGATTGGCAAAATCTTCATTCGCGATACCCACACAAAGTGTCAACCACACACAAATATTGTAATAGGCCAGCAAAAGGCAGAATATCAAGTGTCTATCTGGCTGGATAGACAAGTTTTTACAAAACTTACACAATTCCTAAACCCTAAAAAGGTAAACAATGGAATTAACGCGTACTCATACGACAAAGGTATGGAGTATACTTGACCCCATTCACAAATGGGTAAAGTTCCGCATATATACGTTCAAACATGCAAGAATTAAAAACACTTGTACAAATTGAACAACAAACTTTATATTCAAAAAATTCAAGCACCCACGCGATGCTTAATGGATTTACATAAAGTTTCCCACATTTACAAAAGGAAAGCAAAAAAGGGGGCACACTAGCCAACCTAAACCCTATTTTGTACCATTGATACCCGCGCCATCTTGGCCGCCACCAGCGGGATTTTCCTCTTCTGTATCGGCATACAGCATCCGCAACCGGTCAACGTAATTCGCAGCCTCTAAACATTCGTCCAACTTCTCCACGCAAGAGAGGGACGTATCATAAAATGCGGCTACAGCCGCGTTAAGACGACCTTCGGTGTCCACATCACGAAACCCGGATCACTCTGCGGTAAAACCGCCTTCAGACATGACGTTCATATAACTGACACAGCGGCTATAACCAGCTTTAATAACGGCATCGCGGGCACGTTTCTTGACCAAATCCAAACCAGTTGCGGTTTCAGGAGCATCCATGATAGCCTGAACAATCTGCGACAAAAGGATAACAAGGTCATCATATGGTCAACCTTTGATACAAAGTCAGATAATACTTACATATGCGATGCCTTGACTCCGCATCCACTCACGATCAGCCTCCAGTTGTTGGAACGAAGAAGTCAGAGCATCTCTGGCCTCAACAGCAGCGTTAGCCCGCTCTTCCGCAACAGTCGCGCGACCTGTAAGGTCCGTAACCGCGACCTCCCGGATCTAAACTTCAGCCTTTCAAAGAGCAGAAATCAGTTTACTCAGTAAACATTCTCAAAAGGCAGAGAAATATACAACAGAGGTAACGAATCATACCTGAAGGCTGGCAACAACTTTATCCAAACGGGTGCGCTCAGCATTCGCCTCTTCAAAAGCCTTAGAAGAACGCCTCTCCCTCTCTTTGGCCTCCTCAAGGGCCTTTGCAGCACGAGCCCCCGCTTCCTTGGCCTCTCCTAACGCCTTAACAGCCCAGGCCTCTACTTGTTGCGCTTTAACCGCAACCGCCTCAGCTGCAGCCTTCTCTTTGATCAAAGCAGCGTTCGCTGCCTTGGCATTTGTCAGCTCCTGACGAGCACGAAACAGAGTGTCATTCTGCTTAGCCCAAGAATCATTCCACTTCTTGCGATCATTGGAAAACTTTTCGTTCCAACTCTTGCGTTCGTCAGAAAGGAGTTTGGCAAGAGTACGAACCTGTTTCAGCTGCGCAGTGGCAGCCCACTCCGAGGTCTGTTTCTACTTCTCAAAAGCAGCTCTATCCCTTTCAAGCTGCTCCGCACCCTCACGAGCAGCTTTCACCAACTCTTCCGCTTCAGCCCGCAAACGAGCAGTTTCTTCTTCCCTGCGGCCCAATACTCTGTAGTCTTCCAAAATGACATTCGCCACAATGGAACTTCCTACCAGCATTGTAGAAAGTTGGTTGATGCGCAGCTCACGGGGTGCGGCACGGGCACGCTCAGTTTCAAAGGGGGTGCCCAGACCACCCAGAATCTCCTTGTACACCGAAGGATCGTTAGAAATATCATCCACCTGCATAACAGTCCAGTGGGGTCGATGATACGCTGTACTTCGATCCTGCGTGTAGGTGCGGTAATAATACTCTAATTCAGACTCTTCAGGCTGAATCGGAGGTCCGTCATAACCCGCACCACCGGAAGTAGAACTGGTAACCTTCTCACCAGCAGAAGGTTTCTGCGGCTCAACACCATGCTGCCGCACCTCAGCATCAGACTTCTGTTTCCCAGCATCTGAAAACCTCAAGTCCAATCCATCACCCTCATTGGGAGAGATCAGATTGTCGTAGGAATCCACAGTATCAAAAATCTGGGAAGCAGTCTTCTCCACCGTCTTCTCCACCTGCACGGTGGGATCGCGAACAAAAGGTGCCGCAGGCTCCTTGGGCACCACAGGCTCCTTCGGCACCCCCGCGTCCGCAGCAGCGGTATGCGTGGGAGACGAAGGGAAATCAAAAAACGAAAAACCTGCATCTTGGGATTCTGCAATACAAAGAACAATAACTGTTAATCTAACACATTGTGCATGCAAAACAATGCAAAAGGTTACACTTACCAGCAGCAACCGCATGTTTCTTTTGCGCCGGAGCAGCCCTTTTAGACTGCAGTTTCCGACGTTTTGGTTCACCACCACCAGCAGCCTTTTGCTCTGGTTCTCTCTTATCACCAACAACGGGGGGACTCGCAGCAGTTCCACCCGCAGCCGCACCACTACCTAGAACACCCAAACCCTCAAGGGTATCAGATACTACCACGTAATCGGTATATCTGCGATAACAAGATCGATAGTTACCTGCGGCCTGAGACACCAAAGAAGGGGCATCTGAGCCTTCAGCCCTCCCCTTACCACGACCCCGCGTGGTTTTCTTCACCTGCTTCTTCTCCACATGCTTCTTAGGGATGCGCTTTTCAAACTTACCCAAGTCCGCAAGGATAGCTGCATGGGAGAAATCAAGCAAATAAATTACAAGGGTAAACGTGGAAAACAAGTACAACTTGGAAAATACCTTTTTCGCCTTCTGGCACGGGTGCCCTCAACACATCACGTTTGGGTACACGGAAGTTACCAACAATTTCTATATTGAAACCTTCCCGTAACTCAACCGGAATCAGATCAACTTGGCCCTTGAAATCGGGCTCAAACATCCTCCACAAGCCAACCGCATCCACTGATACAACACATGCATGCATATAACTACAAGGATAACGAAGCAAGGAAAACAATAAAAAGCACCAGGCTTACCACCACTCTTTTCCCGCAGAACGGGTCTTGCCTTCCTGTCCGGCCTCGTAAGCATCATCCGCAACACCCACAGCTGGTTGTTGTCTAACTTCTTGAGTTCAATATGCTGCAGCCTAGAAAACCAATCCACAGTCTTCGCGGTGGCAACAGGAATGTCCTCATCAGTAACACCAATATTGACATCCCGGAAAGTCATATTGGCATATACCGCACAGGCTTTAACATAGAAGAACTTCATCTTCCAATAGGTCACACCCTTCGGAGGTGTCATCAACTTCAAACTCCCATGACGTTGAGTAAAAGAGAAAAAACCAGTGTTCACCGTCAACTGTTAAAATCGCCGGAAATTTTCAACAGTAATGGGCAAGCCATGGGCACGGAAGGTATACTCAAAGTTCCTGATTCGGAACATCCCAAAGGGACTAAGTTGGGAGATATGGAAATGGTGGTACTCCAACACCTCCGCAACGAACACTGTCACCGGCAACCGAAGGTTGCCTTCGGTGAAAAAATCTGCCCACAAAGTAATATAATCGGCCGGAGCATCGGCACCGGTATCCCCCTCTTGTGGGTAAGTAGCCTCCCACTCGTCGGCCATATGAACGGTGGTCATCAGGTTTTTAAAACTACCCTTTGACCACTTCAACACCGGTAACCCACCACCGACGGCACCACCATCATCATCTTCATCTTCATCAGCCGCCACAACCGGCTGTTCAGGGTTTTCACCTTCCACATTATGTGGATTTGATGGTTCAGCAATCAGAAATATCGAAGAAACGGAAGAAAGTGAGTGGAAAAACTCGACTCAACCTCACCGGAAGTTTAGAAATATCGTCGGAGAAGACAAAGGAAATGTTTTCTCTCACTGGAAAAATTTTTGAAATTTCGAACAAGTGAGGGGAAACCACGAACGGTTTCCCCTTATATACCCATCGCAAGTAATGCGGAGGGAGAAAACGAATTATCACGTTCAAAAAGAACGAATTACGCGACACCACGTGTCAAGCGCCGTTTCCGCTGACGGTTATCACGCGCGCGTGGCCGTCCACGCGCCTGACAAGAGAGACCTTTACACTCCTTGCTACAGTGCATTTAATGCCTCGGGCAGTGCAAATGTCCTTTCATTTCAGCACATGCCAGAATGATCTCACCAACTTCCAACAACTCACACGTGAGATCAGCCACGTATGCAACAAAAAGCGACTACATTATCCAACTATAAGCGGCATGCGGTTTCTCTGGTACACCGCACCATAACCCATACCGCATGTCGTTTTTTTTACATACCCCTAAAAATATGCAAAAATATATATCTCCACACTATAAGGGGGTATAATACCTGACCGCACTACCCACGAGCACACGTGGAATATGCGAAAATGACACACACGAGCCCGTTCAGGTGTGTCAGATACTCAGAACCAGCGTTGTTCTTTAGACTGAACCGCATCTCAGAAACAGGTAAACCGCATTGCCTTCATTCTCTTCAAGCTTCAAATCCCTCCTGTCCGGTTCACAACCACAGAGGGTGCATGAACAACTTCTTTAACAAAAAGAAGGAAGAGAATGTACGCGCACGCACATCAGCAACCCTGACTCCTGATCCTTTGAGGGCCACATCCGTGCAACAAACCCGTTTCAAGCGAATATAGGGTGACAAAACCGCAGACACTCACGAGTCGCTGCGGACATAACCATAGCTTCCGCAAACGGTTGCTACGGAAGAGCCACAACTAACTTCACATCGAGGAACGAAACCACTTTAAGGAAAACTCTTCGGTATTGGAGCGTGAAGGAAGGTGCATAAGGAAGAGATGCGGACGAGATACCCAATGATCATACGAGCCCTTGTCGAACAACAAACGATCGAACAAGCGGTAACAAGTCTGCTTATGACTTTGTTACCCTACTTGTAAGTTGGATAGAATAAACAGTGATAGGCATTACCATGCCTATGACCATGTTTATTTGACCATTATCCAGAATCACATTGTTCGACCAAACATGGCCAACAATGACGCAAGTACCCAACATTGTTCCACAACCGTGCCCAACAATGTCAAGCAACGAGGTAACCGCAAAGGACGTGCGGTTACTTGAGAGCTAATTGGAAGAACATGAACACCCCACGAAAGGAATCATCATTAGATATCCAATCATGGGAGCAGCACGCTCTTTTCTTCATTCACCACCTCAAAGGTTGGTTCGAAGTTTGTGCACACCTTCAACCACCATCTCAGAGATTGGTTCGAAGTTTGTACACTTCCTCCGACTAATTCCCACAATTGGTTCGACACACCAACAGGTGGCATCCAGCCAAAGGCTGAGAATTTCGCATCAGACGAAACATTTTCACCGATACGGAAGAGGCGTCAAATGACTCTTCCAGACCTCCAACTTGATTTACAAAAAGCAAAGACCATCCACTTGGTCTAGGATCTTCTCCAGACTCCAAACTACCTTCTAGACACCATAGTCCAGTACTCCTCCCACATGCAACTTGCATATGGCAGCACCACTAGACTGGGGGGACTTGAAGGGGTATGGTCCCAGATCTCGCGTCAGCATCGACCGCGAGTGACCATTACCCGTATCAAAACCCCCACTAGCTAAACAACCTACTTATGTCCGTGCGGGAACGCATCGACACAATGGTTAAATCCAATCTGTCCAGTGATGGAGGACTTACCTAGAATATTAGAACGGTAGAGTGATGCGGCATAGCATCACATCTGGTGTATGAAAACGGAAGTATTCACAGCGATGCGGCCTCGCACCGCATCTAGTGAACACTTCTATCAATACAAGGAAGCTGGATAACAGCAACAGTCACCACAGGCGACGATGCGGCCAGCACCGCATCTCGCGTATTTCTTGATCACAAGCAAGAGACGCGATAACATCAGATGTTACCGCAGGCAGCGATGCGGCTCGCACCGCATCCTATACGCTCATCAAGTAGGACTGACACCACAGTGCAAGTGGCACCAATGGCAGTCACCTGTCAGGGCTACGTAAGCAACGGACTGACGTGGCGTAACATCCATAACCGACAAGCCTGACACACCTGCAAAGGTGCAGCACGTCGTCAGTCCGTCCATCATCCTCCTCCTTCACTCCTCGGCTATAAATACCAACCCCAAACCAGGTTTGAGGTATCTCTTCACAACTCTCTCACTACTACTACTATCATACTTTGCTTCCTAAGCAAATTACTGATTCTCACGCCGGAGAGTGGTAACAAGGAGCACCCCCCACCCCATCCTCCACCGGTGATCCAGCCAGCGATCCTCGAGAGGAAGGGATTAACCCTTCTTGAGGAGACCAGTGAGTTAACCCTGCCCGGTTAACCATTGTTTCATCAATACTCTATTAACATTTTCGTCATGTCAGACCGTTTATTTAACTTCGATATCTCTTTCTACGGCCATATTTGGGATTGTTTATTGAAACTCCTTATAACTTTTTAAAGGTGTTAAAAGGAGTTTTTGAGAATTTAAAAGAATGTGACTTTTGCAAACTCTGTAACAGTCAATAAAGATCTAAAATAAACAACCCCAAACACATACAATAAACATCAACAAATCTACGATAGCTAAAAAATATTTAAAAAAAAAACAAAAAACTAAATAAAACCTTCAACCAAAAATCTTTTCACATCTTGATATCCCTAGGTTAAATATATTTACCAAGGAGAACAGGAATACTTGTTAAAAATTAAAATCTTATGGACTTCGAGAAATGTTAACATTTGTATACAGTTTTGGGTTATAACAAACGAATAATATTAACTACTTTCGAGAAATGTATTTTACCTCATCGCTATCATTTATATCTGCCAATCAATTTTCAGACTTAACCGTTTGAAATATGGGTTTTAATAACATATTCTGCTGCTTTTTCATCATTGACAAGAGTTTGAATTACCTCACAGAATGAGCCAAAAACAGTCAGACATGTGACCGTTAACATGGGGCACAAATAACCTCCTCTCAATAATAAACGGGAGTATAACAGGAATCGAATACATGTTAGCGAACCGAACCGTCCATTTCGAATGAACATGCAATTATTGATTGGTCCCCATAACTAAAGAAAAAAGTAGTATATGACAAAACCTTGAAAAGTGCTTCATTGACTCTTCCATCACTAAATTCATAATAAAAATAAAGGACACATCATATATTGGGACCAAAAGGATGGCGAAATGGAGTATAATCAGGTTATGGAATATGTTGTACTAGATAGATAATACACTTGTTATTTTTCGGTGGTTTTGTATGTCCATCATGCGCCACTTGCATACAAACGAGTCCATTCCTTTGCTGCATTTGCATAAAAACCATATAAAAATATATATTAAACCCAAAACGGCAAAACCGCATCAAAATTCAATTACCTGTCTCAACGGCTTCTGCTTCATTTGATTTCCAATGCTTTGCTATGTTCTCAGAGAGCGGGTCATCTGGGTTCGGAGCACTTAAAAGTGCTTGAATGCTACAATATAGATATATAAAAAAGCTCATATCATAACATACCAATGTGATATGAAATGGTGTAATTATTATTTAGCAGGGGCGGACCTACCCACTGGTGTGGGTGGGCGGCCGCATCCCTTGAAAAATATATATATATATATATATATATATATATATATATATAGTTAAATAAATTAACCCAACCCAACCGGAAACCGCCCCTTCCAATTCTTTCTCCCGCTCTCTTTTCTGACCGCGCAGCGACAGACGCACGTAAGCAGTCAACAGGCACGACAGCAGCGACTGTATTCTCCCCGGAAAAGCCTGATTCCGACCACCCCATCACCCGAAATCCAAAATTTAACGAGGAACCATTAGGAAAGTAGCTATATATGATGTTTTGCATAGATTTCAAAAAATGAAAACCCGTAGGCACAATTTTAAACATGTATGTAATGACGTTTGACGTGTTTTAGATGGTTATATAAATTTTAATTTGACGTTCTTTTGTTTTACATGACCCGACCCGATCCCACCCGATATGAACAAGATTTTTTTATATACCTAGAGGCCTAAAATCTTTAAAAATATTCCGCACCCCCATAGAAAAATTTCGGAGTCCGCCACTGTTATTTAGTAATAAAAATACAAATGATTTTACCTCAAGAGCACTGTACGGATCTGAAGAGCAGGGCTCCATTTATCTTTAAGAATATCAAGACATATTCTGCCAAGCTACATAACAAATAAAAAATAAAATAAATAGAAATAAAACATTTAAATATGAGCATTAAAGTCACATACACAAACGATGAGGTGGGTACCACATTATACCTTATCGATATTCGGGTGGTATATTTTTGTAAGGAACCGGACCTGTTACAACATGAATTAAATGATCTATTAATTAGCACATTACGTAACAAATCACATGAATGGACGAAAATGACATAACAAATCTTCAGCAGCATCTGAAGAATAGTACAAATCACTGGTCTGTAACAAACATATTATTAGGACTTATTTTACTCTGATAATCGTAAACAATTTAACATGACAAAGAGCTTAGGTGTATATGGATAGAGATGACTATTGGATGATGATTCGTATGATAATTTGGATATTTTTATTTGAAAGCAAACCAAGATTGTAATTATAATTGTTTATAAATAAAAATCATCAGTCATATCAAACTAGAATCAGGGAGGATTGATATATGAAAGTGGAATGAGGTTGTTGGGCTAAGTACTAAAACTGAACTTGGGCTTAATATGGGAACTGGACCTTATTTTGGGCTTCCTTGGCAATTGAGTAGCTCAAAGAAGAAATGTGGGCTTCCCACCTATAGGACAAGGTCTCTTATGTGAAGAGGAGTCTTGTTAAGAGCTATGTTGTCAAAAGCGCAAAAAGCGCGCGCCTAGGCGCTCGGGCGCAGCGAGACGCACCTATAGCGCCTGGTGGCAGCCTAGGCGCAAAAATGGGTTTTTATGGAAAAAACGCTGCTGAGGCGCAAAAAGGCGCGCGCCTAGGCGCAGAAACGAGTGCTGAGGCGCAGCGCATAAGCAGAAAACAAAACGCACGCACAAAAAAACCTAACTGAGTGCGTGCAAAACCTGACTCAACCAAATTCCAGCTCAGAAACTCATAATCTTAAATGATCTTAAATGACATATATAATAGTTTTTTTAATTTTATATGTGGAATCTTATTTATTTTCAAAGCATAACATATTTTTTTATATTTTTTTCTCTATGTGCGCTTTTCTTAAAAAAGCCCACGCTTTTTTTGTGCCTTGCGCCTAGGCTCCGGGCGAGGCCGATGCGCCTCGCCTGCGCCTTGCGTCTTTTACAACATAGGTTAAGAGTTGCATTATTTAGAGTAATTAATAAAATAAGAACTTGGTCATTTTGATAATGTAAAACAGTATTATTCATAAAAACTAACTAAAAATTCGTAAATTTTTGCCAAAAATGTAAAAATGAAAACAATAAAACATGACCCTGATAGTTAGCACTTAACCCTAAGAGCACCTGTAGTGGGACGCTATATTCCCCAAAAATCCAAACATAATGCCCAATGGCGCCTGGAACACCACGACGAGGGGCTTTATGGGGGAAGAAAATGGTGGGGGCGGTATGGTGATAGCGCCGGTATGGAGGGGAGTTTCAAATCTTCCACCAATCAAAAATAGTTAATGTTTTTTTAATTACTTAATAAAAATGAAAATTAATAATTAGGTAATGATGGGTTGGGGCTTTATGACTACGGGCTCTAGTGATATAACGCCCCATAAAACCCCTGTGTGACGTGGCACAACACGTGTCGCATAACGCCCACCCGGGGGCTTTATGACTACGGATGGCCTAAGAAAAAGGACTTACCCATTATTTGAATCAATTTTTCGTTTTTTTTTTCTGATCTTTCGATTTTCTGTTCATTTTCTGGTAAGATATTTAAACATGCCTGACACGATCATTGAGTACCATAATTAAAATGTAACAATAATAAGTGTCAATTTAACTGTTGCCTCTGAATATATGCATATAAAGACTCCACTAATACATTGGAAAATATAAGTAGAGAGTAGAGACTGGAGTGGATTGTACTTTAACACAATAACAGTTTTCAACTTTTCATGATCCATGAAATAATCAAAGGGAGCATTGTTTTTTTATTAAAGTTTTAAAAATGATAGCAGGTAGAGCTGTAAACGAACCGAACGGACACGAACTAGACCTTGTTCATGTTCGTTCGTTAAGGAAATAATGTGTTCATGAACACTTACCGAACGAAATTTTTTGTTCATGTTCGTTCATTAAGAATATGAACTTGTTCACAAACACAAACGCACACAGATAAAATCGGCAAAGGCGGAGGAGGCTAGAAATAGATGGCGGAGGGAGCAGTGCTAGAACTTGAAATCCTAATAGTGCAATGGAGGTCGATGAATTCATTGATGTGAAATAGGGAATGGTACAAAAATAAGGCAGAACTAGAGTTTTCTATTTTAATTGTTAGGGTAATAAAATAAATAATATATAATGTTTAGATAAACAAAAGGGACAGAATCATTCATGAACATAAACAAACGAACATGAACGGTCGTAAATGAACAAACGTTCATTAACACATTATCAAACGTTCACGAACGCCATCGAACGAACAAGACCTTTGTTCGTGTTCGTTCATTTAACTAATAACGAAATTTCTTGTTCATGTTCGTTCATTTATTAAACAAACGCACGTAAACGAACTTCCTGCCAAACAGTTCACGAACTGTTCGCTGAATGTTCAGTTCGTTTACAGCTCTAATAACAGGAAACAAAGCAAAGCAAATCAAATGTCATTTAAGGATATCTTTATTAACATCTATACCTTGGGGGCAGACATTGGATATTCCTCAGGCAGAAATAGCTCCAGCTTGAACACACCTCCTGTTTAAAAAGTTTAAAATATTACATTTTTTGAGGTAAGAACAGTGTAGAAGAATGAAACAGAACCACTATCAAGGCCCTTTTTTTAAATCGAAAACGAGCAAGATACAAATATTCAGCCATAAATCACAAGTAAATAGTACAGTTAGAATAAAACATATTTTCAACTGTAAGCTCTCAGTTACTGAACTAAATCAAGAAAATAAACAGAAAGCCTGATACCATATGAACATATGTTCAAAAAGGAGGTACCCAAGATGGCAAAATTTATGACCCAAAAGTACCAATAGGCCTGTTTTACGCAATTCATCCTATAATACAAGACTAGTTGAATATATGATTCTTGGTTTTAAAAAGCGTGATGCGCTCCGATGTGTTTTGATCCCAAAAGCTGATACGCCATGCGCAATGAGTGATGCGCACGCATGTGAGGCGTTTGTTTTTTAATATATAGATAATATAATATATATATATTTATAGATAATCTTTTAACTTGTTAACTTTAAACACTAAAATTTTAGAGATTAAGATAAATAAATACTAAAAAATAGCTCTAGTACCATGAAAGAAGTTCAATACAACCAAACAAGCCTTGAACTCTTTGTGTACAAGTAGTCTATGCAAAAGGTACAAGTAATCTATGTAGGAGCTCATTTAACAACTTCACCAGCTCATTGTACAAGCTTGTTAAGCACATTCTACAATTTTACTCTATAAGTCTATAGTGGTCGATTTTCAGAAAAATGCGCGCATTATGCGATTTAGAGTGCATCATGTAATCACAGTGCATCACACATTATGCGCGCATTTTAAAACCAAGATATGATTTACACTCAACTTCAATAAGAGATCACGAAGCAGTAGTTACATCAGCAAAATCTCATATGTTTCTATAATTCTTCTTTTATTATAAAAACAACTTCCACTCCTAGTTATATTTTTATTCACTATGTTGCTGTAAGATTTAAAATGAAACATTGTTCATCGATATATGACAACTTTAAATAAACTTAATAAACTAATAACCAAATCAACAGATAGCCAACAAAGCACCTAATATTCTAATAATCTAAACTTGCATTAACATTTAGCACACCAATAATTATAATTCAATTCAATCTACCTTCATAAGGAGACTGTGTAGGGCCAAGAATCATCACATTAAAATACCGCATATTATCTTCTGACGGCGATGCGCTTATTCCAGGAGCTACAAACACACAATCAGTTGATCTCAACATTCACACAAACACAATAACATAAAGCAACCATTACAGATACTGAATTAATTAATTTCATAAGAGAAATGAATATAAAGTTGAAAATCACCTGGTTCGCTGAGCAATCGCTGCGTTTCCTGGATCAAACACGAAAGTCAAAACCCTAAGTTAGGGTTTTCGGATACAGATGAATGATTACCGGAAAAGAGGATCGTAAATGAGAAAGAGATTAACGATGATAATACCTTGATGATTCTTCGAGGTAGGTTGCTGTTCGCCATGGATGGAAGCTTAGGATTCACGCTACGGGGATTTTAGAGAGAGAGAGAGAGAAGAAAGTTTGGGGGAAATGATGAATTGGATTGTATTTATTTATTTCTGGGATTTTTTGTTTAAATTTAGGGGGTGTTTGGCCTAGCTTTTATTTTTTTGGCTTATGCTTATATTTTAAAGTAGCTTATGCTTATTTTCTTTCATTTGATAAGCTATTTTTAAGTGTTTGGATTAGCTTATATTCTACAAGTTGATAATTAATAATTAACCTTTAGTTGTTTGTTAAGTTATTTTGTATTATGGGAAGGGGTATAATATCATTGTGTATAATGAGTAAAAAACCATCTTCTTCAAATAACCTTATTCAAATAAGCTAAAAAACCATGTTCCCATAAGCTTCTTAAAATTAGCTTATATAAGCTAATAAGCATAAGCTTAAAAAGCTAAACCAAACACCCATTAGTGCTTATTTTGTAAAAATAAGCTAAAAAAGCTATAAGCTTAGACAAAAAAGCTAGGCCAAACACCCCCTTAATGGTTTTGACCTCATACGTTAGTGAATTGACATATTAAACCTTATACTTTTGAGTTTATTTAGAGTTAAATGGTGGTTGGTTCATATAGTTCGCAAATATTGCAGATTTAGTTCCAGTGGTTTAATAATTACACGTTTGATCCCGGTGGTTATAATTTTTGCACTCGGGTGATCCTTATCAATAATTTATTTTAAATTTCTTAGTTAAATGTGTGTGAAATGACGAAATTACCCCTAACCAATAAAAAAGATATAAAGATGAGTGGCCCCCCTCATCTTCTTCCTCTCTCCCTCTCTCTCGATTAGAGTAAATTATAGGTTTTGCCCTTTATGTTTATATCAAATTGCAGGCGTTGTCCTTTTGGTCAAAAGTTTACAGGCGGTGTCCTTAACCTTCCAAAATCTTGCATGTTTTGTCCTTTAGGCCAAACCTGGTTAAAAATCTCAGTTAATTCTTGTCATGTGCAATGCAGATGAGGGTACAATGGTCTTTTTCCTTCTCAACCCTTTCTATTTCCCCCATTTATAACCCTCACTAACCCCTCAATTCATCTCTATCAAAAATCCAGCCCTCGTATTCCTTTTCACTCTTCTTCTTCATCATTCTTTTCTCACAACATAGGGATTCTAAGATCTGTTGGATCGATGATTAATTATAAATTAGTTAAACTCGAGGAGATGCTCCTAGCTCAACTCGAAGTTTCTTAAATTAAACTTGAAGCTAGAGGAATACGAGGGCTGGATTTTTGATAGAGCTGAATTGAGGGGTTGGTGAGGGTTATAAATGGGGAAATAGAAAGGGTTGAGAGGGAAAAAGACCATTGCACCCTCATGTGCATTGCACATGACAAGAATTAACTGAGATTTCTAACCAGGTTTGGCCTAAGGACAAAACGTGCAAGATTTTGGAAAGTTAAAAACACCGTCTGTAAACTTTTGGCTAAAAGGACAAGATCTGCAATTGATGTAAACATAGAAGACAAATCTTGTAATTTACTCTTTAGATTAAATGATATTCTAATTTATTAATTTTTGAGATTTTGGTTTATATGGGATTGTAAATTGGTTGGTTTTGTTCACGTGATTAAGGAGTATAATATAATACAAGAAAATTCATTGTTCGGTTTCAACGATTTTAACGTCACTTCGTTAGTGTAGTGTTAAACATTCGACTCTTTTCACTCAAAACCAAACAACTAGACAAAAACGAATCAAACATAATCAAGTAGATATTACATTTGATTTCGTAGTTTCAATTTATTAAGATTTCAACCCAGAACTGTTGACACTATTTAATCTTTTAATATCTTTAATAATTGCCCATGACATTATAGCCTAGTGATACCTTGGGTGGCACATTTATACTTCAATGGTCCGTCAGTGATTCAAAATTTGTCGTTTGAAAGAAAAAAATAGCTTTCCATAGTTGAAAACTTGTCAAACTATGTAAAATTGTATCATATTATATATTTTATTGTATTACTATAGTGAAGTTAACTCTTTTTGGACCAATCCACAAACCATACCATCAACCTGGTTTAAAAAATACACATGCAAATACTTTTCAAATATTTCATCTCCTTCAAACAAAAGAAAATTATTAACTACAAATCTTCAATGGGGGGGGTGACTGAAATGCAGTGGAAAGGAGGTTATGACGTGTAGGAATGCAGCGTCGGCGGAGGGTGTTGCTAGGTAGTAGCGACGACAATTTAAGCAAACAGAACACATGGTAATCGAGAGCTAAACATGGTGAAATTTTGTTCTATTTGCTTTCTCACCAAAGAGAAAAAAAAGTTGCTAAATTAACTAAAGCAGATTCTTTTAAAGGAACAAGCCTGGATCATAAAACCTGCTGGGCATGACATAAATGTCCCATTACCCGGGCATTCGCACAACTGTTACAACAGACGAAAACAACTACTGCTTTCAAATTTTAGCTTACAAATACAATACCAAGGGCCATATCCGCTTCCTCCAAGGTTGCAGAGTTACCCTTCAATTTTTACTGCATAAAATAAAAATAATATAAGAACAAATTATGAAAAATAAAGTAAAAAACACATATATACAAGGAGGGTTCAATGTGAAACCATAAATAATGTGACCAAATGCATCATCGTGTTATGTTGTACCTGAATTAGTGTATGCATAAGCGCAGATAAATTTATGTGTATTATCTTAAAATATCTAAAAGTAGAGTAAATTACTTTTTGAGTCCCTGTGTTTTAGTGGTTTTAACCACTTGAGTCTAAAATCAAAAAGTTTAACGCCCTGAGTCCCTAACCACTCATTTTATAACATTTTGAGTCCAACTTTTAAGACTTGTACTTTTGATTTTGGACTCAAGTGGTTAAAACCACTAAAACACAGAGATTCAAAACACGTTATAAAATGAATGGTTAGGGACTCAGGGCGTTAAACTTTTTGATTTTGGACTCAAGTGGTTAAAACCACTAAAACACATAGACTCAAAAAGTAATTTACTCTTAAAAGTAAAAGGGTATAAATACAACGGTTTTTGTTTCTCACTCCTCTCTCCCGAAATTCAAAAAACAACATAGAACAAATTAGTTTCATTGTTTGTGTAGATAAATAGAACTAGGGATGAGCATTTGGTATCAAATACCGATCCCGATCCCGTCCCGTACCGATCCCGAAAATACCGTACCGAATTTTTTTCGGTACCGGAAACGGTATCCACTTTTTGCGATTTTCGGTGTTGGTATTTTCGGGATCGGTATCGGTTCGGTACCGTACCGGTAAAATACCAACTTTTACCTTCAAATACTGCTACCGTACCGATACCATACCGATACCGTACCGTACCGACATATTCCGGTAAGCAATACAAAAATATACAAACAAATTAGTTAGATGGTATTTTATAAGCATAACCTACAAATATATGTAAGTGTGTGTGTGTGTGTGTGTATATAAAATTTGAAATTGCAATTGATGAGACTAACCTCCGCATCTTCTGCACCAGATTTGGTGATCTCCATCTTATGGTCTTCTGATAAAATAGATGGAAAAATACCAGTATAATGAAATGGCTAATAAATATAAAAATTTGCGTATGAAAAACAAGGTTAATCGAAAACTTACCTCCGTCCTCTGGAATATCAGAAGTCCACAGAGTGAGGTTGTCCCTCAGAAGCTGCATAATTAAAGTGCTATCTTTGTATGATTCCTCACTCAAGGAGTCAAGTTCCGAGATTGCTTCATCAAACGCTTGTTTTGCCAGGTGGCAGGCTCTGATAAATACCAATGTTTTAAGAAAACACAATTTAGAATGCACTTTTCATACAAAGAAAACCAAAAAGATTGTTAACAAATTTTGTTACCTTTCAGGAGAGTTCATTATCTCATAATAGAAAACAGAGAAGTTCAAAGCCAAACCCAATCGGATCGGATGAGTAGGAGATAAATCCTCTGCAGCAGTTGAAGCCAACTGCGGGAAACATAACGGTAAATACATAATACAAAATTTGGCCCTTTGTTATAAATATAAGAGTAAATTGCCTGGGTGGTCCCTGTGGTTTGCCAGTTTTTCACCTTTAGTCTCCAACTTCCAAAAATAACATGTTTGTTCCATGTGGTTTGATCGCTTGTTACTCAGGTAGTTCCCTGACTGGATGACCGTTAGTTTATCTAGTTAAGACTTAAGTCAATGTGAAATGACTAAACTTCCCTTTATAATTAAAAAACAATAATGATAATAATAAAATCAACAAACACAAGGGCACCTGCCTTTATTTCTTTATAAGAAAATGCATCTTAAATTAAAACAAAAAAAAAAAAAAACCCATCAGTTTGTTTATTCTGAAGAAAATCAATTTAAAAATAGTTCTCCTTCTTCACATAGACTAAAGGGTAGTTTAGTCATTTCACATAAAGACTTAACTGGACAAATTAACAGTCATCCAGTCAGGGGACTATCCGAGTAACAAGTGATCAAACCACAGGGAACAAATATGTAGTTTTAGAAAGTTGCGGACTAAAGGTGATAACTAGCAAACCACAGGGATCATCCAGGCAATTTACTCTAAAAGTCTAAATATAAATAAAACGGAATCACACGACCTGTTCAAATTGCAAGAATTACTGAACTGCAGAATAAAAAAAAAAGCAACTTACTTGATAAGCCTTTAGTGACTGATCAGCTGCTTCTTTTTTGTCATCACCAAACTTGAACTCCGCAAGATACCTATAATAGTCCCCTTTCCTGCATGCCAATAAAACACGTTAGAAAATATCTAGAACCATAAAAGCTTAAGGTCGTCCCCAGTTGAGAAAAGGGTACCCCGTTAAATTATGTAAAGGTTGTATTCTTAGAACAAGTTAAACAATCAGCAACCACATAAAATGGGACAAGAATGTTCTTTTGGACCTTTTTCCCACACTTATATGTAAAACTCACATCTTGTAGTAGAAAACAGTAGATTCTCCAGCAGAGGAAGATGGAATCAGATGCTCATCAATCACAGTCATGATATCATTGCAAATGTTAGACAACTCGGTTTCCACCTTCTGTCTATATTCCTTAATTCGCTTTACATTAGCTTCATTGCCCCTTGATTCCTCTTTTTGCTGAATGGAAGACAATATCCTCCACGATGCCCTACGTGAACCCACCACATTCTTGTATCCAACTGACAGCAAATTTCTCTCCTCGACAGTTAATTCGATATCCAAGTTTGCTACTTTCTTCATAGCATCCACCATCTCTGAACAAAAAAATAACTCCATAAGATCAATAATGATGCGAACAATACAGATCAATCATCAAATAAACTTCTACTGTTTTATATGTAAACATGAATAATGAACACTTATACGATCTTATAAACATTGAATTCGCACAAAATATGTAGTCCTCTGAATTCATTTTCCCCATTACATCATCATCTACCAAAATATAGTTTTAAAAACAGTCAACGTGTGATATGTTAGAGTCAGATTCCAGTTTTACAACTTTAACATAGTCTATCGTATCAAACATCAAATAAACATCTACGATTTATTATATGCATATAATGTGCGTCATGAACACTTATTCAGTCTTAGACCATGCGTAGTGGTTTGATGAATAATGCCCCCACCCTGGGGCGTTTTCTGCCATGTGGCAGTCCAGTCAACATGGGGGCATTATTGGGCGTTTTTGCAAAAGTGGCGTAGTGGAATAATGCCCAATAACGCTCCATCCAATCATTACACAATTATTTATTTTTTTAAATTAAAAACTTAAAATAATTCATTAAATTAAAAAAAATTACAATACTAGAAATAAAAAAACAATAAAAACCGACTAAACTTAAAAAAAAAAAAAACAGGAAATAAAAAAAACTGGAAATAAAAAAATAAATAAAAACCACAGGTGCCTAATTTGCCATTTTTAAACTTAAAATAAAACCACAGGGGCCTAATTTGCCATTTTTAAACTTAAAATAAAACCACAGGGACCTAATTTGCCATTTTTTAAACTTAAAATAAAAACCACAGCCGCCTCCCACAGTCCAACTCTTCTTCTTCTTCTGACCTTCTTCTTCTTCTTTGACCTGCAACCTCCGGCAAAAATTTCCGGCAATAAAAGGTTGATGACGAAAGCTAACTCGTTCCCATTGGTCCATCATTTGCCCCTTCCAGCGTTATTCAAAAAACGCCAAACACAAAATCGCCCAAGATCACGCCCGAAAACGCCGCAGGGGGCGGAGTAGGGGCGATATCCGGCGTGTTTGGGCAGTTTTTTGGACAAAAAACGCCCGATTACGGGTGGTCTTATAAACAATAAAATCACACACACTACGCAGTCCTCTGTATTCAATTTTCCCCATTACATCTAGCTATATTAGTGCATATAAGCGCCTTCATACACCAAAATCACTTTAAAAAACAGTCAATATTCGATACAATAACTTCAGATTCTAATTTCACAACTTCAACAGTTGAACACAATTTATTACATCCATCGTGTCATTTTACACAGTTACAAAGGATTAGTATCAATCTAAAAACGTTAAAACACTAAAAACAAATACAAATTCAACCTCAATTTCAAAAACAAAAAGCATACAGTCTGTATAACCTCTAAACCCTAATTCTAACCTCCACACTTCCTCTAGTCACTATTTCCCGAAATTTGAACAATCCGCTAACAGTTTCGTAACCCTAGGTGATCTCTATATGTAAAATAACGAAATTAACATGTAAACAACACATCTACATGAATTACCGATCAAAATCATGAAATTGCAGGATAAAATAACGAAATTAAGATGTAAAGAACGGATCTACGATGAGATAAACATGCTAACCGTCATAGCGTTCGGCTTGCTCGGCGAGTTTGGCGATATAGATGAAGTTTTCGCGTTCTGCAGAAGCCGCCATGGATGCTGATCTTCAAGCTCTCAACTGCTATTTTGTTTTTTTGTTTTTTTTTTCTTTTTTGTAAAATAAGAGAGTGTTATTGTTTGTTGTGTGTGTGTGTGTGTTTGTTCATATAGTCAAATGGAATGTTTGTTTCTTGACACTAAAGTTGATTGTTTTCCACTTGTTACACTAAAAATATGAATTTTAAGATGGGAAGTAAATTAAGTGCGGGTTTGGCTACAAACGAACCAAATGTTTGGCGAATAGTTCGTGAAATGTTTGACGAGAAGTTTGTATGTGTTTGTTCGCTTGTTAAACAAACGAACGCGAACAAGAAATTTCGTTCGTTTAGTTAATAAACGAATATGAACAGAGGTCGCGTTCGTTCATTTATGTTTGTGAACGTTCGGTAACGTGTTCGTTTGTGTTTGATAGTTCATTAGTGAATATAGTTTTTATATATTATTTAAATACTTTAAATTTTCGACAAATAAAATATTTAATAAGTGCCGGTGTATTATATATTTTGTTCATGAACGTTAGTTTGTGCTCATTTGCGTTCATCAACGTTCGTTTTCATTCGTTTCCTAAAGTTGGCAAATAAACACAAAGGAACACAAACAAGTTCATTTATGTCAATGAACATCGATATGGTATCAGATCTTCCAAGAACCACAAATACCCAAACCAAACTGATATTTATCCCTGGGAATATCTTCGGTCGATTACAATCACTTATAACTATCGATCTAACTCTACACACGATTATCAACTAGATAATCTTTACACAACTATCAGATAACAAACTATGAACACAGATTCAAAGTGAATTTGTGCTTTACAAGAATGAAACCCTAACTGATTTGTGGAGAGGGAGAGAGTAAAAGTGACTGAATGATGAGATAGGATACCTCCCTCTTTATTTATAATGGACATCACAAGTATAATATACACTTGTATGATACGCCAAGTTACATGTCTGCTCAAGTCCATGTCATATGTATCTTCAGCCCATGTACAACAGTCCAAACAGCAGCCCATTGTTACACCCCGACCACGTAGGACAACAAACCGTGGCGGAAACGTCGGGGAGTGTTGTAACAGAAGCTATTGTTTCATAACCATGGATACAAAAAGTGTTTCGTTTTATTGATAATATTGAACATTACATTGTCTTGACACAAAACAAACAAGCTACATATCGTCTATCACTTGTTATTATGTCACTAAGGCCTTGTCCAGATCCTACGTGACGCATGCATCCTAGAATCAATCAAGCAACATCACCTGAAACATATGTAGAAACAAAGTCAGCAAAGAAATACTGGCGAGTACATAGGTTTTATGAGAGCATCGGAATTACGGCTTCGTTTACATGTTGCATTACTTTAGTAGACTTCAAGAGTCGAAATACAAACCTTGTTTTTGAAAAATGTATTGCAACATAATTAACCAACTCAAATCAAGATGGTTATAGTTTATAAAATCTCGTAGCCATGATTCTTAACCCCAAAAATATTTGTTTTAGAAAACCAACTTGTAAAACATCTTGTAAAAACTTGTTAAAAACTCGTATGGTTTATATCTTTTAGAAAACATCGTTGTGTGACATCGTTTCAAAATCGTTTACCCAAGTGAACTAAATAACGCCACGGTATGTAATATGATGAAAACACTTATATATAGGAAGTACCAGCGGCGTATCCACCATGATTTCATCACATTACACCCGTCTCGTTATCTATACACTAACCAAAAATCAATCGTTTTTCCAATTCGTTTAACTTGTTCAAATCATTTCCAAATCGTTAACTCCTTTAAATCGTTTAAAATCATCCTCGTTTTAATTGTGAAAACTTATATATGGTTGTCTCGCTAATAACATTCAAACCTTTGTGACTTGACCACCTCGCGTCTCGCTTCTCGCGTTAACAAACCACAAAGGGTAAATTAACTAACATCAGATTCAGTCGTTACCCACAACCCCCACACATAACCATGGATGATGTAAAATAACGGGATTTGTCAGATCCTATGGTACCATAACCTAATACTGGTCGGCTTGATCAATGCTAATGAATGTCATTTGTTATGTAACTACAACCAACAAGTTTGTTCACTTTATTGAAATCGTTATTAGTTTTGTATAAACCATCTTAATTGTTTTTGAAAAACCATCGTTTAAACTTTGAAACCATTTCGTACATATGAATCACCCCAAAACAATTGAAAACAGTAAAATAGGGGAGCTATGTACTCACATGTAGTGCAAAGTATCCTCAATCAATAGAACTTTAAACAACCTCAAGCAAACCAAAGGAATCAAGTAGCACCTAGTAATCGAACCACTAGTCAAACAATAGACGCCTAAATCCGACGATCGGATAGAATGAAGTCTCGTAAACCAAATGAGTGTTGGAACTCATATGATATGGTTTAACAAAGCTTACATCCTAAATTGAAACCTAACCTAAGTGCTTTCGACCCATCGCGACCCATTAAGGTAGCTTACGCTACTTTAACGCGTCGTGTGCGCAAAAGCGCGTTCAAGACGTCTAACTAGTCCTATGACAAGTATTATATGCCCATACATGTTTAATTATGTTACATAATCAGCTACGTGTCAAAGGTTTAGGTTACATATGCTTAATTACCAATTATGTATGAAAAGGGTATTTTGGTAATTTACCAAAAAGCATATAAACTACCTATCATGCGACTAATCAAACCTAAGTTACCATAAGGTATAACCTCGGAAGGTTATTCCCTACGCTACTATGGTCACTTAACATGTTTGGTCGGATCCTAATGATCGACCAAACGGGTCGTGTTCGAAAGTCTAAGCGGGTGTTTAGTCCGCTTGACTTTCGGCTCCACACAAGCACTAATCTTAAAAAAAGTGGCAAACTATGTTTAGTTAAGTTAGAAAACAGGTTTTGATATCAAAACAAACGGTTTTGATATCCTAGAGTAGTTTGGTTACAAAATACGTGAGAAAACGCATTTTGGCCGAAACTACGACTCGTCACTGAGCCTAGATAACATGGTAATCAGTAGGTATAGTCACTAGGGACTATAACCATCGTGATTACGCTCACGTTATGAAGTTCAAACGAACTTCGCGTTGACCATAAACTGGTCAAAGCAGAAAGTCAAACGCAGTTTGACTTTAACGACAAAAACGAATGAAAAGAACGAAAGAATACTTACAGAAGGTCCCCGCAAGCTCTTGATCCGATTTACTCTCAGGTATGAAGCATAAACTTCAACTTAGAGAGCCAAAATCAGATTCAAGTGTGCTTTGGGAGGAAGTGAGGGTGGGTATTTATAGGAATTCAAGAACCGTTAAGATCGTTCATCGAAAACTGAGCTTTGATCTGGACCTTACATGTGTGCCCATGGTTTTCTAAAACCATGGGAGTCCCTAATATGAGTCATAATGGACTAGGTTCATTGAATACCAGCCCATGATTTTGCAAAACCATGGGTTAAAACCATCAACACTTCAAAATGGACTAGGCTCATTGAATCTGGTCAGAAATTTCAAAAATGGTCCCTGCACTTGTAAAACTTGATTTTTTTGCACTTTTAAGCCCCGTTAACCCCATTTCAAGGCTCTAAAATAAAGTTAAAGTATAGGGAACTCAAAACATGCTCAAAAATATCTCAGATGTCGGTTCGTTTGGTCGTACGTTGCGTTATTCGCTTAATTACGACGGAAGTCGTAACGAACGCAAAAACGATCCAAATCAAGCGACGAATGGATTTTTATCATGCCAAACACTAAAACATAATATTTTAATGATTACACGAATTTTTGGATGTCCGGATATATTCAGAACGTAAAATATGCGCGAAAATGCAAACTTGTGCACTTTTTGACGCTTTTAGTCCCTATTGATCAATAAAGTTTATTTTAGCATACCGAACCCCTCAAAGCCTATTTCTAAGCTATGTAAAGGTTATATAGGGTATATTTAACTTATTATCAAGTTCCAGAATGTTCGTTACTATACAAATCGGTATAGTTTCACAGTTTGACACAAATAGTCCCTGCGATCGAACAAACTTGATTTCAACACACCAAACCATCCAAAACTTATTTCTAAGTTATGTGGAGGTTATTTAAGGTATGTTAAGCTTATTTCACTATTCTGGAGTGTTTGCTGCATTAAACTGGTTATATTTACGCATCAGTGCGCGTATAACCTTCCAGAAAGCGATTTAAAGCTTGAAATTGGAATCTAATTAAATTGTAAAATCACCAAACATAATTACACACATATTAACATCAAATCACATATAATAACACCAAAGCACATTGTTTTATTGATAACCAACATTGTTTTACATTGTACAACGATTAATAGAACACAGTTGTCACACCCATCGCTTGATCAGCATATATCAGCCCACCTCGCACATAATATAAAAAACGTTCATATAAACAAACATTTTATAACAATAAATATTATGTATGTTACAATATTCTATTGTAACAGTTTATATAAGTCATTGAGAATGAATGAATCATGTTATCCTTTAACACCCCCTCTCAGCTCAATAACTAAATGCTCAAGTCCATGTCCTATGTATCTTCAGCCCATGTAAAACAGTCCAAACAACGGCCCATCACTTGATCAACATATATCAGCCCACCTCGCACATAATTTAAAAAAATGTTCATATAAACAAACATTTTATAACAATAAATATTATATATGTTACAATATTCTATTGTAATAGTTTATATAAGTTATTGAGAATGAATGGATCATGTTATCCTTTTAACAATTCCCTTAACAAACAAACACGAACATAAAATCTTGTTCGGTAAGCGTTCATGAACACATATATTTCTTAACAAACGAACACGAACAAGGTCTTGTTCGTGTTTGTTCGGTTCCTTTGCAGCCCTAAGTGCGGGTTAGGTTTGCGGAATGTTATGGAAAGTTAACTATGTTACAGGAATTAGAATTTGAAAGAATAAAATTGATGGCAGAGCGATGAAAATGGTTTTGGCATTGGCGGTGACGGTGGTGCGATGATATGACATGGGTTGCGAGAGTGGTGACGTCGACGGGGATACTATTTTCTTTGGTTTTATTTTTTTTTTCGTAATTTGGAAGGAATGTTAGATTTTTTTACCTAGAAAGAATTTGACAAAGTTCATTCCGATTTCAATTTAGCTTATTCTTCAACCATATATGTTATCATTTAAATTACCTTTAATTCATATTCTAATTCTAATTCCCTTGATTTTAAGCAATCAAACACCTTGCAAGTATATTGTTAGGTTTACTGATCGTTTTTTTTTTTCATCCTAACTACTTGATCGAAACATGATAGTTCTTGGAGAAGAAATAATAGGAATGCATGACCTTTGCTTCAAATGATTTCATTGCTTCGAAATTTAATGAAATATCAGTCTATCCCGATGCTACATGTTAGAGTTTTACAACAAGTTATCGTATAATTATTCTGAAAAAAAATTGTCATGGTTTTTTATTAACCATGTAGGATGACAATTGTGAGGTTTGTTGAAACTTTGACTAATGAAGAATTTTTCTTGTATGATTTACATATCATATCATAATATAATTCATCCTACTTTTGTTGACAATTGGAGTGATAGCTTCCAAAGAATGGCTTGTTGTATTTGTTCACAACTTTTGTGAGATAACGATGGTTTTAAGAAGAGTAAACTGTTACACAATACAAAGTGGGCAGTTTTGTGGGCGTTTTTGCCCTCTTTCACACCCCAAAACGCCGACAAAGCCGCCTCCATGGCGTGTTTTGTGGTTTTTGGTTCCCAGGCATTTTTAAAAGCACGCCCAAACCCCATTTGATGGGCCAATCATATCTAACCCTTTTCTTCTTTAGTCCATCAATTTTTTTCATGGTTTTTTTTTAATTCTTTACACCCCTTTTAACATAATGCTCATATCCCCACTATACCCATTTTAGAAAAACGCCCCATTGCTGACTGGGCTGCCACATGACGCAAAACGCCCAAGGGTGGGGCATTATTTACACCAACGACTACGCATGGTCTTAAAATAGTCCCTGAGATTTGTTCACTTTTGCCACTATAGTCCAAAACTCAAACCTTTTGAATTTGGATCCCTGTGGTTTCAATTTTGTTTCCATTTTCATCCAAAGGCAAAATCTTGTCAGATTTTTCAGTTAACATCCAGTTTTTTTTGCTTTTTCCTCCCTTTTAATGAAGGGCAAAATGGTCAGATTTTTTTATTTGTTATAATAAAACGTTAAAAAACCATTTTACCCTTCATTAAAAGTGAGGAAAAAGATAAAAAAGCTGGATGTTAACTGAAAAATCTGACCAGAGTTTGATTTTGGATGAAATTGACAACAAAATTGAAACCACGGGGATCTGGATTCAAAAAATTTGAGTTTTAAACTAAAGTGACAAAATGATTAAATCTCAGGGACTATTTTGGCAGTTTACTCTTTTAAAGAAATACATTGATGGTTGGACCAATTATTTTCAGCATGTATGTGGTGATAAAAGATAATATAAAAGTAATGTGGTAAATATGCAAAGATAAAAAGTTGAGAGTTTTATCTTTTATGTTGGCAAGTGGGTGGAAGGCGACAAGAGGGGCCCATCCCCCAAAGCCTATACATTAGAGTATGACTCCCACTCATTGTGCGACACGTAAGACAGGCTGGCACGTGCCTTTCTGTGATAATAGCAACTTGGTCTCTTTCGTTTAGGCTGGAGGGTGTGGGGGCGCTATCCCCGCCAACTCAGTAACTATAGCGTCCCGGGGCGCTATACGACCACATCCACGAAATTAAAGAGGGGCGCTATAGGAGGGGCTCCATCATGGTAACGAGGGAGAAGGGCTTTATCAGGTGGGGCCCACTTGTTTTGCACCAATGAAATCTTTTTTTTTTTAATATGGCGCTCCATCACACCATGCAAATTAAAGGGGGCTCCATGGCTGAGGTGGATCCTAGGTGGCGTTGACGTGGCCTGATAAAGCCCCTAGGGGCCTCCAACCACACCCTCCAGCCTTATACTATATGGTATCGATTTTGGCTAAGAAACGGTTTAACCAGGTGTATTGGACGGTTCAATCGGGTGTAGCGGACGGCTTAACTGATACAAGCGGCTGGTTTGAAACGGTTTTAAAACATTGTCGAAAACCGTATTTACAACGTGGTGCGCTAGCCCTTTTGATAATATTAATCCTAGAACTTTATTATCATATAGGAGTAAGTTTTGCGTTAAAAAAATAAATCGTAAATCAAATCGAATCGAATTATATGTTCAGGTTTAAAAAAATCTGAATTCGATTGGTTATTTAAGTTCTGTCACTTAGGCTCTGTTTGTTTGCATCTGAATGGAATCAATTAGAGATTGACTCTGATTCGGTCAGAGGATTTGGTGTTTAGTTTGACATCTGAATGAGGATTTCAAAGTCTTAACCATTCAGATTTGAGGAGGCGCTGAACCATTAAGAGGAGTGGAGCCTCTTATTCAATCAGAGGCTCTGATTCACTAGACAGGGCCTAATCTAATTCGGTTACAAATTCAGAGGAGTGGAGCCTCTTATTCAATCAGAGGCTCTGATTCACCAAACAGGCCTAATCTAATTCGGTTACAATCTTAACTCATTCTTATTTAGCCCACCATGTTTCGATAACAAATAATGGTTGTTCACTTTTTTATTTGAAAAAAAAGTGGATCTGAATGTTGTTAATATGTTATATTTGGTTTATTATTAAAAATAATTAGATTTTTATAAGCATGCTCTTAATTTATTATACCAACAACAACAAGTTCTATAACTATCATATTAAATTTACTTCAATATTACATTTACTAAGTGATTATATTTCTCATTTTGATTTTGTATTTGATTAATCAAAAACACATGTAGACCAAGTTAGGAATACAAGCATGCCCAAAACATATTAATTAATATCAATCATGTTGACCCCCCCCCCCCTCCCCTTTTGTATTTTTATAAATAGTTAACTTTTCGGTAAATACTTGGGACACAATTATGTAAATAAATCTATATAATAAAAGAAACCAATAGAAGGACACATGTCAACCATTTATTTTTTATAGATAACTAATATCAATTAAAAGATAATTATAAAATTAAATTTAATATAAATTTAAACACTTTGTATCGGAGATAATATAATATTTTAAAATATTTATCAGATTTCAAAATTATTTATCCTGAAATTAACAAAAGATGTAAGCTATCTACTGGTCCGAGATGGTCCAGGAAAAACTAGAGGCAAGATCGTTCAGATACGTGATCATATCGAGATAGCCTAATGTAAATGATTTATTTATTTTATTAAACTGAGTTGAGAGTTGAACACGAAAATAAAAGTATAGAACCAATAAACATTGATTAATATTTTTGTTTACACCTTATAAACTATGTTTACGTGACATTTATAAGAATCATCACCGCAATCACCCCATCCATCGTATACCGAGTATATCCGTTGGTTTTTTTTAAAGATATAAATTTTTATTAGATTCATTCAACCCGAGGTTTTTTATAGATTAACATTTTTATTTTTCAGAGTAAATTATGATTTTGGCCCCTGTGGTTATATCATTTTTACCCTTTTATCCCAAAAAGTAATCTTTTAACATCTAAGTCCCCAACGTCTTTTTTCTAACCCTTTTGGCCCCTAACACTAACCCCATCCATTTACTTTTAGGGGCCAAAAGTGTTAGAAAAAAAAAACGTTGAGGGCTAAAAGGTTTAGAAAAAAAGACGTTGGGCGCTCAGATGTTAAAAGATTCCTTTTTGGGCCAAAGGGTAAAAGTGATATAACCACAGGGGCCAAAATTGTAATTTACTCTATTTTTTACTATACAAAATTACATTTATGCAACTCGTGTAATACACGGGGTTTTTAAAAATATAACTTTTTTTTTATTATGTAGTATATAAAATTAGATTTATTTAATCCATATAATACATAGGGTTTATAAAGATATAACTTTTTATTGTTTGGTATATAAAATTACATGTGTTCAACCCGTATAACACACGAGGTTCTTAAAAATGTAAAATTTTCATTATTTAATATATAAAATTAAATTTACTTAACACATGTAACCTTTTTCATTATTTAATATATAAAATTAAATTTACTTAACCCGTACAATACACGAGGTTTTTAAAAATACAACTTTTTTATTATTTAATATATATAAATTACATTTATTCAACCCATGTAATAAACGAGATTTTTAAATATATATTGTTTTATTATTTGGTATATAAATTTAAATTTATTCAACCCGTCTAATAAACGAGATTTTTGAAAATATATTGTTTTATTATTTGGTATATAAAATTACATTTATTCAACACGTGTAATACACGGGGTTCTAACCTAGTAACTAATAACGCTAATTGTCACACTTAAAAAAAATAAAGTATACAAGTTTTTATTTAGTTCTTGGAGTTGTATACTAATAATTAGTTTTGTATTAAATAAAAGAAGTCACCAACTATATTTTTAGAATATGATAATATAAAAAAGACAAGTAGAAAGAAAATAAACTTCAATATCACTTGTGATCAAGTGTACAATACATTATTAGCTTCATGGATAAACCATCATCGATATGCATACATTACAACTTCATTAAACGCATAGATCGATGAACTCGAGAAAACAAGGCCGAGACAAAGTTCGAAAAACGAGAAAAAAAAAACCCGATATGCTTGCATAACGGTTAACCTTTAACCGGTGTTCTGCATTCCAGCAGCAATACCCTTCATGGTCAAGATGAGTGTGTCCTCCAGACCCGGGGCATACTCACTGGTTGGGTTCAAGTGGATAAGTTCATCAGCCGGTTTGCTTGGCTCAGCATATTCTTTCGAAATATGCGGCCTTAAGGTCACATGATAATTCGGGTCACGGGTCCGTTTTAGAGTATACGCTTGACAAACGTTTAAGGTTGTGATGTATGAATCACGCAACTTAAGTCTTTGTTTCAAGTAGGGATCGCCCTCGAGCAGGTCCTTGTGTCCAGCAATCTACAAATCCGAAAATAGAATCAGATTAGTGGTGTCGGCCCGTTTAGTTATTAAATGAGCTTATTCGGGTCATGTTTTTATCTTTAAATAGCTATTGGCAACTGAAATGTACCAAAAAGAGGTATAAGGGTATTTTATGAAAAAAAAAAAAGGTGTAAAAGAAATGGACAATGTGTATTAGCAGCCAACCCGAATCGACCCGTACCAAAAGAAACCCGTTTGATTCGAAACCGTATTGACATGAAAGAGAGTGAGTTATAAACGTCGAAAAATGTACCTTGAGGAGATAATCTTTGGTTTCTTCATAGTTAGCTCTTAACGATTCTCCAAAGGGCCATAAGTCTTCAGAAACAAGTAGCTTGTCGTTCAAGGCAGCAATGCCGGGGTCTCCTTTAGCAAACACCATTTCAACTAAATCGATGGTGACCCGAAAGAAAGGCCATTTTTTGTACATTTCTTGAAGCATTTGAAGATTCTTGCTGTCTTTTTGAATGACTTGTTTGAATGCAGCACCGAACCCGAGCCAAACAGGGAGATGGAACCTGGTTTGGGTCCATGCAAAGATCCATGGAATGGCTCGAAGTGATTCTATGCCGCCACTCGGTTTTCGTTTTGATGGGCGACTTCCGATATTCATACGCCCGTACTCCATTTCTGGTGTGGCCTGTAGAATTACAAAAAAATGTGTTGGGGTTAACTTATTTTTTTTATCTATGTTTCGAACCCGCTGCAGAGTGCGGGTGGTAAGCCACTAGTTAGTAAAATTAGATAACAAGATGTGTATTGAAGAAATAAATTGAAATTATTAAGATAAGACACTCACAAGGCGGAAATACTCGACAAAACGTGGTTCCTGGAACACAATAGAACGATACTGTTCGGTTGCAACAACCGCCATCTGGTCCATAAGTTCACGCCACTCGGGCCTCGGTGAGATCGGCGGGTTCATTCCGTGCTCAAGTGTAGCTGCACAGAATCGTTGCAGCGTTCTAAAACACAAATGTTCCTCACCAAACGATTGCTCAATAACCTCCCCCTGAACTGTGACTCTTAACGACCCCTGAATGGTCTCAGCAGGTTGGGACAGGATAGCAAGATGGGTGGGCCCACCACCTCGGCCCACGGTCCCACCACGCCCGTGAAACATAACAAGTTTAACTCCAAACTCTTTTGCAACGTTTTTCAGCTCTTCTTGAGCTTTGTAAAGCTGCCACGCAGCAGAAAACCGCCCAGCGTCTTTTCCGGAATCGGAGTACCCGATCATGACTTCTTGTTTCCCGTTAATTCGGTTTTTGTACCAATCGACTGAGAAAAGACGGGCCATAGCGGCAGGGGCAGCTTCCAGATCAGCAAGTTTTTCAAAAAGCGGGACCACGCGTAACGGTTGTTTTACGTGGCATTCGCGTTGAAGAAGCTCGACAGCGAGGACGTCAGACGGTGACGTGGCCATTGAGATGATATAAGCACCGAAACAATCAGCCGGGAGTTCTGCCAACACACCGAACGTGTCCAAAACATCCTTAATTTCCTCGGTTTTCGGGAGATCGGAACCGAAAAGCGGACGTTTTCCCCTGAGTTCAGCTAGAAGCCATTCTTGACGTTTTTCTTCAGACCATTCACGGTAGGACCCGATTTCCAGATGTTGAGTGATTGCGTCGAGGACGTCTGTGTGGCGATCGGATTCTTGTCGTATATCGAGTTTCACTAGTGACAGCCCGAATGTCGACACCTGTCGTAGAAAATCTAGAAGGCTTCCGTCAGCAATCACACGGTCACCGCACGCACATAGTGATCGGTAACATAGCTCCAGGGGTTCTAGGAACTGTATAAATTTATAAAAAAAAAAACATAATTATATATATCATAAAGAAAAGGACATTAGAGTCAAGCTAACAAATAAAGAAAGTAATCAGTGATACCTGTTCAACATTGGTGTAAACCGCCTCTTCTGGAATGTCGGATATATCATGCGCTAACAAATGGCGAGCACGTTCACGTGTATTATATAACTTATCCCTTACATCACCGAGAATTACACGATAAGGTTCAGTGGGAGGAACCTGTTTCCAGAACTCTATAAAAAATAAAACAGAAACCGAAAAAAATTACGTCGTGTTCTGTAAAACAACATATAACATTAGATACAAAAAATAATAAATTTGGACCATTTTGTACCTATGTAGTGCTTTACATCTCTCCTTGCTGTTCGAAAGAGGTCTTCAGCTCGAACGCGTAGTTCATCGGTACAACGCCACATGGACATCTAAGAAACCCAATGTTAGATTAAGATCAATGATCATTCATCATTAATCACAATGAGAAGATGCATAAAATTCAAATACCTCAAACATTAGATCCTCGATCTGCGAAAAGTACATGTTTGCAGCCATCATTCTTGCTAGTAAGCAAACATCCCTTGTTACCTCAGGAGTCACTCTTGGATTACCTGTATTTACGACAAACAAATGTTATTCGATTACGTATTCCATTTTAAGTGTATATGTAGCTTAAAAAAATGTGTTATAACATACCGTCACGGTCACCACCCATCCATGAAGAAAACTGAATAAGAGGTGCATTATACGGAACACGTTCATTAATCCCGATATTCTTTAGAGCGGTGTCGACACGCCGTAAGAACTTCGGAACACCCTTCCATATTGTTTCATGAAAGTAACTCATTCCAGCTCGCATTTCATCTTGCGGTGTCGGTTGGGTCCTTCTGATCTCATCGGTACGGAAAGCAGCTTGGATCTACAAAACAACATAAACATATAAACATAGTTTATATAAATGATATTTCACATAATGTAGCTTGGATCTAACAAGATTTTGGATCGGTAATACTTACTTCGCGATGTAAGGCCTCATCGAGTTCTTGCTTGTCATCGGGAGTGATGTCTTTAGCATATAACTGGGCCAGACAGTTACGGATCCTATGAAGATAAAGAGATCAATTTTAAAGTTGACTAATTGACCAAATCAGATGCATACACAGATTAAGGGAGTAAGGCATTAAAGGGTATACCTTCCATGCTTCTGAAGTAAAGATCTGCGGACCGATTGAGTCGGATGAGCGGTCAACACCAAGTCAACAGTTTGATTTTTGAGTGCATCAAAAACCTCTTCAGGGGACTTGTTAAGCTTATACACAAGCTTCTTAAGAGTTTCTTCAATATCCGATTCGGTTGTCGCATTAGCCTCATCGGCAAAATCACCCTTTTTCAGCTTGATCCTTCTACGGAAAGCGATCTGAACCTCTTCAGCCAGATTGGCTAAATTAAGCATGTGAGAGAAAGCTTTTGCAATGACAATCGAATCCCCTGGATCTAAACTGGTCAACACACTTCCGAGCTCCTCGAGCTTCTTCGGGTCACGCTTTCCCTCGTATTCAGCAGAAAGCTCATAGCATTCTTGAACCTACACAATCAAATATAATAATCAAGTCATCAATTAGTCACTTAACAAACCAAGAAAAAAAAGAAAAAAAAATATCTTTGATACATTTTGTTACACGATCAAACATGAAATCAAGTCATCAATTAATCACTTAACCGATCTAAGTACCCATTAATCACTAATGTTAATAGACTAACAAAAAAAAGTAAACATCTTTCTGAGGCATTTTGTCGAACACCTGAGGCTCTACATAAACCCTAATAAATTAAACAAAAAAAGTAACAAAATAATCAACTTATCAATAATGAGTAATGTTACCAATCTAAGTACCCATTAAGCCATTAATCACTAAAATTAAAAGCCCAAGAAAAAAAAGTGAAATTTTCTTTCACGCATTTCGTCGAACACCTGATGTTCAACTCCATAAAACCCAAAAAAATCAAACAAAAAAGTAACAAAAACATCAGACTACAAGAACTCATACCGTTTCCTTAAGATCTTCTCCATGTAAATCCTGAAGAATATCTAGAAACTTATCCAACAGCAACGCATCATACTCAATAAGCTTATCATCCTCTGAAACTTTTCCGGGAACCAAAAGCCTCAACTGAGCGTCGATCGATGCCAATTTCTCCAAATTCCGATTCGCCATTACACAGAATCTTTCTTCAAATTTCCCCCAATCCTGAAAAAAAAAAGTTAAAATAAAAGCAATCGGATCAATGACAACGTCACAAACTTGTGATCGCGGCTCATGATTCCATAAATCGAAGCATGAACAGTTCAGATTCAACATAAATTAAACAAAAATTGGTAGGTTGTTAACCTGATGATTGACGGATAGATTGATAGTAGATTTAGAGGTTTTGGTCAGTGATTTGAGACCTAAATGAAATGGTTTAGGGATCGGGTATTTATAGAGGAACTGGTTGAGTTTTCAGTGTAGAGTCGTCACCAAATAGGCATACTCCACGCCTGAATCAGAGGGATTTTTATATTTTTCTTTAAAGTGTTATTATTATTATTTAATTAATCCAATTTAATTAATTATTACATTAAAGCCCATAGGCATATTTCATGAGGCATTAGGCATATTACATTAAAGCCCACCCATAGGCATATTTCATGAGCATTAGGCATATTTCATGTTCAGAGAGTGAGGGTGGGGTATGTAGCGTCACGCAGACAACAGAGGGTTTACATTCAGATGAAGTAGCGGAGGGTTCGAGTCCCACAGACGACAGAAGTAAAGAAATTTGTCGCTAAAAAAAAATTAGGGAATATCGTGAGTGCTGAGTGTGGTTGTTTTTCATCATTTATTTTTTATTATTTTTAAACAAATGTTAAATAAAATAACAAATGAATAAAAGACTAGCATTAACTTATTTTTTTTAACATTACATCAATAAAAACATAATAAGTTTAATTTAAAAAAAGGTAAAAAACAAGTAAAGTGACTAACATGTCATGCTCAACCAAATTTTTCGGAAGTGAGTGTGAGTCTCGATTGAGTAGCTCTCGATGGTTTATTGCTATTTGACAGTGTTGTAAAAATCACGATTAGGCGGCGACTAGTCGGCGATTCATCGCTAGTCGTCCAGTAACTGAGTAATTTTTCGTTAATCAGTCCATTAATCGCTAGTCGGGCCTAGTCGGACCTAGTCGGCCAGCAAAAAATCGGTGATTCCGGCCAGATTTCGGTAAAAAACCTGTATATTACGTCCACAACCTCTAAATTCCGGTCACATTCCAACCAAACCATGTGAATTCCAACAATTAATCTTGTATACATAAAAAATGAGTTGAGTAAGAGTTAAAACCTAGCTATTTAAAATATTTACCGATAAAAATGTGTGTATATATATACATAAAACTGAAAATTACATATAAAAAACCCGATCCAATTAATCCCGAGTGGGCGCTAGTCCCCACCTCACTGGTCGACTAGCGGCTAGTGAGTTCTCCAAACTTGCTATTTGTTCCTCGTCAAGACGTCAACTTCTTTGGCAACCCGTTGGATATCATCTTGAAAGTGTTGTCGAGTTGTGTTCCTCTTGTCCCTGTAAAATCATATTAAATGTAGAATTACGGAAGTGTATACTATGTTCCTAATTTTGTTATCCTTCCAAAACCGTGTCGAATTTTACACGATATGCCAACGCTAGTTTAGGACAATGAATGGTCGTTCGGTATCCTTTCTTGCCAATTCTTAGGTTGATTTGATATTGTTTTTGTTTTCATCCGTGGACATATAAACAATATTATAATTATAGAATATTCAGGAAAATTCCCATCAGAAATGTAATAATCGTGCTTATCACCCTTTGACATAAAATGAAGACTCGGTGTGATAACATCTATGATGTTGAAAATTAGCGACTGATTTAGAACATTAATATCGTTTTTGGATCGGTAACACCAAAGAACGCATTCTAAAATCAAAGAGCATGTGATGCCACAGCTTCAAGCATTATCGTCGAGTCACATGATCACCTCGATGGTACTAACCTCACCCAGAAGTGGGTCAGTTTCACCACACCCTATATGTGCAATCGATGCTACCAAGCATATCAAGAAAGTCGCGTTCGGCTTCATGTAAATCATATAGTTGGATGTCATTGCGTCTGTCTGTAAATACTTATTACCTTAAATCCATCACCCCTTTACAGGATCTGTAAATACTTAACCTTGAAGTTTTTATGACATATTGAAATATTTTTTCCCATGATTCAATGCAGGTTCTATACATAATTTGACAAATTGTAGATGTGTACTTTTGTAATATGGTACCGATGAACTTTTACATCATACTTTTGCCTGAACCATGGCTTGTCTCTCTCTCCAAATCCACAACTATTCATTGGCATAGTTTTCAGTTCATATGAAAACAACGCCTAAATAATTAGTCAATATATATAGGATCTTTAGAAAAATAATTACGTACCAAACATTCATGGGTAGCTTGACGATCCAAGTTTAAATCATTTTTTTCTTGTAATTGGATGTGAACTTCATGTGTCACACCCCAACCGATGGTGAAACATCGGAGTGAGACGAAAACAAGATTGAAAAATACTTCATAACGACTAAATGTGTCAAGTATATAAAAGTAAATTTTTATTTTATTGCTAACGGTTCAAGTACATGATTTGGAAACAAAAGTACAACAAATAACGTATGACTAATCTAATAAACATAAATTAAAGTTTGGTGCATTTCTAGTCCTTCCTCCTATATTCTTTTCAATGTGTTATGATCACTATCCTGCAATATATAGTAAAATAACATGTCAACACATAAAGTATTGGCGAGTATACAAGTTTGTGTGTACTAGCATAAGTATAAAAGAGTTTATTGAAATCCACATGGCAATAACGTATACTAAGGCATCGCATATCATAATCTAGCATGCAACACATACTTGTCAACCCAAAGTTTCCCGCTAGCGTAATCTTGTCGTAGCAACGACAAGACCGTTTTGTTTGACTTAATATGACCTCAAGAATACGGGCGATGCGTTAATCCTATAGCGCTATACATGTTAAGAGAGGCTTGTATGAAGTTAATGACAGAGTTTGTGCAAGTAAAGTTTCAAACATGTATGTATTTCTAAGTATAAACGTATAAAGCATGTATGTTGGATTCGGTTGCATGGATAAAGTATTTACGTATAAGTGTTTGTGTGAGTTTTGGTACAATGTATATATTGCACCCAAAAGTGATAAAACGAAAAGGGGGTCATGTATACTCACGGTTTTGCAAAGCTTTCCAATTTAACGGAGAGTTGACGAGTTGTTGATATTGGAACACCGAAGTTACCCTACATTGGGGGAAACGAAGGTGTGTGAGTATTCGGATTTAATGGGGAGTTTGGATTCGGATTTAAGTATATAAAAGTATATGTACACGAAAATATATCTCGTCTAAATACTCATTCGAACACTAAGATTTTATGTGTTTTCATGGGTCCTAACTTGCCCATTAGAATCACAAACGAGGAATAAAGAACAAATATAATATAGCCTAAGTTCAGAACATCTAACCATAATCCGGTTAGTATCATTAATTTGGCTAGATATATATTTTATATTATATAGTATAAGTCTATCATATAATATCATATAATTCATGTAAGTCAAGCATGGAGGTAGGATGATTAACATCCATTGAACCTCATTGTATGAATTCACCAAAGCACAAGGTTATCAACATAGTTGATAACTAGGTTGGTCATGAATAATAATAATAATAATAATAATAATAATAATAATAATAATAATAATAATAATAATAATAATAATAATAATAATAATAAAAATAAATAATAATAATAATAATAATTACAAACTAACTAGTTTTCCAAGTAGCCATGTAAGATCAACTCGGGTGTTCCATACCCATCATGGCAAATGTTGGAGGTGGGGTGGGGTTGTGTTACTTTAAGTCTTGGAAGCTACTTAGATAAATATAACAAAAACAAGCAAGTGAGTTAGTGGAACTAGTTTGGAAAGCCAAGGCTCTCACGGTTCAGACCTTCACCAAAACAAAAGTCTCACCATATTGAAGATGGTGAGCTTGGATGGTTTCAACACTTGTAGGTTGTCCAAAACCTTGTCAAAACATAAAGTTTAGAGGGTGTTTGCACCTCTAAACTCATAAGAATCGACCCTAATCAAGCTCCATAACCAAAAGTTTGGTTAGAAGTAAGATGGGTGTAAGTTTGAATGAGTATAATCAAGTTCATAAAGATTTACATAAAGGTTCTTCCAAAACAGAAAGTTTGGACCACAAAATGGTGATGTTCCTCCTTGGTTTACCATGGTAAACTTGTGGAAACACTCCTAGAGGTGTTCCAAGCGTTCAAGTAGAATAAAAGATGAAGAAAAGTAAGATAGGTCCTCACTTTGGTACTTAGAGAATTCTGCCACAAGTTGCAAATCCAACTAATTTGGGAGTGGTTTGAGAGTGTAGGAGAGTTGGAAAAGGAAAAATGAGGTGATGGAGGTTTGGTTTTATAATAGAGGGTTAGGGTTTAGTGTTTAATGAGGTTTAAATGTGATTGGGGAAGGAGAAGGTGACCAATGCATGAGGCTGAAACAACATTCTGTAGATCGCCAGCCTTGGCGTCACGCGAAGGCAAAGGGGAAGGGGCGTCGCGTTTTGGCCACAACAGTTTGATTTTATTACCCTTTAACCCCTGAACTTTCATATGTTTGTCATTCCATGCCAAAACTTAAATATTTAACATGTTTTCAAGTATGGAACGCGTATGTAAGCACCAATTGCGTATCGTGAATGCGTGAATAGCATTTCGAAGGTATGGCAAGTATTAGATTGCATATAAACACGTAATTGATGATTGATTGTGTGTACAGTACGTATGTGTAAAGTATGGAATTTCACTATGATCAAAGACACGGATTACAAAGTTGGAAAAGAATACGAATATAATAAGATTATAAGTTTCCAAATATAGAGATACGAATATGCTTTCTAAATAGGGAAAGTATGGAAAATGCAGAGAGTTACACCCTGCTGGCTGCAATAACATTTGGGTTGTGATTATAATTTTTTGGTTGAAAATATCATCGGTCTCGGATGATGACGATGATGAAGATGACTTGGATGAGGATACCATGAGAGATGAAAAAGTTTAGAATATTGTGTAGATGGTAAAGTTGAATGGAGAGTTGTTTATTAATTATAAATGTAAAATGAGTTATGTAGGTGTAAGTTACTTCGTTTTTTTATTGTTTATAACTGTTATACAATAATGGCTTACAATTTTCCACGCCTGTTACCACACGCATGTCCTTTCCTGATCACACCTCTTCACGATCATGGGGAACAGTGTGCTAGTGAAGTGATCCGACGTGGAAAACCCTCTTTCACACTCACGACAGGACGCCTCATGGCCTTATTGACTACTTTATCATGACTAAAAGCAAAACAACTTACAAGTAAATTAATTTTATCCATTGAAAGGTGAACAAAGTTTCATAGCATAAATTAAGTTTCTCACATGATTTGATTTCTTTCGATTTACCACACTCATATATATACATATGTATTGTTTTGTGATACATATAGTGGTTATGTAACCACACAATGGTTCCTAAATTTTTAAATTAAAATTGATACAATGATGAATGTGTTCACATACATGTCTATAAGAGATGATCGTTCAATCTTGTCTTGGGTGTGTAAAATGGGAAAGTTTGGCTTCCAACTGAGTAGTTACAGAACTTTGATTTTACATGGAGATTTGACTGATTTGTTAAATTTTGTTGTCATGGTTGTTTATGTTGTCGTGGATGCATGGAAGACCGAGGATCAATGACAAAGTGAATGCAGGATTGAGAGTGTTGCTCAAGTTCTATTTTTGTCAGTTTTTAGTTGTCTTTGTTCTACTTATAATTCATGTGGTTGTGTTTTATAGGATGCTGATTAATTCCTTGTATAGATTTCCAATCTTGTTTCGTTCTCGTCGTGTGTGGCTTTGAACTTAGTTTAGGTGTTTGGTTTGCTAATGGTTGGAATTGTGTGATCTTGTGTGTTAGGCCTTAGCATTCTTGTTTTTGGGGTTAGTATCCTCCTTGGGGTACATCATGGGACGCTTTATGCCCTTAGCGTGTAAATATTGTTTGTTATCTCTAAATTTGTTAAGAGTGTCATCTCATTTGCTAAAAAAAGGGCCGCTCAATACAAATTCAATTGTTAATTTTTTTTGAACGGCTAACTGCTTTCCACGTGTAAACCCACCCTTTCGGAGCTATGTCCAAAGGCCGACTACTCGACCACCGCTATAAGCGTAGCACACCCCTGATGCGCGGGAACCCCGTGGAATGGGTAAACCCTCACCCCCCATTGAACTCGAACTCGGGTTGAATCCCGAGCCGAGCCTTCACCCGGATGTCACAACCACTGCGCTGCAGATGGAAGGACAAATTCAACTGTTAATTAGGAAACTATGATAATTAAATAAACACGCATACTGTTGTAAATCAACGGTCTATTAGCAACCAATATATAACTCTAATAAATATGAGAGAACAAGACTATAAAGATCATGTAGAGAACAAGAATATGGAGAATAAGAGAACATGAATTCTTATTCATTAAGATATCATCATGCAATACAAAGAAACCTATATATATAGGGCTCTTACATAATACAAAGGAAATGAAGAGATGGGAGTTAGGATGTGGATAGTCACTTTAATATAGTTTATTTATAACACTCCCCCTTGACTATCCACGTAATAAAAGAAAACAATGTATTATACACTTGGTGTTGTTGCCTCGTTAAAAACCTTGCTAGGAAAACCCAGTGGGACAAAACCTCAGCTAAGGGAAAAAGAGTGCAGCGTGTATTTTCTCCACCTGATACTCTTGGATCAGGCATGTTGCCTCATTAAAAACCTTACTAAGAAAACCCATTGGGATAAAACTTAGTTAAGGGAAAAAGAGTGCAACTTGTATAATGCTCCCCCTCATTTTTACATGTATCCTATAAGTGACTTAGGTCCGGCTTCTTTGAAACTTGCTCAAACCTCGTAATCCATTGATGTGCAGCTTGGTATGTTGCTTGATCCATTAATGTCAAATCCTTCAATGAGCATTGATGTATGATCTTCATGTGAAATTTTAATTGCCTTCACTTGTAAGTAGATACCATAAGATCCATGAATATGTTTTGTTACATTCCCTGCACTTACAAAACTAACCAAACTTGTTGATGGGTTAGTAAAATATGAATCCATATCTTTTGTACCTTAAGGGTATAAAAATATATGTTTTACCTGTTACATTATCTCCTCATTATACACGAGTTATATCTTGTCAATGAATTTCATGACATGTGTCTGTGTATAAATACTAGCAAGATATATAATTCGTATTTAATTATGGTACTTCTGGACCAATGATCTTTACTTCTCTGATAGGAGATGATAAGAGTCATTTTCTATACCAACTACTTGGTCATCATAAAATGTATGTATACCATAAGCTTTGTGCGTATGAACATGTCCACCATCTTGTATTATGATTGATGGATAATAATAATACAAATGCTTATTCTACATATCAAGCCACATATTTGCAATACCATCTTTAATTTGCAAATTCTTCCTTTAATAATTGAGCTCATTTTTATCTTTTCAGGAGATTCAATGATATCATCAACATATATTAGAATACTCATAAACCTCATATTGTTCTTTTAATGAAAACAAATGGATTCACTACAATTTATGTATTTCTCTCTTTGCTGAGCTCATTAGTAAGTCGATTATACCACATTTGAATTGACTATTTTAGTCCATACTATCTTTTTTAACTTTATAAATATACATTCTCATACTCCTTTCCACTTTGACCAACAATGTTTGTGCATACACTCTTTAGGAGTGTTGACACGCAAACCTCCTCATTGATTTTATGCAAGGATATCTTAAACACTTGCTTCATTTGTAAAATCCATATTGTACCATGTTTGTACATTGTGTACTTTGAGATACCATAATAACCAGGTACACATTTTCTATGTATCTTTATTGGAGTATTGGTGCACAATAATTACATGCATAAGGTGTTTCAATTAACCTCTTAAGCACTCAAATGCTTTAGGATACTCATGGGGAGTTCCAGTTATATTCAATTCAATAACATATACAACATGTATACGTATACAGATCCGAATTTAAATAATAATCATAATATTCTCGAGAACTTATTTTATATGACTTAGTATCAAGTGATACATAACTTTCATACGACGCATGTCAATTCTCTTTTATATATTACCAGACTAATAAGATATTGGAAAGTCAAAACATCCACCATGGGAGAATATGTCTCCTCATAATCAGTCATAAGTCTTTGCAAAAATTCTTGTACCACCAATTTTGACTTATATCACTTAATTTGATTTTCACATGATTCGCGTAAAAGACACATCTGTATCCAACATATTTTACAACTTCAGTTGTATGGACTGTTGTTCTAGAAACTTTCCATTTCATTAGAGAACTAAACTCTGCCTTATTTGCGTCTTTCTATTTTTTGGCCAATCATTTCTTACTATTCATTCATAGGCAGATCTTAAACCTGATCCTCATCATTTAATCATTTTAAGCGCTAAATTATATAAAACAAATATAACGACGTCGATTTTTATTTCGATTCCATATATATCTTAGACATGATACAACTTATCGAGATCTCTATATTTTCAGGTACCTGAGCTTCTTCTTGAACCATCATGTCTATTGTCTCTTCTTTAGATCTTATTACTATAACCTCGACTTGACCATCTTAATTACTTGCTCCAATTTTGAGGAATTTTATTATTGGAATCGACTAGTCTACCACGCTTCAGGCGTGCAATAGACTCATTACAAAATATGTGGTTGTCCTCTTGGACACAAATATAACTGGAGCATAAGCAGTTGATTATGTGACTTACTTAGTCACTCTATTTAGGTCAGTGAACTTGTCTGGTAATTTGTTCTTTAATATTGGTAAATGAATTATACTTTAAATTTCTAGTTCATAGTTTATAGTCTGAGGATCAAGATGACATGATAATTCATTTCACTTTTCACTTTCCAACTGCTTGTTATCTCCCCCTAATGTTGGGAACATTCATTCACTAAAGTGAAAAACCAATGAGCCATAAACAAATTTCTCACAAATGGCTTTAAGTATTCAATCATAGATGATTATTATACCCAACATATTCTTAAACTTTTTAGAAGTCTCATCTTTGTGCAGTTTGGTGGATGAGTTTCAATATATGTCGCACAACCAAAATCTTTGATGAGACATCTTTGGTTCCTGACCAAAAACCAACTGTATGGGGAGAACTATAACTTATTGGCTTGATGTGAATTGATGATATTATATATAAAATTACATATAACTAAATGAACTTTTGCTCCTCTCATGATCATTGTCACACCCCGATTTCCACGTGGTTCACCGGTGGGCCCGGTGGGGGATTACCGTGACGTAGTTGGCAACAATATAGTCAAACCACACAATATATAAATGCACAGCGGAAGCATAAAGATAAATATATTTCAACCATTGAATGTAATATCAAAGTATCACAATCGTCGAAATATAATCCACAGAGGATCAAAATAAAATATAAATATTGTTCAACAGACGTAGGCATCTTAGTCTTGCGAGACTCTTTATTGATGCTAAGGAGAAATATCCAGCCAATTACGCTTAGTACCTGCATTTAATCTTTTTGGGAAAATACGTCAGTTTACACTGGTAAATACATTCAACCGACACTTTTGAAAAGGTTTAATAAAATTGATTTGAATGCACAAGGCACAAACTCTTTATAACTTGGGATAATTTATAATTATCTTGTAAAAGAATTACATGTTCACTATGCGTTCGGTTGCCCGGGTCGTGCCGGGTTAAAGGTTAATAGACACGCCACAAAGCATAAAACCGTGGCGGGAAAACCAACGGCTATACCTTTATAATTATAGACACATTGTCGGGTGTACGCCTACACCCGCGTGTCGAGGTCGTGGCCATTTCGTAAAATGCTGCCAAGGATATCCGGGACATGGTCATTAAGCTCCCAAAGGCGTAAAGCCAACAAAACAAATTTCTAAACGGGTCACATTGAAATCACCCGACTACTAATGAGTTGGGGTCAATTGCCCGACCAAGCGGTATTTTAAATACCGTAACCCAAGCCCGTATAACGGAAAATAAGTTAAAAGTATTTACCTTTGCAAGTAATATCCTCAATCAAATCAATGCAAGTATCTTTTACTGGTCTCCTATTCTGGAACGAAGGTTTATAACAACCTATTAGAATCCTAACGGGTCTTTAATGTAGCCTTAGCTAGACCGGTTGGTTTCAAAGGATAACTACGGCTTAATCGCGTGAAAGGCGAAAACCGGGAATGGAATGTGATTTGGACCCAACAAGTTTGAAGACTTGTTTCATATGGGTAATATAATCACACTCTGGATTTTGAGGTGAAAACGATAAGGTTTGACCCGTTTCGGCTAGTTTATGTAAACTAGTTACATAAACCGAACCGTGCGCGCAAAAGGCGTAACGGTTAACCGTAAGAGTCCTACACAGGTTTCCTCAGTCAATGTGCTTTAAAGAGGTTGTGGTATGAGTAGGATACCTTCCATAATGCCCGTAACGAGTTTAAATCCATTATATGCCCCGTAGGGGTATTTCGGTCATTTCTAAAGATTATAAAAGAGGTTTCTGAGTTCTACAGGAAATCTGAGTTTTCCGAATAGTTTATAAAGTCCAAAATACTTTATTTATTATTTAAAATTAGTAGCAACTGGAATCGGGTCAAAATACCTTGTAGAACTCAAGTTATGCTCGAAAAGGGTATATTCGGTATTTACCGAACTGATGCCATAACCGCAGGTTATGAGCAAGTTAAAAATTATTAAAAATCTTTAAAAATTCCAAAATATTATTTTACATCAGTGTGTAAAAGGTTTAGTGTCGAAATCTGGGTTTAGATAGGCGTTCTGCTAATTGCGCCATTTAATTACTAAAGTTTTCGTAATTGCGCTATTCAGCATAACTCCCATTCTAGACCTCGGATTGACGTGAAATTTTAGGGACATGCTTAGAATTCAGTAACTAAGATTATTGTCCTTTCACATGTCCAAAATTCTCGTTTTAAAGTGAAAAGGACGTTACGGTCAACTTTTAAGCATTTAACGGAAATGTGTTAAAGACTTGGACAAACAACGAACCGGTCACAGAGGGTTATACCATCATGTAACCTGGTCCTAAGAGAGTCCTAATGCATATCTAAATCATACCATAACGGGTCAGAACTGAAGTCAAACCAAAAGTCAAAGTTTTGCGACTTTCGGTTCCGAACCGGGTCAAAACAGTAAATGGTCGGATCAAACAAGCTTAGACTAGTTAATATACTTATTATCATGTTATAGGAGTATTAAAACAGGTTACACGCTATCTACATTACCGATTATGCATAAATTCGCAAAATAGCATTCTGTTGACTTTTTCTAAGCAAGTTTGACTCGACAATCGGACTAGTTAGAGTGGGAATCAGAGGGTACCCTTTTAGGGGTTTAAAGCCTACATGATTACCAACATATAACTCCCTTTGATTCGACAACCCACTGGACCATTTGTGATTTATCGTAAAGTCAATCGTTAATTACGACGGATTGACTTTTAAGCTAAAACTATGGAAAACTAAACGACAAAGGGTTAGGCATACTTACAAAAGCTTGGTGCACGACCAGAGATGTTAGAAGAATGCTCTTGAGCTCCAGAAGTGATCAAGAAAGCAGGTTTTAGGCGTGTTTCAAATGTGTGCACTACATGGCCTTTTATAGTGAACTTTGGGGCACAAGATCTTCACAACTAAGTCTATAATTGCTCATGGATGATCAGCAGCTGTCCCTGAGTGCTAGGGGACGTGTAGGGGGCGCCCATGCTGCCATAATTGCATCCAAGGTCGGTTAAAACAGCAAACAGTGAACCTGTGCATGTTTTCTGCATCTGGCGGTCTGACGCGACCCGCATTAAGGATCAGGATATCCTTACGTGGGCCGCCTGAATCCTTATGTCAGGAACCGGATCTTCACTACCCGCGCGGCCCGCGTAAGCTTCCTGGTTTCTTCAACGCGGCCCGCCTGAGGCCTGTAATTCAAGATTTTCAAATCTTTTGCCATTATTAGCCTGACCTTTCGGTTTCGAAGGGGTAACTTTGTGATTTGGGCCTCGATTATTTACGAATAAGGGCCTCGTGACTTTTACCCGCGCCGTTAAGTCCCCAGTTCGTTTAATTACTATCCGAAAAGCCCTAACTTTCAATGTTGACGCTTTTAACCCTTTTTAACGAATTCGATCATAACTTTCTCGTTTTGATTCGGAACTTCGCGAAATTTATATCGTACATTCTAGGGAGCGTAATTTACTATTACAAAGCCTCGGGTATGTTAAAGGGTCACTCAGAGGTATAACTTAAACATATTGACACAATTAACCCCTGTAGTTTGTAATCTCTCACTTTCTTCCGCAATTCGTTCCGTACGATCCATGATTTATCCGTTTGAAGGTATGAGCATTATTTAGGGTTACTGTACAGTATATTTATCCCTTGTTGACATTTTTTTAACCCTCGAATTTACATACTCTCAATGTTTTTCAACTTTAGTCCTTTATTCAGTATTTAACACCACGTGTAAACTCAAGACACGTGTCGATACATTATTGGACGCAAAATTTCGATGTCTTACATCCTCACCCCCTTAAAAGAAATATCGACCTCGAGATTTATTGGAATAGATGAGGGTACTTCTCTTTTATCGTGGATTCTACCTCCCACGTGTACTCGGGACCTCTACGGGCATCCCATTTCACCTTCACAATCGGTATGTACTTCCTGCAAAGTTTCTTGACCTGTCGATCCTCGATCGACACAGGTTTTTCAACGAATTTTAAGCTCTCGTCGATGTGTACATCTGTATGCGGTATAACCAGTGATTCGTCAGCGAAACACTTCTTCAGGTTACATATATGGAACACATTGTGGATACCACTGAGCTCTTCCGGTAAGTTTAATTTGTAGGCAACCGATCCGACACGTTCGATTACCTCGAAAGGTCCAATATATCTCGGGCTTAGTTTGCCTTTCTTACCGAATCGCATCACCCCTTTCCAAGGTGATACCTTTAGCAATACCTTGTCGCCTATTTCGAAATTGAAAGGCTTACGCTTCAAATCTGCGTAGCTCTTCTGCCTGTCTCAGGCAGCTTTCAATCGATCGCGAATTTGGACAATCTTGTCCATTTTTCGAATATTATATCAGGTCCTGTCATTTGGACATCTCCAACTTCTGCCCAACAAATGGGCGTTCTACATTTTCTACCATATAAAGCTTCAAAAGGTGCAGCCTTAATGCTGGTATGGTAGCTGTTGTTATAGGAGAATTCGACTAGTGGTAGGTGGTTATCCCAACTGCCACCTAAGTCGATTGCACATGCACGAAGCATGTCTTCTAACGTTTGGATTGTACGCTCACTCTGTCCATCTGTCTGAGGGTGGTAAGCCGTACTGAAATTCAAACGTGAACCCAAAGATTGTTGGAAGCTTCTCCAGAAGTGTGATGTGTATCTGGTATCTCTATCCGGGATGATAGACACAGGCACTCCATGAAGGGCTACAATCTTGTCTACAAACAACTGGGCCAATATATCGGAGCTATGAGTCTCCTTTATGGGTAGGAAATGTGCTGACTTGGTCAGTCTATCAACTATTACCCATATTGTATCGTTTCCCTTCTTTGTCTTTGGTAATTTGGTGATGAAGTCCATCGTCACCATTTCCCATTTCCACTCGGGAAGTTCAGGCTGTTGTAGCAAGCCTGACGGTTTTTGATGCTCGGCTTTTACTTGTGCACAAGTCAAGCACTTTGCTACATAGGTGGCTATAGACTTTTTCAAGCCTATCCACCAAAAATTCGCCTTCAAGTCCTGGTACATTTTATCAGCACCAGGATGAACGGAATATCGGGAACTATGGGCTTCCTGAAGAATAACGTCACGAAGACCTCCATAAACAGGAACCCATATCCTTTCGTTCAATCTCAGAATTCCGTCCTTGCCATAGGATAACTGCTCCTCAATTACCCCTAGCTTTTCGTTGGGATAGTTAGCTTCTGACACAGCTTCTTTCTGTGCAGCTAACAATCGCTCATTCAGACTGTTCTTAATTTCAATGCTCTTGGCATTGATTCTTATCGGTTTCACTCTCTCTTTCCTGCTCAAGGCATCTGCGACTACGTTGGCCTTGCCTGGATGGTATCTTATTTCACAGTCGTAGTCGTTCAGGGTTTCCATCCAACGTCGCTGCCTCATATTCAGATCTTTCTAATTGAACAGGTGTTGGAGGCTTTTGTGATCAGAATAGATCACAAATTTAATGCCATAAAGGTAATGCCTCCAAAGCTTTAGTGCAAATACAACAGCACCCAACTCCAAGTCATGGGTGGTGTAGTTCTTTTCATGCACTTTCAATTGTCGCGAAGCATAGGCAATCACTTTGCCCCTCTGCATAAGCACACAACCCATACCGGTGTGCGATGCATCACAATATACGACAAATTCTTCCATTCCGTCTAGCAATGTCAACAGTGGAGCATTGCTCAGCTTTTGTTTGAGGATATCAAAAGCTTCTTGCCGCTTAGGGCCCCAATTGAACTTTATTTTCTTTCTAGTTAAAGAAGTTAGGGGTGCAACAATCCTTGAAAAATTTTCGATGAAGCGTCTGTAGTATCCTGCTAGACCTAGGAAACTGCGAATTTCCGTAGGTGTCTTCGGCTCATGCCAATTCATGACGGCTTCAACTTTAGCGGGATCCACCTGGATACCACGCTCGCTGACTACATGCCCAAAGAACTGGACTTCTCGTAGCCAAAAGTCACATTTAGAGAACTTGGCATAAAGCTTTTCTTGATGAAGCAGTTTAAGGATACATCGAAGATGCTTTTCGTGGTCAGCTTGACTCTTTGAATAGATAAGGATGTCATCGATGAAGACAATGACAAATTTATCCAAATAAGGCTTGCAAACGCGATTCATGAGATCCATGAATGCGGCAGGTGCATTGGTGAGCCCAAAAGGCATCACTAGGAACTCGAAATGACCATATCGAGTCCTAAATGCAGTTTTATGCACGTCTTCGTCCTTGACCTTCAATTGATGGTAGCCTGACTGTAGGTCAATCTTGGAGAAATAGCTCGCTCCCTGCAACTGATCGAACAGACGTCGATCCTGGGCAAAGGATACCTATTTTTGATTGTAACTTTATTCAGCTCACGGTAATCAATGCATAGACGCATCGAACCATCTTTCTTCTTGACGAACAGGATTGGCGCTCCCCAAGGAGATGAACTTGGTCTAACAAAACCTTTGGCTAGCAGATCATCTAGCTGCGTCCTTAACTCTTTCATTTCCGTGGGTGCCAATCTATAAGGTGCTCTTGCAATAGGCTCGGCTCCTGGGATGATGTCTATACTGAATTCCACTTGCCTATTTGGTGGCAGACCAGGCAGTTCTTCCGGGAAAACCTCGGGATAGTCAGAGATGACTAGAATGTCTTCAATTCTGGGTTTCTCCTCACCGATGGTTACCTGTGCCATATAAATGACACATCCTTTCTTCAAACATCTGGATGCCTTTAGCATAGATACATGTGCAGGCAATCCATGTTGAGTATCTCCTTGGATGGTAAGTGGTTCTCCAGACGGAGTCTTGATTACCACCTGTTTCTGGTTGCACACGATTTGGGCTTGGTTATGCGATAACCAATCCATATCCAATACTACATCAAAACCAGCTAATTTAAAGGGCAATAGGGATAAAGGAAATGAGTGATTCCTAATGGATATAACACATCCATCTAAAATAGTTGAGACTGTTCCCATAGTCCCATCAGCTAGTTCTACTTCGTATTTTACATTCAAGGTTTTAACAGGCAATTTTAATAACTCGCAGAACTTATAATCCACAAAGGATTTATCTGCTCCAGAATCAAATAAGACTCTTGCGAAAACATCATTGATAAGGAACATACCGGTTATGACGTTGTCGTTCTGAATAGCCTCTTTAACATCCATCTGAAAGACCCTCGCATTGGTCTTCTTCCCATCTTCAGCCCTTTTCACTATCTTCGGGCAGTTCGTCTTGATATGCCCCTTCTCATTGCAACTATAACAAGTTGCATCCTTGAGTTTCTTGCACTCTAGAGTCCTATGCTCAGAGGACTTGCATATCCCACATGCCTTCGGTGGGGACTTCTTTTCGAACCTGCACCTTCCAAAATGGTGCTTCTGATAAATCTTGCACAAGGGCTTATCGCCCGACTGTCGTTCATTTTTCTTGTTCTCTGACCCCCTCTTGTGATCACGATTGCCCCGATGCTTCTTGTTGGATCTACGCGAATCATCATCCTCACGTTTCCTCTTTTCGTTATCGGCATTCCTCAACGATCTCTGCCTCACTGCATCAAGCGTGAGAGACAGAGATATATCTGGCACAGATCTGAAGGTAGCAGGCCTAGAAGCCTTTACGCTAGCTTTTATTTCTGGGGCTAAACCCCCAATGAAGCGCGCAATCCGTTTGGGTTCCGGTGTTACAAGATACGGAACCAATCTCGACAGAGTGTTGAAAGTCGTGAGATATGCCTGGCAATCCAGGTTCTTCATGACCAATGTCACGGCTCCCGACCCTACCCTGGACGGAGTCGGGGGCCGCGGGCAGATTTCAGTGGTACCCGTGGTATTTAATTTATGCGACAGCGGAAGTCTTTTTACAACAGGATCTTTTCACCAGAAAATGCTCGTTTAATATATTACACAAAGTTTAAGGGATGAATCCCATAATTTACAATAAGTTTATTTCACACAGAAATCTTTATTTTCCAAAACATGTTTTATTCATTTATTTACACTGAGCCACTTCTTGAGCTTGATAGTGCTTTACTGCACTTTTCCTGGATCACACAGATCACCTGAAACATGTTTGAAAAAGGTTTTGTCAGCGGGGAAATACTGAGTGAATCATTCCATTTTCTAAAACGACCCGTTAGTTATAAATTTACAGTATTAAGAGCGATTACAATGTTTCTATCAACCAATTATCAAGAATGGGTATTTGTCACTCGACCGGATCTGTGACTGTGGTCATACCACTATTGGGTCTCGTTGCCCTAATAGTGACGGTTTACTCACACAGAGTAATAATTACTCACATAGAGTAATACTCACTCACATAGAGTGATAAAAATAGTAATGTGCACAATACCCCACATACCAGCTGTAATTTGGTGATTACAAAGACTTAATCCCTGTAATTATAACCTTGAAAATAATTTGAGGTATTGTAATACTTACTCACAAACTGTGAGAAAACAGTTAAAAGAAAAATGACTCACATTGCAGATTAACGAGCAAATAGATAAGCCTACTGATTAGCCTTGATTAAACCTAATTTAACACAATGCACACACAGGCAGGTTAGTAACTAATACAGCAGTTACGTCAATTCACGAGATTCAACCCTCACAACGATTAATCAGTGCAATACTCGATAATTCAATCGGATTCACAACGAATAACAGAGCATAGTCCGAATTCGAACATTACTCTAATATTCAAGTCGAAATCACGACGAATAATCAAAGTACAAGCTCAATTGAGCAGCACCCGGACTATCGTTGGATAGTTATAATCGATCAGACGTTGAATCGTAATAGCGATCGAGTTATTACCCTGATTGTGGCAGCACCTCGTGATTCGTGTGTGTTTGATAATAATCTACGTATAACTCAGCGTATATTATGAGTTTTAACGTCGAAATGAGCAATCTGATTCAGTCCCAGACCCCCCTATTTATACCCGAATTTGGTACCTCCCGCGTGTCGCGACAGGTTTACCCGTGCCTGTCGCGTATCGCGGGGCACACCCCTATGGCCTAGGGTAGCCTTGTCGTGGGTATAGGTCTGCTGAGTCGCTGTTTTGAGATTTCAGAATTTAGACAACGTATTTTGAAGATAATTATCATTTAGGGTTTAACCCCCTTGAGTTTTAGGGGCCCTGATCCTGATTCTGATTATTCTGAAAATTTTAGGGTTAGTGCAAAATTACTTGGGTGTTTCAATTAGGGTTTTCTTATTGACTAATTATTGTCCTAATTATTGATTTTAGTGGCAGTTGTTACAACCAACGATAAGAAGTCAGATTCTATCTTCTCAACCTCGTGCTGAGGGCAGTAATTTTCCTTGATGAGAGCCATAAACTCCTCCCATGTCATGCTATACAAAACAGCCTTCCCCGAGGCTTGAACCAGAGATCTCCACCACGCTAGGGCTTCACCCTTGAACGATTGTGAAACAAACTTCACCAAGTCTCTCTCAGCACAACCACTGATGTCCACAACAGTGTCCATCTCGTCTAACCAGGTCATACAATACACTGCGCCCTTTTCCCCAGTAAAATCTCGGGGTTTGCAAGAAACGAAATACTTATACGTGCAACCCCTGGCGCGAGGTGTATCATCGACCACTTTCTTCTTAGGATGGACGCTGTTCTCATTGGATGAGTTCCTATCGTCGTCCTTCTTAGGCTTAGACGGAGTCGAGGGTGGTTTGCTGTGAGATTTAGAGTGAGTTTTTGGCTTTGAGAGTGGTGTAGATAGGGTTCTGCTTCGGGACTCGGTGTATTCCTCGTACTGTCGATCCAAGGCTGCCTTGACATCGCCGTCGACTAGAGCTTTCAATTCCGCGCCCGTTATATGAATCTGGGCGTTATCGTTGTCATCCTCTTTTGATTGACTATTAGTTCCACTTGGGTCAGCCATTGCAAACTTGAATCTGCTACAGAAGATAATGACAATATTTTATTTAGGAGTTTATTATGGAATTGTCTTTTATGGCAATTCATTAACCATGGTAAACATAGACCACATCTGGTTAATTTGTTACTCACTTTTATTTAGGATTTGAATATAACTTATCCTAATTACAAATAATATTGCTAGTGGCACAAAAGCCTAGTCACAAGGACATTTTTATAATATAAGCCGGGATTACAAAGAATCAAGGCATGGAGGTTTGAACCGTAGTCCTTTTACCTTTTCTGACAGGGAGTCACAGACTACAACTGTCTTTTGGCTTATATGACAATAAGTATGGCCCGTGGGCACTACATCACTAATGGATGTTTGATAACTGATCATCTTTATTGACGATTTAGCCCATGATTTATAAATCATTAATTTGGGTCTTGGAATCCTTTGAAGGATTCTTATATAAGAATGACGTGTGTGATTTTAACGAATCACATCTATGAAGGATGTTAGCATGTTTACAGAGGTTAACAGGAATCTGAACCTTTTAATCAGGTCTTACCATCTTGGCCGGGTCTTATAATGACACCAGGCTAGGTTTCACCATTTAGATTCTTTGTTTAAGCAGATTAATTTAAAAGGAACGGTTTTTGATTTATTTCAAATAATGTATTAAAATGACAAAAATGAAATTCATAAACTTAACATTCCATTAATCATAATACTGATTACACACTGCCCTAAACGAGACTTTTAAATAAGTAAATACCTACGCAGAGGTTTACAGAAAACAAGTCCACGCAGGGACCAAATACATAGATAGATGTCCGCACAGGGACTAAAAAGATAAGTCCACGCAGGGTCTGAAATGCAATTGTCCATGCAGGGACTAAACATGATAGATGTCCTCGCAGGGACTAAAATACTTAAGGCAATTGTCCTCGCAGGGACTTGATTGTAATAGTAAATACTATAGTACATAAAGAGACTAATGATCTCGTTTCTTCCTCCCTTTTAGTAGGTTTGCTAGGCCTTTAAGGAATCCACGATTACTTTTACGTTCTTGCTCAAAGTCTCGTTCCACTCGGTTTAGACGGTGGAGGATTTCTTCTTGCTCCGGTGGAGAAAAACGTGGCTGCTGCGACGGTTGTTGAACCGGAGGTCTAGGAGGTGCTGGATACCCATGAGTTGAGTAATCTACTTCCCAAAGGTTTCCATAAGCTCTGTCGGGATGGAGGGCATTGTAATTAGCCGCTACCACGTATGGGTCGACATCGTAATTATAGTTGTAGTGCGTGTGAGTCGGCTGCTCAAACGGGTTGTACGCGGTGGAACCGGCGTACGCTGGTATAGGGTTATCATACCCAAATGGTGGCGCCGGTGGTGCAACTGGTGCAGAATTCACCTCTGCAGGGTGACCAGAAGGTTCCCCTAACTGTGGTTCTTCAGGTACTGGCGGAAAGTGACTTGCACTCGAGTGGCGAGGGGTGCTAAAGTGGAATTCCCCTCCTCGGGTAGACATCCGCGCGCCTGATCTCCTACGCCTTGGCGGATCAGGAGGTGCTGGTTAAACTGGTGGCGGAGGAGGCGGTGGCGTAACTGCCACGAAACGCGAATCCTCGGAAGGATCCTGTTGCTGCTGCTGCTGCTCATGAGGCGAGAAGTGGTGAGAGGGTGTGAAGTACCAATCACACTGGTTAAACCTCGCCTGGTAGCTGTCGGGACCTTGATAGGGTGTTCCATGAAAGGATGACCCATCAGAGATCTCGATAGGGTGGTTGGGAGTACCTCGTGCAGGTTCTATGGGATCCGTGTCTTCATCCATGTCTACCGCATTATCTTCGGAGAAATGGTCTTCAGGTCCTAAAGGGTTATAACCTATTGGTTCTTGGACATAATCAGCCAGATTAAATCGGCCTTGAAAGAAAGGAGTAGGATCGCCATAGGAACGGTGTGAAGCAGATCACTGGAGAGGTATAAACGAAGGTTGAGGGTTACTGGGATTGTTTTCCAAATCTGGTCCAAAAGAGTGACGGTATGAAGGTGTCGAACTGTGTGAGGTAGACCGTCTTGCTGGCTCAAAGAGGTTTCTTCTACGTCTCTGAGGTTCTTCACTCCTTGTACTCGAAGGAGCTCGCATATTCGAAGGTCCGGCCTCGTGATCGTTATGAGTAGTGATCGGCCCTTTGCCTCTTCCTCCTCTTTTAATTGCTGGTGGCATAATTCCTGCTTAACAAATCTTTAAATCACAATACACAATAAAAGACAAACTTGAATAACAAATTCGAACTTGTACTATGTTCTTGTCTAGACTCAAGTATGTGCAATTGTGTCATTGAGATTAAACACATAAGGATAGTGTTTAATTCACTCAACGTTGGCTCTGACACCAACCTGTCACACCCCGATTTCCACGTGGTTCACCGGTGGGCCTGGTGGGGGATTACCGTGACGTAGTTGGCAACAATATAGTCAAACCACACAATATATAAATGCACAGCGGAAGCATAAAGATAAATATATTTCAACCATTGAATGTAATATCAAAGTATCACAATCGTCGAAATATAATCCACAGAGGATCAAAATAAAATATAAGTATTGTTCAACAGACGTAGGCATCTTAGGCTTGCGAGACTCTTTATTGATGCTAAGGAGAAATATCCAGCCAATTACGCTTAGTACCTGCATTTAATCTTTTTGGGAAAATACGTCAGTTTACACTGGTAAATACATTAAACCGACACTTTTGAAAATGTTTAATAAAATTGATTTGAATGCACAAGGCACAAACTCTTTATAACTTGGAATAATTTATAATTATCTTGTAAAAGAATTACATGTTCACTATGCGTTCGGTCGCCCGGGTCGTGCCGGGTTAAAGGTTAATAGACACGCCACAAAGCATAAAACCGTGGCGGGAAAACCAACGGCTATACCTTTATAATTATAGACACATTGTCGGGTGTACGCCTACACCCGCGTGTCGAGGTCGTGGCCATTTCGTAAAATGCTGCCAAGGATATCCGGGACATGGTCATTAAGCTCCCAAAGGCGTAAAGCCAACAAAACAAATTTCTAAACGGGTCACATTGAAATCACCCGACTACTAATGAGTTGGGGTCAATTGCCCGACCAAGCGGTATTTTAAATACCGTAACCCAAGCCCGTATAATGGAAAATAAGTTAAAAATTATTTACCTTTGCAAGTAATATCCTCAATCAAATCAATGCAAGTATCTTTTACTGGTCTCCTATTCTAGAATGAAGGTTTATAACAACCTATTAGAATCCTAACGGGTCTTTAATGTAGCCTTTGCTAGACCGGTTGGTTTCAAAGGATAACTACGGCTTAATCGCGTGAAAGGCGAAAACCGGGAATGGAATGTGATTTGGACCCAACAAGTTTGAAGACTTGTTTCATATGGGTAATATAATCACACTCTGGATTTTGAGGTGAAAACGATAAGGTTTGACCCGTTTCGGCTAGTTTATGTAAATTAGTTACATAAACCGAACCGTGCGCGCAAAAGGCGTAACGGTTAACCGTAAGAGTCCTACACAGGTTTCCTCAGTCAATGTGCTTTAAAGAGGTTGTGGTATCAGTAGGATACCTTCCATAATGCCCGTAACGAGTTTAAATCCATTATATGCCCCATAGGGGTATTTCGGTCATTTCTAAAGATTATAAAAGAGGTTTCTGAGTTCTACAGGAAATCTGAGTTTTCCGAACAATTTATAAAGTCCAAAATACTTTATTTATTATTTAAAATTAGTAGCAACTGGAATCGGGTCAAAATACCTTGTAGAACTCAAGTTATGCTCGAAAAGGGTATATTCGGTATTTACCGAACCGATGCCATAACCGCAGGTTATGAGCAGGTTAAAAATTATTAAAAATATTTAAAAATTCCAAAATATTATTTTACATCAGTGTGTAAAAGGTTTGGTGTCGAAATCTGGGTTTAGATAGGCGTTATGCTAATTGCGCCATTTAATTACTAAAGTTTTCGTAATTGCGCTATTCAACATAACTCCCATTCTAGACCTCGGATTGACGTGAAATTTTAGGGACATGCTTAGAATTCAGTAACTAAGATTATTGTCCTTTCACATGTCCAAAATTCTCATTTTAAAGTGAAAAGGGCGTTACGGTCAACTTTTAAGCATTTAACGGAAATGTGTTAAAGACTTGGACAAACAACGAACCGGTCACAGAGGGTTATACCATCATGTAACCTGGTCCTAAGAGAGTCCTAATGCATATCTAAATCATACCATAACGGGTCAGAACTGAAGTCAAACCAAAAGTCAAAGTTTTGCGACTTTTGGTTCCGAACCGGGTCAAAACAGTAAATGGTCGGATCAAACAAGCTTAGACTAGTTAATATACTTATTATCATGTTATAGGAGTATTAAAACAGGTTACACGCTATCTACATTACCGATTATGCATAAATTCGCAAAATAGCATTCTGTTGACTTTTTCTAAGCAAGTTTGACTCGACAATCGGACTAGTTAGAGTGGGAATCAGAGGGTACCCTTTTAGGGGTTTAAAGCCTACATGATTACCAACATATAACTACCTTTGATTCGACAGCCCACTGGACCATTTGTGATTTATCGTAAAGTCAATCGTTAATTACGACGGATTGACTTTTAAGCTAAAACTATGGAAAACTAAACCACAAAGGGTTAGGCATACTTACAAAAGCTTGGTGCACGACCAGAGATGTTAGAAGAATGCTCTTGAGCTCCAGAAGTGATCAAGAAAGCAAGTTTGAGGTGTGTTTCAAATGTGTGCACTACATGGCCTTTTATAGTGAACTTTGGGGCACAAGATCATCACAACTAAGTCTATAATTGCTCATGTATGATCAGCAGCTGTCCCTGAGTGCTAGGGGACGTGTAGGGGGCGCCCATGCTGCCATAATTGCATCCAAGGTCGGTTAAAACAGCAAACAGTGAACTTGTGCATGTTTTCTGCATCTGGCGGTCTGACGCGGCCCGCATTAAGGATCAGGCTACCCTTACGCGGGCCGCCTGAATCCTTATGTCAGGAACCGGATCTTCACTGCCCGCGCGGCCCGCGTAAGCTTCCTGGTTTCTTCAACACGGCCCGCCTGAGGCCTGTAATTCAAGATTTTCAAATCTTTTGCCATTATTAGCCTGACCTTTCGGTTTCGAAGGGGTAACTTTGCGATTTGGGCCTCGATTATTTACGAATAAGGGCCTCGTCACTTTTACCCGCGCCGTTAAGTCCCCGGTTAGTTTAATTACTATCCGAAAAGCCCTAACTTTCAATGTTGACGCTTTTAACCCTTTTTAACGAATTCGATCATAACTTTCTCGTTTTGATTCAGAACTTCGCGAAATTTATATCGTATATTCTAGTGAGCGTAATTTACTGTTACAAAGCCTCGGGTATGTTAAAGGGTCACTCAGAGGTATAACTTAAACATATTGACACAATTAACCCCTGTAGTTTGTAATCTCTCACTTTCTTCCGCAATTCGTTCGGTACGATCCATGATTTATCCGTTTAAAGGTACGAGCATTATTTAGGGTTACTGTACAGTATATTTATCCCTTTTTGACATTTTTTTAACCCTCGAATTTACATACTCTCAATGTTTGTCAACTTTAGTCCTTTATTCAGTATTTAACACCACGTGTAAACTCAAGACACGTGTCGATACATTATTGGACGCAAAATTTCGAGGTGTTACAATCATTGGCTTCGTAACCAATAGTAATCTAGATTAATATGCTTGCTATCACATTAGCTAAGCCACAATCACACAAGCTTCAGGTTGTGGATTTGATAACCATTTAGACGATGCATCGATTTCAAAATACTAAATGGTATCATGTCGGGATACACATATTCCCTTATTATTTCCAAAATATTTAGGGATCTAAACCATACTTTAGTTGGTATATCGTTAACTTCCCTTGAGAGCAAATATTGCATGCACTTAACAAGAATAATCTTGTAGTTCTTCATTAAATTTCACATCATTATCGACTCGGTGTGGTCTAACCGATCATGCCAATTAATCAAATAATCATTATTCATAAAATTTTGATTTATGATCAATATTATAATATGTGAGATAACAATGTGTTCTTATAATCACTCCCATAATTCCTCACTACAAGTTGTCAATCTCATTGTGACCATTATTACAATTTTGATAGTCGGTTTCATTATTAACTTGGCTATCTTACAACTTTTGATAGCAGTGTCTCATTAGTAACATGATCAACATTATAAGTTTCTCAATTACATCCATCATCCCAACATTTTCAAAGATCTTATAAGCATATTCACTTCAAGGAATGATGTAAACCAACCAAGTTTCATGGTTCGGACAAACGGATATGAAATCGTTTCAAAGTTGTTATCCTTGTTACATAATATTGCTACTTTAGCATATTTGAGAACGACAAATGAAAACTATTTTATCTGATTTTACCTTGTAATCTTCTCTTTGCATTACACCATAGAGAAGTAATTACATGTCCGAATCTTTTAAGGTCTAACATCTTATGACCTTCTACATACTCAATATGAGATTTAGGGAGTATGACATCTCGGGTGTCATGTCTAAACTTTTGATTCCCTTTCATGAGAGATATTAAATTAATTTAGATGATCGATTGAATACTGTAAATGAGTATATGATAACATATGAAATACACAATATAAAATAAAGTCAAATTATATAATACATGGCATCATAATATAATATGTGACCACATAAAACAATTCACAATATGTGACCACATAAAAAAGTTGGTATGAAAACTTTATGAAATATTCATCACACTTAAAAGCAAATATTTAAATCATATGTATTACCCGTAACCAATTAAAATTTTCACTTTTGATAACATCATTTAAGATAGAAAATTCATTAATTCTATTGCATCAATGGTTCAATCATCTCCATCAAAATCGGCCACAAGACCAAAAACGTTTGTACAAAATAATATTTGTATGAAATACAAATTCATATGTTGAATCAAAATATTAATAACATTACTTGTTAATCTTGATCTTGTAGTAATACCATATTTTTAAAGCACTACACCATAAAAACCTTTTGTATTTCTTAAATTTTGTGTAGTATTTATAATCATACAAACCACACGTTGGAGCACCTATCTAAGATACTTCATAGTATTCTTTGGAACGTAAATGCATATTTATATAATTCAAGTAGAAACATAAAAAATATTTTAGCACTACATTAAACAACTAAAAATTTCACGGTAACGCTTACTATTTCATGATCCCTTAAATAGCATTTGAATTTCAATTCCATTATTTATCAAGATTTATAAATCCTTAAAATAATGTAAAAACAATAATTACCATTTAAGAAATATAACTTTCTTGAAAATCATTTACTAACATTTCAAACCCATTTGTATACTAGCATATTAAAAGAAAACATAACAATTGACATTTAGTGATAAACTAGAAACGGTCGGGAAGTATTAAAACCTATAGCCCTTTTATATTTCAAACAATTAATCCAAATATGAAATTAATACACATTAAGGAAGTTACAAATATGAAATTAGTAGTTATTATTTATTTATTTAAAAGTCATCTATATCTAATTGTGTAAAAGTCTTTTGGCATGCTATATATTAACAATGACTAATGAAAACAATTAATTACGATCAACATTAATATTTTATTTTCTTTTACAGCCAACAAGCAAGCAAATTCAGTTAAAGGAATAAAAGGGACTTCACCTAGGGTTTAACAGAAAAAGTGTATATATTATGTCCTTGATCGAGTATCCAATCAAAGAAACTTTGTATATAACAAAAGAGAGAAAATACTTACACCCGGATTCAATTAATTTTCAATCTTCTTCGTATATGACACACGATTCATGAACACCAGTAAATAAAAAGTTAAAATAACAATTGTTACAGTAAGATCAAATAAAACCGATTCATGAACACCGATAAACATAAAAGTTAAAATAACAATGGTTACGGTAAGATCAAATAAAACAAAATTGTTAAAGATGATTACAACAAAATTAGCTGGTGTAGGTGGAGATAGATAGTGACGTATCTCACCGCATCCAGGTTGGCTGGTGTAGGTGGAGAGCAGCCACTGGGATTTTGTGTGACAGGAGGTTCCCAACAAAATTAAAGGGAAAATTTTATAGGGTAGCAGTTAGACCGGCTATGTTATACGGGACAGATTGTTGGGCCATCAAGAAAACACAAGCGCGCAAGATGGAGGTAGCGGAGATGAGGATGCTTAGGTGGATGTGTGGCCACACGATGTTAGACCGAATAAGAAGTGAGGTTTTTAGGGATTGGTTAGGAGTAGCTAGTATATCAGACAAGTTAAAAGAGGGGAGGTTGAGATGGTTTGGGCATGTGAAAAGGAGGCAGTTGACAGAACCGGTTAGAGCAGTGGAAACCATGATAGTGGAAGGAAGGAGGAGTAGAGACAGACCCAAGTTGACTTGGGATGAAAGACTTAGGCAAGATTTGGTAGAATTGCACCTCTCTGAGGACATGGTTCATGATAGGAGTGCGTGGAGACATAGGATTAAGGTTAAGGACTTGTAGGTGAGGGTATAGACGTGTCCTACCTTTTCCTTGGGAGGGGGGGGGGTTAGATTTCTTTTACACTGTAGGTAGACCAACATATGATGTTTTCCTTGTTTATATGCATATATGTTGCTTACTGATGATTTATCTGCCTACTGCTACGCGATTTACTTGCCCTTTTTTTCGTCTATCTGTCTGTTGGTTGTTTTGGAGCCGGGGGTCTCTCAGGAAGCAGCCTCTCTATTCTCGAATAGAGGAAAGGTTTGCCTACATCCCACCTCCCCCAGACCCTACCAATAGTTCTGCTATTTGTGGGATTTACTGGGTATGATTGTTGTTGTTGTTGTTTGATTACAATATATGTGGAAAATCTCTTTTCATGATTCTTATTAATAATATTAAGTATATTTGTACATATTAAGAATTTTTAACTTATATATTCACAAATAATACCAAAATAATGATTCTATCCAAATCATTAAAAACAATAAATATTAAAATTATAGTGTGCAACTTTGATAACCGTAGAACAAAGTGTGGATCGTCAAATTTGTATAATATTTTAACTTCATTTACCAAACATAAATATTCAAACTAATCATGACAGATCTCTAAACAGCCTAACATGAAATATTATGTTAAATTAACAAGAATGAATTATAAAAAAAATCGTATGCCATTCGTTTGAATAAATAGAGCTGATCTGTGGGACACCACACCACATGAAGTATAACTCAAATCAAAATATGATTTTATGATTTTATTTTTTTAACCATTAGAGTAGACAAATCAATTGACTCTAATTTCTAGACAATACATTCTATTTTTTATTATTTACCTTTTTAAATGCCGTCGGATATATACATATAAAAATGCAATGCAAAATTTCAAATAGTGGCATGCACATGTTTAATATATCATAATCTAAGAGGATTTTTATAAGGTTACCTTTTTTCTCAAATGAGCATCCTTTTGCAAGGTGTGGATTTCACATCATCCAGAAAAGTGACCACCGTGTTTACAATCCTTACAGGTGATTCGGGTTTGTGTGATGTCGCTAGCGGCTACAAAAACAAGGCTTTCGGAAAAACACCGTCGTGTTGATAACGTGTTGTAAATCAACGGTCTATTAGCAACCAATATATAACTCTAATAAATATGAGAGAACAAGACTATAAAGATCATGTAGAGAACAAGAATATGGAGAATAAGAGAACATGAATTCTTATTCATTAAGATATCATCATGCAATACAAAGAAACCTATATATATAGGGTTCTTACATAATACAAAGGAAATGAAGAGATGAGAGTTAAGATGTGAATAGTCACTTTAATATAGTTTATTTATAACATATACCAATTATTTCAATTGTGTTACATATGATGCATAAGTACCTCTTTTTCTCTCACCTCCTAAGTGGATTCATTATGTGCAAATGCACATGTGATTATTCAATATGTCTATGCATTATATATACACACACTATAGTACAATACATATAAGAAGGATAAAAATGTTGTTTTACATAATTTTAAGACTTTAAATAAAGTATAACTTGTAAAACACATTATACAATTTTTCAAAATATATTGTTTACTTTTAAACCAATTAACCTTACAATTTTGAAACAACCATGAATTTTATACGTTAATATTGTTAAAGAAATTACACCCTAAAAACCAGGGGCGGATCCAGCCCACATTTGTGGGTTCTCAGGAACCCAGTGCGTTTGGAAAAAATGAAAAAACATAGTGAGAACCTTATAGAATTTAGAAAAAAATAGTGAGAATTAAAAAAAATTACCAAAAAGAATTCATTAGAATAAAATTCTACATCCGTCACTGCTAAAAACGAGCATTTTTTTTTCATTTGAGTAAAATATTAGTGTGGTATTAAAATGTACTCGTCATCTTATCTCGCATCACCCACTAGTGTACACATATGTGATGTGTGTGTGTGAAGATTTGAACAGGATGACAAAAAAAGAAAGTAATGTCTTACTCAACTTTATTGACCACTTTAATGGTATTGATGTGGAAGTACGGCTCTACGGATACTCCTCAGCCAAGTGCCAATAGCACATGCCTTTTGGTGGATATGAAAGATCCAATTTTGCTTTCCAATTTGCAACTTAATTTCTTGATAAGCTCATCACAAATGAAGCTTTTTCATTTCTTGGTGAAAATGTATTTGATTCTTTTAGATGAAGAAAGATTTGGGATTTCGGGTATGGCGAACCCAGGAATTTTTTCATGGGGGTGCGGAATATTTTTAAAGATTTTAGGTCTCTAGGTATATAAAAAAATCCAATTCGTATCGGGTCGGGTCATGTAACACAAAAGAATATCAAGCTAAAATTTATATAATTATCAAAAACATATCAAATGTCGTTACAAACATGTTTAAAATGTCGCTCTACGGGTTTTCATTTTTTGAAATCTATCAAAACGTCTAGAGTTAGTTTTTCTAAGCAAGTATTTCTCTATATAACATATACAACTAATTTCAACACTAAACACTTAAACAATCATCACCAAACTTTATAATTTTCAACTTTAAAATCAAGCCCTAATTTTAATTGTTGATTCCTTCTAACTAACCATTTAAACACACTAAACTTTAACTAAAACAACAAAATCAACCAACTAAAGTTTCAAAAAACAATAAAACAACTAAAATTTCAAACTTTTTTAACAATTGTATTTCTCCTAAAAATCCAAATAAAACAAGAAAAAAAAAAAAAATCGAACCATACCCGAAAATAGTAACGAGATGCTGTTTTCGTGAGTTTGGTGGCCGAAATTGCGGTGGGTTGAGTTATTATATTTTAGTTCAAATTAGATTATTAGGTTGGGTTGGGCTTTAGTTATGGTGTGTTTATTGGGTTAAAGGTTAAGAGAAAGTTAATTGGGTTAAGTGAAAGTTAATTAGTTAAGTGGAAAGTTAATTAGGTTGTACTTTTAAAAAAAAATCAGTGTTTACGTAAATTTTTTACAAATTCATAAGATTTTTTTTCCTAAGAGGGCGGTCGAAAATTTCCAAGGGGTGCGAACGAAAATTTTCAAGGGGTGCGGTCGGGATTTTACCGAGAATTTAGCACTAAATTTTATTTTTTCAAGGGGTGCGCCCACCCACCTTAAGATACATGTGGGTACTCCCCTGTATAAAAAAATTATGTCTATTTCATGGCGTTTGCATGTTGAAAGTTTACTGATAAAACCTTAAAGGACAATTGGAAAAATAGTGTTAAAAAAGTACTATGATAATTATGATAACTAGTTATTTTCCGCCCGCGCGTTGCGGCGGGACCCAATGACTACAAAAGGCATGTCAACAACAACAAACAGATACCGAATATCAAAATATAAATAAAATGATGTGGTAAGCATGGTCACTCCGTCATAAAAAACGATTTTAAATAACCTAATATATAATAATAGGACCCACACGTCCTACACGTTGGAAATTCGGTTGTTTTCAGTTCACTTATTACGGTACTAACACGTTAAAATATGGATGAGCTCGGTACCGGTAACGGCAGCGAAAGTACCGATCCGGAAAATCATCGAAATTAGGTACCGGCACCGAAAATGCTCGGTACAATACGGTATGGTATTTGAAGGTAAAAATCAATAAATACAGGTATGGTGCTAGACCGGTGTCGAACCGAAAGTAACGATTCTGAAAACGCCAAAAGGTGGGTACCAAATTGGTACCGAAAATGATTTGGTATAGTAAATTTGGTACCGATACGATACCGGTTCGTTTATAGGATTTGATACGATTTGCTTATCAATATTCTAAATATCCAAGTTAATTTTACATGCTACAATTCATTCATTACAAAAAAAGACAAAAAAGAAAGCAAAATAAGTTGTTGTGTTATAAAACTTCATTCAAACGAAATACAGTTTACTTACTGTGTGTATGAAAAGTAATCTAACGGTGCAATTACTTGCATTACTGCGTTGCTACAGGATTTGATGAGCTCGGTACCAACCGGTACCGAAAATACCGTTACCGAAATCCCCAAAAGTGGGTACCGGTACCGAATATACCTAGTATGGTACAGTTCGGTACCGGTCGGTACTGGTACGACACCGGTATTTGAAGGTAAAAACCGGTGAATACATGTGCAGAACTGGTACCGAAAATACATCGGTTTGGTAAATTTGAGACCGATACCTATACTCGATACCATTTGCTTATCTCTTAATGATGTTACTATTCATTCTAATTTTAGATAATTCTAATTCTAATTTAATAATAAATCACCACTGTTCATTCAGTTTGAATTTTATCATATATAAATGTTATAATGATGCACGTGTGATTCAAAGTTAAAACCTACCTGTTACACACTTATATTGTCTTTAACGCTAATACGTTTAGGGTGAGAGATGTGGTCACCTCTTGATGAGAGGTAAACTTTCCACCCACCCAATCACATCTTGCCATGTTAATTCCTCTTTCTAAGTCCCCTTTTGCACTAAAACATAAGGGGTGGTCACCTCTCTTAAGGAGAGGTAAACTATTTTTTTTAAATATAAAAAACAAAAAAAAATTGTGATTGGCTTCATGTGCAGCCAACGGTCAAAAAATCCCCCCCCCCTCACGCGGTGACTACACACTGAATTGGTACAAACACACGCGACGAAGGTGACCGGCGACGGTGTTCCCTACGCGGTAAAGGGGTTCGTCGCTGCCTTTACCGCACCCACCCTGTTCACCCTTAATAAGAGGAAAATATGGTAAAAAAAAGTTTTACATGCCCGAATGATGGGAGGACTGGTAATGTAAACGAGTAAAGTTGAATATGAGCTCGTCTAAACTCAAGTTCAACTCATTTAACTTAAAAAAGTTTTAGCTCAAACTTGACTTGTTAGTAGTTTTTCGATTTGAACTCGGCTTGTTTACTATTTATTAATTGTTTTTATTTATATTTACTAGAAGGATGCTCAAGTGATGTGGCGGGAATTACAGACACTGCCAGGGTATGCATTATTTGGTTGTTTAGGTTATTATCCTCAACCGAAGTCATTAATTAATCTATTTTATTAACCAATTGGTTTTCGGTTAATCAATTCGGTTTATTCAGTTAAATTGACAGTTTTTTGTTTGATTAGTTTAATTTTGGTTAATATCCAAAACCAACTTTGGGCTAAAACTTTTGCTTAAAAATACATGAATTTGAGGTATAAATGCATGAAATGGAAGTATAAATACATAAAATGGAGGTATAAAATATGAAATACATATACCAAAGATATGAAAGTTAGAAATATGTGTAAATATGAATGGTTTGGTTCGGTTAAATTTGGTTAAACGAGGGTACAAAAAATCGATAACCGATTTTGGTTAATTCGGGTTTCGGTTAATCGGTTTTCAGCTAATTCAACTTTTGGTTGATTTCAATTCGGCTTCCTTCTGTTTTCGGTTCGGTTTCCGTCAACGGTTCGTTTATTGTCCACTCGTAGGCACCGTTAATCACGTAACGTATCATTTTTTATAAATAAAAAATATAGCAATACTATACTAAAATTAAAAAGATTAAATTACCCGTTTTTATAATGTATTTTTTTTATTAAATATCAATGTACAAAAATGCTATGACCGTTTAAAAACCGTAGGGGTAAGTTTTTTTAAGTGGATAAAGTGTAAACGAACTAAATATCTGTAATTTTGTTAAAAATGAGGGAATTAAAATATAATTAGTGTCTAAAGCCTAATTTACCCTCATTTTAGGTTTTACCTTATGCACTAAAGCAAAAAAGTGCTTTTAACTTTTTTATATCTTAAAATGCTCTTTTCTTATGTATTACATACACTACATATTTATAAGTATATTATATATATATATATATATATATTATCATAATTTTTATCATAATATACATTACTTAAATATTTTGATAATAATTTTACATAATAAGTATTATATATATATTATGTAATTATATAATTGATATATTAAATATAAGTTATATAAATAGTAGACTCGTTTAGCCTTGCAAGTCTAATCTCGGCTTGATAAATGAAGTTTGGGCTTGAGCTTGTCTATTAAATTAGCTTCTTGGAGGCTTGAACTCGTTTGTGTTTGGCTCGCTCAAAGATTTTAGTAAGCGATTCCGAGTAGCTTACGAGCATCTTGACTTGCTTACACCCCTAGAGAGTACATTTAGCTTATGAGCATCTCGGCTTGCTTACACCCCTAGATAGTACATTTAGCTTATGAGCATCTCTGGCTTATTTACACCCCAGGGAGTACATTTCAAATGACCATGCAAGAAAGCATTTTTAACGTCAAATTGATGACGTCTCCATTGATTTATAACGCCAAGTGAAAGAATAATGCATACCATGGATGCTTTAACCACAAGGCTAAATGTGTGAGAATAGTATAAACAAGAAATTTGATTAAACCCTTGAGCAAATAGTGTCATCTTTATGCGTTCAACAGTGCCATCAAAATGATACTTTGTATGAAACACTCGTTTGGAACAAACTACATTGGTGTTTGCCGTAATTGATCACATAGGTTTTGAACCCATTCAACAGAAAAGTTATTATAGGCCGATTCCAAGGCCTTCTAGATAGATATCATGAGCTGTTGATAAACCAAGAGCTTAAATAATAGCCTCTTTAGTAAGAGAATAACATGTTGGTTAGCGTCATACCAAGCCAAATAAAATAGATTAGTGGATTTCTTACCATCACCATTGATTGCATAAAGAGGCGCCAAGGAGGAACCATTTACATGAACGAGAAGTTTATGATAAGAAAGTAGTATACCATTCGATTCTTCCATAGTAAGTAACTGGATGATGAAAGCTTAATAGTTACCATATGAAGAACGGTAGCCATGCAAAGAGTCCCATTGGATGAAGAAAAGGAAGAGGAGGTTGTCATTGATGTGTCATTGACCTACCCTACTGTTAGGGCTTAGATTTTTATAATTATGGATCCAATATTCTGAAGTGTTGCCTGGATGAGTTATCCTTATCGAGTAGTATAGGGACTTAGAGGATTAAGGATCCTTATCATTATCTATAGTTTGTAACAATTGTTCTCGATATTTTCTTATGTTCATGTGGAGGATATCAATGAAGTGGACTGAGTCTTAGCTGGATTCTCGGGGATAATTCGTTATGGACGCTGCACATGCTAATTCCACAACGGTCATGGGGAATGAATGTGGTCATGCAAGATTTTCGGACTTAGTTGTTGTTATTCAAAATGGGTTGATCAAGTGTGAGATAGGACATTCACATTTCGCATACACATATTACGAACCACAAGCTCACAAACACTCTTAGCAATCAATTGTAACACACTTGATCAACATCCAAAGTTGTAAACACTTTTTGTGCAATATAGTTGGTAGTGACAGTTTTCAATACCCGAGGTTTTTGTGCCGGCGATCTACTAGTGATCAAGGGCTTTTTCTCGTAAAAATCTCTTTGTTCGATTGCATTTATCGTCTAACATTCATTTCATCGTCGTTAATCACCTAAGCACTCTACCTCACTTTTCAGATTTGGTTACACTATCCTTAATAAGATTTTTGACCAAAACCTACCCTACCAAAATTTGGGGTTCCAGATCTAACCTTTCTAAGAATTACATACGTGTGTTCTATGGCCCCGTCCACTGTCCAAAATGTTTTTTTTTTGTTTTTCTAACAGGAACCACAACAACAAAAGTAACCGACACCCCACAAGTTTTTTAAACAATCCCACATGTCAGTGATCTATACCTCCATTTTAAACGTTTAGTTCAGGGAAAAGTATAGATATTCTACATCAAACCCATCTATGATAAAGTGACGTGCTTAGATAGTAACAAATAAATTGACACATAATACAGCCTGAAGAAACACTAGATAATTGACCGGAATCAGATTATCTAGGGGTTATGTTCTGCATAAAAGGTGGTTTTCTCTCGCTCGATCCGAAGGGGCTGATCTTCTTCTCCGGTGAATACTACAAAACAAAACACCGTTAGCCTCGTCAAGGGGAGAAGGGAGGTTCTCTCCTTGACCCGACTCCGGCGTGAGAATAAGTATGTGTTTATGAAGAAGAAGAAGTATTGACGAAGTGTGTGTAACTTGGTGTTCATACCTGAATTATTCTCTTACTTATAGCCGGGAGTTTTTGGGCGGGAAAACTGTTGCTGAAATATTAACGGAAGATGCTAACCCCGTAAGCGGTTATTTTCCTTCCGTTATCTCTCTTGATCAGATTGTGCTATCACACGGATTGCGATCTTAATCGAAGGTTGGGAGATTGCCACGTGGAAAGTGGGCAAGTGGAAGTTTCTCCCCAATTCCATGCCATCATCGTGATTCCAGGATGGCCTGGGGTGATGACACGTGTCCAGACGGTTATAACCGTCTGATGGTGTACGACTGGGTCTTCTAGAAGATTATTGCCATAATCCAGTGTGACTCCTTACCGTGTGGTATCAGCTCAACAAATAATATCCAAGTGTGGGTACTATTTGAGCAGAAGTATTTGCTGGGATTTCTATCCCTTTGTTATAGGGAAATGGCGCAAGGACCCTTTTCTTCCTTTAGGCGCGCATATGTAGTCTGCTGCCTTTCTCTTTGTAGGACCAGTGCGCGGCCGCGCAAGGCCTAAAGAGGATTGGAGGACGAGGTTGTGGTATGGTCCCAAGTACTTGATATGAGGTTTTTGGGACCTTACCCCTTCAAGTCCCCCCGGTCTAGTGTTGCTCTTATGCAAATAAGTGGAGCACTGGACTATGAGGGAGTGGTGCTTATAGGCTTTTTTCAGCGCGAAAGTAGGGAGTCTTCTATGAGAAGATATACTTTGTTTATTATGCTGGTGTTTTGGAAATATTTGAGTTTTGATAGATGAACAGTTTGAGAAAAGATATTTATACCCTTGTTTGAACTGTTGCAATCTTGGGTGAAGAGTTTGTAATTATTAGCTTGCGGTAGCTGACGTTATTTTTATAAGTTGTGCTGACTCTTCATCTTCTGATTTAACAGTAGTTCCTGGGAATTTGTGTGGACCCTGTCAGAGGGTTTTAAATGGGATGTGATGCTTGCAGTGGCAGCGCCGTTGAGACGGCAGTTGATGTGACACTTAATCATCACAACTCTTATCTCGATGATACTGCCTCTCTCTGTTTTGGCCTTTATATTTACTTTGGGTGTGAGACTCCTTTCCTACTTTTGGAAAGAAAAAATGGAGAATAGGAGACCGATTCAATGGAGAAGGCTTTCTAATGTTCTGAAGGTGCTAGATGCTGCTGATGGTTTGCTGCTGCTTTCCCGTCCGGTAACTAATCCTTTTATTAGAGATGGAGGTGTTGAAGATGTAAACCGTCAGGATGGGTTGGAGGAAAGGATCTGTCTTCGGCTTGCATTCAAGAGGCACAACGATCCTGGAGAATCCTTCGATAAATCGGCGATAATAACTCGCTAGTCCGAGAAAAGAACGAACTTCGGACGGGTTCTTAGGTGTAATCCAGCTCTTAACTACTTCAATCTTCGCAGGATCGACATGAATACCTTGACTATTGACAATGTGACCCAGAAACTAAACCTCCCCCAGCCAAAATTCACACTTGGAGAACTTAGCATAGAGTTGATTCCTCTGGAGTAGTTCGAGAACCAAACGTAGATGTTGCATGTGTTCGGCTCTTGACTTAGAATAGGTCAAGACATCGTCGATGAACACGATGATGAAACGGTCGAGATTGGGTTTACACATGCGATTCATCAGATCCATAAAAACCGCGGGTGCGTTGGTTAAACCAAAAGGCATAACAACGAACTCATAGTGGCCGTAGCGAGTGCGAAATGCGGTTTTGGGTATATCCTCCTCTTGAATGCGTAGCTGGTGATAGCCTGAGCGAAGCATGTCTTCACGACTTAGCGGAAGTCCAGGAAGATCATCAGGGAACACCTGAGGAAATTCACGGACCACAGGAACGTCTTTCACTTCTGTCTTCCTTTTCTTTTCCTTCTCTACTACTACAATGTTGGCCAAGAACGCTCGGTATTCCTTGCGGAGATATTTGCTAGCTTGGACGCATGACATGAGTTTGAGACCTTTCGAATCAGTTTCGCCATAGACACATAATAAATCACCATTCGCGAGCGAGAATTGAATCATTTTGTCGATGCATACCACTTTTAGCATGGTTTTCGCGAAGAAAGTCCATGCCTACTATGACATCAAAACTTCCGAGTTGCATCAGAATAAGGTCGATTGGGAAGATGTGATTGTTGAGCTCAAGAGTACAATCACGAAGAACAGAATTAACGGTGACAGTTCTTCCGGTAGCGACTTCAACATCGAATGTCGAGGAGAGATAAGAGCGCTTACGACTAAAAAGCTTCTCAAATTCGAACGACACAAAGCAATTATCGGCTCCAGTATCAAACAAACATGATGCATAAATACCATTCACAAGGAACGTACCATTGACCATGTTGTTGTCGGCCTGGGCTTGGCGCACATTGATGTTGAAAGTTCTGGCGCGTGCGGCTTGCTGCTGCTGCTAAGGCTGCTGCTGCTGATGAGGCTGCTGCTGCTGGGGCTCTTGTTTCACCACCCTGTTCGGGCACATGTTCGCAAAGTGGTTGGGATCACCACATTCGAAGCAGACTCTGGCGTTGATCGCGGGTGCCGGAGCCACGTGTTGGCCTTGCGGGGCGGGGAGCAGAGCTTGATGAGTAGTGCAGGGGCTGCGGTGTTGTGAGGACCAGTACGGAAGTTGATAGTGAAGTGGCCGTACATGTTGCAGTGAGCGTAGAAACGACAGGCAATTCCCACCGGATGATGATAAGAGCATGTTGGGCAAATCGGGTGGGGGCCTGTGTATGCACGCTTTGCTGGTGGTGCATAAGTAGTTGGAGCTGGACGGCGATGGGGCTGCTGCTGGGCCGGTACGGCCTGGAGAGGAGCAGCAGTGGTAGTGGCAGCAAAGTTCTTGTTACTGGAGCTGTTGTTGTTGTTCTTCTTCTTCCGGTGTGAGGACTTTGACGGTTGAGCGGCGGCGGTTTCAGCAGTTGGAACGGCGGTAGCTTGATGCAGGTGCTTCGAAGTTTTTTCCCAGACACCAGCCTTGACCCACTTGTCTTTGATTTCTACGGCCAGTAAGTAAGTTTCCTCGATCGTCTTAGTCTTAGCCGCTTGCACGAAATCTGCAACACTGTCAGGCAGGGCTCGGATATACTTCTTGATTGCCATGTCAGAAGTCTTGTAGGATCGTATGATGACCCGAACGAGTCGATCAGAAGAGTTTATCTCAATACGAAAGGCGGAAACAGTCGTATCAAGTACAATTCAGCACACAAATCACTTTAACTGTCAATTTGATTGATATAATGACGTTTTACAGCGTGACGACACTTCGGCAGCACTTCGTTGCTCTGACCGGAAAATCTTCTCTGATTTCGCTTGGAATGCACTATATATAGGCATTGTGACTCCGCTTGAACATGACCATGCTCATTTCAAGCGGAATTAACATGAATGATTCAAGCGAAATCAGCATATTTAACTTAAACGGAATTAGAACAATTTTGATTTCGCTTGAAATGACCTAGTGTCATTTCAAGCGGAATCACCTCTAATTCACACTTTCTTGTTTTTCTTGCCATGATCTAACTAGTTCTATACAAGACTCGATACAAGACGAAGTCGACAAACGCATGCACCAACAGTCTCCCCCTCGAATGTTGACGAGTCTTCAGTGTCGAGTCTTCGCATCTTCAATCTTTATCAGTCTTCGGGCTTCTTTTCAAAGTATCTTACACTGTAAAGCATCCTTCAAATCTCTCTTTTCTCTTCTCTATTGGCACCATTAGACTCCCTTCGAACAAATACACTCCCCCTCGAATGTTGAATCTTTAAATTCATCAGCAGCAGCAATCTCAGGATCAGAACCTGACTCTTTGACATTTAGACTCCCCCTCTCAGTAAGCTGGGATCGTAGTCTGGCTTTCACAGGTTCAAGATCATTGCCTGGCTCATACATTGCTCAGAATCGAAACCTGGCTCTCTTCAATCACGGGCTTCTCAGGATCGATTAACCCAGCTTTTACTCAAACCTGCACATTCTCTACCACAAACATAAGTTTTATTCCATACAGATTTTGCAATCTAAAACATCACTTGCTGATCTCTAATGAACCACTTGCAAGAAAGATTTAAAAAAACCTTTTTTACTCACACTCTCCCTCAAAGGATGTTCATCATGTTTAGCACTTGAGATTTTGAAAATCAGCTTTTCAACACCAGTTGTCGAAAATCTTTTTGGATTTTTCAAAAATTTATGCTAAAACACACTTAAAATCTTTTTGGAATTTTGAACTTAATGAAATGCAGTAAAGAAATATTTACATACAATCTTTTTGTGAGTTTTCAGTTTTTGAGACAAATCACCAACACCGTTAAGCTTTATTTCATTTTAAGTTCTAAACAATTCACCTAGATTGTCAGTATACTGATCCACTTTAAATTTTCACACAAAGTTCAAATGTTTCGAGATACGATATTAATGTTTTAAGAACTTAAACTTTTTCGCGTGTCCCACCACTTGAATATACTCCCGTATCCAGATCCTAATATTCAGTCTTACAGGTGAGTATACCTAGATGATATCTGTAAGGGGTAGATGCGAAACCGTGAGAGCTCAGGTCAGAACTTCCGTTCAGCAGAGAGATGACGGTTCAACTTTTGGTGTGTCCCCTTTAGAGGATCTTTTCTTCAACAACACATGATTAGCATTTTTCAATGTTTCACCATTTTTTGTACTGAGGGCTGCACTATATTTCAAGCAATTTGCAAAGTATTATACGGGGACTAGGCCATTGCTTCCACAAAATCAGAAGTCCCGGGATAATACCCCAGATATCACTGAGTATAAAGACCTAGTAATTCAGAAAGAGAGACCTTTCAAACAAGATTTTGGGGGTTATCCATATATCCAAGAAATGTTACCCATGAGATAAGTAAGTTTGAAATTTAAGTTTATATCTCGAAAACAATCTACTGAATGTGTAAAAACCTACTGGCACATCCACAGTGAGATTGTTTATCGCATTTTCGACTTTTCAATTCTTTAGCATGTTGTGATAGTCCACTGATGTACTATCATTTCCTCTTTTTCACAACAAAACTCTTTTTCATTTTATCATGTTTTTGGCTTTTTCAATTTTTCTAATGTTTTTGGATTTTCTAAAATTCTTACTCCCCCTAAAATTCAGAAACATTTAAGGAAATTTTGAAAACAAACTATACAAGAAATTGACAACTGTTGTTTCAAGCTTCAATTCGCCATCCACTTGGCATTAACAATCAGAACTCCCCTTACAACAAACTATTTTTCCATTAAGATTTCAAAACACTTAAGTTTGTTTTAATCCAAATGTTTTTTCCGGAAAATAAGTTTTGTTGATTTTACCACTTGTAAGAAATGGGGATCAATTCATCATTTTGTTTTCAACCACTTGTATGAAGATTACATCAAGTTCAAATTAATGACCTTGACTAATCACTTTGTAAGATCCAACCTCTTACCACTTGTAGGAAACACAGGTACAACTAAATGTCCCTGATTTACCACTTGTATGTTTATCCAAACCTATTTACATCATGTAGGAATAAAACATCTACACAAAATCATTTTACCAATAAAGATGCCGATTCATGCTTTTCACTTACCAATCTGGAAGCTCCGGCAAGTCACACTTAACCATTTTAAAAACATTTCAATAAAGATGCCTATTCATGCTCCACGATTACCAACTTGGGAGCTCTGGCAAGTCAGATTTTTCATTTAAAGAATATATCCACCCAAGCTTGACCAGCCTTGGGTGTTACCAAGTTACCAACACTCGGTTTCTTACCTCCCATTTTCTTCTCATAGAACTCTTTAACCCCTTTGACTTTTCGGTCAATCATTTTTCCAAAGATGTGTTTAACTTTGGGGTTAAAGGCCTTTTCAACATCAAAAACCTTTTTGTCAGAATAAAATTGGTTTGAAATTTCAACTTTACCAATTTTCTTCTTAAAATTTTCAGCCCGAAGTGGTGGAAAATTCTCATCATCCACAGTCGGAACTGATTCTTCACCATTTTCTACAATCTGTGGCTCCTCTGATTTTGTGGAATCAGACTCATCGCCAGAAGACAGCTCCTCTGATTTTAACCTATTAGAATCATCGCTAGAACTATCAACAGACTTCTTAACAACTCATTTCTGGTTGTCAGATTTAGCTCTTTTCTTGTTATGGGTGAAATTCTGAGCCCATATCCTGATTTTGTATCTTGATTTTTTATTAGTTGTATATGATCAGGATACCAGATCAGGATACCGTATCAGGATACCGGGCCAGGATATTGGTAATATCCTGAGGCAGTATCCTGACTATTACTAACGATTGGCTTGTAAAACGTTGGTTGCAAGGTACCAACATTAAAAGACTTGATCTACCTGAAGATTCGCTCAAGGTGGTTGGAAAATGGACGTTGATGGTGGAAGAATGGGTCTTGTAACGATCAGAAAGGCATATTCCGCGAGAATATCGGATGTTGGTCAATGTTATTGACATTGTAACGGTTATATGAGCTGAAAACCCGGTTTTGTAGTCAATAAGCACGTGGAAAACAAGTAGAAAGAGTCCCCCAACGTTCAGAATGGAATATTCCCAGCATCCCGGAATAATAGGAGAGTTAGTTTGTTTTTTGTAACTATATAAAGGGGCGATCGGATCATAGGTACACACAACTTTTCACACACTTTCACTCACACTCTTTGCTCTCTAGCTACTAGCAACCACTGCACACAAACACTTGTACTCAAATCTCATTGTAACACTTAGCGATCCGATCAATATCCTGCACTGTATCCTGACGTTTGAAGTAATAGAAGAACAAGGCAGCTGCGATTGTCAGCTCCCGAGGTTTTATGCCGGCGATCTAGATTGATCAAGGGCTTTCCTCGTACATCACGTGTCAACCTTTACTTTATTGCTCATTGTTTGATCACAGATACGGCTCTATATCCTGAACCGTATCCTGAAACTGTTTTTTCAAATAACTCAATTAACATATTTTTGAACACATTCTCTTAGCACACTACATCACTTAACTAATTTGATCACTTAATTGCTTCGGTAATTTTTGACCAAAACAATTTGGCGCCCACCGTGGGGCAAGTGGTGCTATTTCTACTAAAAACTTTTGCAAAATCATTACTTGGTTTTCTATTTTCAAAACTTTTTGCTACATTATTTTCAATGGCCACAAGATCAAACATGAGCTCCTCCACTATGTCCGCTACGACTTTCGCTACTACTGGTTTGGTGCTTCCTCCTCCTACACAAGTTCAAGCTCCTTAAAGAGAAATGAAAGCCAAATATCCTGAGACACTCCTTCCGCTCAGAATGTCAACAGATCTGGTGTTCCAGGGAGAACTCCTGTTACGGTTTCTAATGATAAAATTTTAACTTTTTTTGGTGATATACAGGTGTTTTGGTTAAAAATCACACAAGGATTATGCAACCAAACTCTTTGTAAACGGGGAATGATGCTTGGTATGATGAACAAAGATAAGGATCACTTAAATGAAAATTGCACAAGTGACACAAGGATTTATACGAGGAAAAAGCCCTTGATCAATGAATGATCTCCGGCATAAAAAACCTCGGGTGATGGAAACTACCGATCACCAAACTTCAATATAACAAACAATGTTTACAACTTTGGATGGTAACGAGCTAGGTACAAGGATCACTATAGTATCGTATGCTAGAGCGTGTGAGAAATGTGTTGTGTCTTCCGAATGCTGTAGAGTGCCATTTATATAAGCGTGTGTGGTTGAATTTTAGGCAAGTCACCTAACTACTAGCTCGTTACCCCTTTAGAAATAGAAGTAAATTTAGCCTAACTAATTGCCCGTAATTTGTGCTAAGTTTCCATATTCTCCACAACGTCTATTTCCGGTGATGTATGTGCGAGATTTACGTGAAAGATTCCTTAATAACGTTGCCAAGACCAGGTCTAACTCGTAATCCCTGCAAAACAACATTAAATTCAAAGAGAACAATCGTTAGTATGAGGATCCTTAGGATGATCCATGATCCTGATCCTGAAGATCTTCTGAGGATCACTATCTGCCAAAGAAACAAGGATCACTCGTTAGGATATCATGTAAGGATCACAGGTCATTAAAATCCTGCCCTAACAATTGCCCCCAAAATATAAGGAGTAATTATATAATATTAACGAGTTATATTTTGCCGGATCTTATCTATAACTAACTCAACGGATATATAGCCGTTAAGAATGAATTATCCGTTGCGATCTGACGTCATGGAGGTGACAGCCCTGCACAAATCATCATTATAAATAGAAATAGGGATAGGATCGTTTGCATTTAAATTCAAGGACTCTTCCCTTTATAACCGCGACCAGAGGATTGAACAGGTATTCCCCTTCACCTTCTCTCTTGCTTGCTCTGTTTTTCTTATTTCGTTCAATATGTTGCTCCGGAACTCTCCCAGCAAGGATCCTAAGAATAACAGCCCCTTGAAGGGTCAAGGGATCATCAAGGATTCCCCCACCAAGAGGTGTTGTTTTACTGATTCTCAAATTGACAAAATCCGTCATTGTTTTCCGACGAATACCCTCTTTAAATATTTTAGCCCTATCGCTCTGAGAGATTACATCTCTGAGACTTGGGTTGCTTTCCCGGTCACTCCTTTCATGATAGGATACTCGTATCCTTTCCCTCAGTTCACCGAGTCCTTTTTCTCTCTTACCGGCATCTCCTATATCCAGGCTATGCCGATGATTTGGAGGGTTTTATACACCCTTGAAAGGATCGTCGAACAAGAAGGAATTGATCTGGGTATGGCGGAACTGGCTGAGATGTATGATCTCACAACTTTTGGATCCCACCGATACTTGTTCAAACGAAAGGCTGGAGAAGAGCACCCTGTTCTCAAAGTTACCAAAAATGACATGAACTGGAAGTGGCGGTTCTTTTTTGTGAGGAGAGATACCATCCCTGATGGGAGGGATCTGCCCAAGAAGTGGGCTACCCATGGTAGGATAGAGGATCCTGGAAGGATCACCGTAGAACTTATCCTTTAGCATAAGGATCACTGACATTCTTTTGTTTCCTTATTGTGCAGCTATATCCGTTTCTCATCTTAAGTTGACTCCTGCTGCAAAAGAGAGACTCTTGGCCTTTAGGAAGCTTGATCCTGAAATAAGAACTTTCCAGGTCACCACCCAGGATTCTCAGGAAGTATCCTCTGCTTCTGTCACAATGTCAAGTAAGTATCCTCTTTTAAGGAGTATTTATATAATGAGAGTCAAATAAAATTAAGATACTTATCTTGTTTTGGTTGTGCAGGCGCTGGAAAATCCTCTAAGTCTGCTTCGAAGTTCGGCATCGATGATCTTACTAATGTCAAATCCTCAAGGAAGAAGACTCCTGCTGCTAGCCCAACTGCTTCAGCCCCTAAAGCACCTATCAGGGGAAAAGGAAGCAAGAAGAGAAAGGCCTCTGAGGATTTGCAAGGTCTGCCCCTGCTCCGCCAACAGTGTCTGGATTACATCAACGAGGTAAGGATCACTGTCCTGCTTGTGTATCCTGCTAGTCTAAGGATCACTTGATTTCTGAGGTCATTCCTTGTCTTCCTTGCAGAAATTTGCTGAGGTAGAGACATATGTTGGCCACGTTGAGGATCAGGATCGCCAGATTGCTGACCTTCAACAGGTTGGGGTGTTGAAGGATCTCAAGATAGCTGATCTTGAGAAGGAGCTTCGAGCCACCAAGGATGATGCTGCCAAGATGCTGATCAACTTTGACTATGAGAAGCATGAGATCACCCAAGATGCCAAGGTCTCTGCTGCAATAGCTATGTACAAGATCCAGCTGCAAATGGCTATGGAGGCTCAGGATCCTGCTTTCAACAGGAGCACATGGGACATGGAGGGCTGGAAGGCGAGGCTGGCAGAGCTGGAGGATGATGAAGAGGCTGAGGAGATCCCGATGCTTGAGGGTGGAGGCGCTGGCAAGGATCATGGTGGAGAGGCAAGTGGAGCCGGTGGTGATGGTGCAACGAAGGATTGAGCTGCAGGATTGGGCAATGATAGAAATTTCGAGACTTAGCCGGAGCCCAATTTTTTTTGTTTGGTGGGTGTGATGTTTTAAAACAATTATGGTCTGTATTTGAACAATAGGTTTAGGGTTGAGGATCTAGGATCCTGTGAACAATAGGTAGGATTACATATGGTGGAGGGATCCTCTGTTTGGGGGATGAAGCCATTGTGATCCTGCCGCCTTTAATTTCCTGCACTTGCTATGACCGCATGAACAATGGACACCCTTTTGCCAACCCATGTGGACGGGCCACGTTTTGCTGGTAGAAACATGGGTTGGCAATTTTGACAACTTTAAAAAGGGGTTAAATATTTAATGAATAAAACTTTTAACTTTTGACTTATCCTGTGATGTTATCCTTGTATATCTTTTGAACTTTCAATTGTTTTGATTTATACTTGTCTAAGTAAGAAAGGTTAAGCAAATTATGTTTAAGAAATTTAGGATATGATCCGGGATCAAATATCCTATAGTCGAAAACTTCCAAAAAGTAGTTAATTTTAAGGATCATAGGTTCAGTTATCAAAGTGTAAGGGTTATTCAAAATAATGAATGTAATCAAAACAGTTAAGGATCATACCTGAGAATCCAAGTTAAGATCCTAACCTTTAATCAGGAAAACCATAGGAAGAACTTTAATGGATAATAAGGATTGAGGATCCTTAATTGTTTATCTTTGAAAACCTGAAAATAGAATATAACTTGGGACTAAGCCAATACCATAGATAAGTTAGTAACTGGGAACAAGCCCAAGGATCGTATGTAAACTGGAGTATGGCCCTCACTGGCGACTATCCAAACTTAGTGACATGAAAATGCCAAAACCTTAGCTAACGTGAAAACGTTAGAAACCTTAGGAACGGATGTATGGTACGTCTACCATTATACGTAGGATCCTAGGTATAGCCAGTACGATGGAATTATCAGCCCCTAAAGCGAGTACTGGTCCCAAAGACGTGAACTATACCAGGATCATCGTGCGCTACAGGCGAAAACTGGGGACAGGCCCAAGGATAACTGGGGACAAGCCCAAACAACTGGGGTTGAACCCAAGGATCTGAGTTGCTTCTAAAGATTGTCGACAATATGCTAAGGATACCTGGACTATCAGAACTCAAAATCTCGTGAGAGAAGGATGAAGGATACATGATCCTTATCCTTAAATAAGAAAATATGTAAATAAGAGTTCAAGCTTAGGACATTACCAGAGTAAGGATCATCGATACTTCAGGGATCCTTGAAGGATACTTCTAATGTAAGGATCATATGTGCCAGAAGGATCCTGCTCACATGAAATATTTCTTCAAGTGGATAGCATTCCAGGCTCTTGGTAACAAATTACCCTCCATGGTCAGCAGTCTATATGCCCCCTTTCCTGCTTCGACTTCGATCAAATAAGGGCCTTCCCATTTTGGTGCCAATTTCCCATCAGCAGGATTGGTGGTATTCTGGAATGCTTTTCTCAATACCATATCCCCAACTTGGAATTTCCTTATCCTGACATTTTTGTTATAAGCACCAGCCATTCTTTGTTGGTAGCTAGCCATCCTTATCCTAGCCAAGTCCCTGATTTCCTCAATAGTATCCAAGTCTTGAACCAAGTTCTGGTCATTTTCCTCAGGATCACGGGTACTTGTTCTAGCAGTTGGAACCACCATTTCTGTTGGGATCACTGATTCTGCCCCAAACACCAAAGAGAAGGGTGTTTGACCAGTAGCATTCTTGGGAGTTGTCCTATCAGCCCAAAGCACATAAGGCAATTCCTCTGCCCATTTCCCCTTCTTGGATCCAAGTTTCTTCTTCAGATTGTTGATGATGATCTTGTTGGATGATTCTGCTTGACCATTAGCTTGTGGGTGGACTGGTGTTGATGTTATCATCTTAATCCCCCAGCTGTCACAAAAGTTAGTAGTTCTGCTCCCAATAAATTGGGAACCATTATCACATACAATTTCAGAAGGAATGCCAAATCTAGTTATAATATTTCTCTTAATAAAGGATATAACTTCCTTTTCTCTAACTTGGGCAAAAGCTTCAGCCTCTATCCACTTGGAGAAGTAGTCAGTCATAGCAAGCATGAACACTTTTCCACCAGGTGCCTTAGGGAGCTTGCCAACTATATCCATCCCCCATCTCATAAATGGCCAAGAGGATGGTATAGGATGTAGAAATTCAGCCGGCTGATGAAGGATATTGCTGTGTCTTTGACAAGGATCACACTTCTTAGCATACTCCACAGCATCCCTTTTCATAGTTGGCCAGTAGTATCCTGTCCTTAAGATCCTTGAGAACAATGCCCTGCCCCCAGTGTGGTTTCCATAATCTCCTTCATGGAAATCTTTTAAAACTTCTTGAACTTCAGGATCCTCGATACATCTTAAATATGGTCCTGCAAGAGATCGCTTATACAACATATTATTTAAGATTGTGAATTGAGATACCTTAATTCTGAAAGCCCTAGGGTTTTCTCCCATAGGAATCTCTCCGTGTTGTAAGTATCTCATGATTGGTGAGATCCATGATCCTGAACAAGATTGAGTATCCTCACTAGGGATCATTGCAGAATCCTCTTCTATTTCCATGGCCAATGCATCAGCTTCAGTATTTTCTTCCCTTGGTACCTGTGTCAAAGTGAAGAAAGTAAAGGAGAGTGCCAATTCTTTGACTATCTCTAAATATTTGGTTAGTTTTTCACCTTTAACAGCATAGGATCCATTAAAGTGATTAGTGATTAACAATGAATCCACGTATACCTCAAGATACCTGATCCCCATATGCTTAGCAATTTGCAAACCAGCGATTAAGGCTTCATATTCAGCCTCATTATTAGTGGCTTGGAACTCACAAGCTATGGAGTGGGGTATTATGTCCCCCTGTGGCGATTTTAGTAGTATACCAAGCTCCGTGCCTTTAGCATTTGAGGATCCATCAGTATGTAGTATCCAAGGATCCTTGGTTTCATCCAGCTGCTGGACTTCCAATTCGGCTTCCTTTTGTAAATCACTACTGAAATCAGCCACAAAGTCTGCTAATGCTTGAGATTTGATGGCTGTTCTAGGCTCATATCTTATATCATGGGCACTAAGCTTTACTGCCCACTTAGCCATCCTTCCGGACATCTCTGGTTTCCTGAGGACATTCTTAATTGGAAAATTAGTTCTAACAACAATAACATGGGTTTCAAAATAATGTCTTAGTTTAGTAGATGCCATAACTAGTGCAAGAATAAGTTTTTCAAGGTGTGAATACCTGGATTCAGCATCAAGTAAACTCTTACTTACATAATAGACAGGATATTGTGTACCTTCATGATCCTTAACAAGGACTGCACTTACTGCTTTTGAGGATACCGCAAGATATAAGGATAACACATCTCCTTTTTCTGGTTTCATCAATGCTGGAGCTGAGGACATGTATTCTTTGAGGGCTTGTAAAGCATTCTCATGCTTTTCAGCCCATTCAAATTTCTTGTTCTTTCTTAGGATATCGTAGAATTCTTTACATTTTTCTGAGGATTAGGATATAAATCTGTTTAAGGCTGCTATCCTGCCTGTTAGCCTTTGCATATCCTTAGCGTTGGCAGGGGATATGATATTCACCAATGCTTTGATTTGTTCTGGGCTTGCTTCGATGCCCCTCTGGGTTACCATATATCCTAAGAATTTGCCTGCTTTAACACCAAAGTTACATTTTGAAGGATTAAGCTTCATGTTATAACTATCAAGGATATCAAATGCTTCCTCCAAGTCCCTTAGGTGATCCTCAGCTTTCTTGGATTCTACTACCATATCGTCTATGTATACTTCCATAGTTTGTCCAATCTGATCTTTGAACATCATGTTCACCAGCCTTTGATATGTTGCACCTGCATTCCTTAATCCAAACGGCATAGCAATATAACAATATAAACCGGTTGGGGTCATAAAAGCCGTATCCTCTTGGTCAGACGGTTCCATCTGAATTTGTTGGAATCCAGATGATGCATCCATAAAGGTTAACAGTTCATGACCCGCCGTTGCATCCACCATGGAGTCAATGTGGGGTAATGGGAAAGGATCCTTGGGACATGCCTTATTCAAATCGGTGAAATCGACACATACCCTCCACTTTCCATTTTTCTTTTGAACAACAACCACATTGGCCAGCCATTTTGGATACTTCACTTCTCTAATCATACCTGCTCGTAGTAATCTTTCTACCTCTTCCTGGATAATGGCATTTCTTTCTGGTGCAAACTTCCTCCTTTTTTGATGGATTGGTTTAACTGACCTGTCAATGCCAAGTTTATGAGTGATAATATCTTTAGATATACCTGTCATATCCTCATGTTTCCATGCAAAGGTAGATTTTCTTCTTTTGAGGAAGGATACGATGTCTTCTTTCATTTGTCCAAGGATCCCTGATCCGATATAGATTTTGGATTCAGGATCATCAGGATCCAGGAGGATTTCGTCCACATCCTGCTCTCTTGCCTCCAAGACACCCCTTGGAGGATACTTTAATTGCTATTGTTCCCTTGATTTCGAGGCTGGTTTCATTGATGAGGTGTAACAATCCTTAGCCTCCTGCTGATCACTATCAATCTTGATTATTCCCCAAGGGCTAGGGAGCTTTACACATTGATGGTAGGTGGATGGGACTGCCTTCATATCGTGTATCCAGGGCCTGCCAAGGATAACATTACAACAAGATAAACAGTCAATTACACAAAATTTCTGATAATTATGTAATCCTTCCACGTAAATTGGGAGTTTGATGTCCCCCAGGGTTTTCTTAGTTTCACCACTAAATCCCACAAGCACGGAGGATCTTGGTGTGATGTCTGATTCAGGAATACCCATTTTCTTCAGAACATCTAGTTGGATAATGTTTACCGAACTTCCTCCGTCAATTAGGATCCTGCGGACAAAATGGTTAGAAATAAAGAGAGTAATAACTAAACTATCATGATGAGGATCCTGGATGTCTACGCGATCATCCTCATCAAAGGTTATCATTTTTCCTTCCGAGACACTTGATGTTCGAATAGGTGTTTCTCCATTATCCATTTTAGCTTCCTTTGCATGCCTTTTAGCTGCTGAAAAGGATGTACCACAGATGTCTGATCCTCCGGAAATAAAGTTTATTACTTGTGCATCTGCCGGAGGGGCTGGAGCTTTTTCAGGGATCCTTTCAGGATCCTGAGTCCTTTGCTTTTTTCTTCCCAACAACTCTTTTAAATGCCCCTTGCTCAACAGATATCCAATTTCCTTTCTTAATGCGATGCATTCTTCTGTTAAATGCCCAAAATCCTCGTGGTATGCACACCATTTTGATTTGTCTTTAGCTGCGGCTGGTTTGTCATTTTTTCTGGGCCATCTGGCTTTTTCTCCTAGATTCTGCATTGCAAGGATTAGTTCATGGTTATCAACGGAAAAACAGTATTCAGAAATCGGAGGATAATCCTCATCATCCTCTTCTTGGTCAACAGCATGCACGTTCTGGTTGTCAGTTCTATTGTAGGATTTGAATTTGTTGCTTTTGAAAGAGGATCCTTGCTTTTCTTTTTTTGAGGATCCTACTTGTCTCTCCTGGATCCTCTTGTCATCTTCTAGCCGGATGAATCTGAGTGCCCAAGTCCTTACTTCGTCTAGGTTCCTGCATGGTGTCATAACAAGATCATCATAGAACAATGAATCCCTAAGCAATCCCATTTTGAAAGCCTCAACAGCTGTGGCCACATCCAAGTTGGGAATGTCCAAGGATTCTTTACTAAATTTGGTTATATAATCCCTTAATGATTCATTATGACCCTGAGTTATCCTATATAAATCACTAGTCAATCGTTCAAATTTTCTGCTACAAGAAAATTGATTATTGAATAAGTTAACTAAATTAGCAAACGAAGTAACAGAGTAAGGGGGAAGACTTAGCAGCCATTTAAGAGCTGATCCAGTAAGAGTGGATCCAAATCCCTTGCGTAGGCATGCTTCCTTTAACCTTTCCGGAATTGGATTGATCTCCATCCTCTCCCTGTATTGTGCTATGTGTTCCTCAGGATCCGTTGTACCATCATACAGCTTCATAATAGGAATATGGAATCTTTTGGGTATCTCAGCATCACAAATTGGTGGTGCAAAACGAGATACCTTATGGCTTCTGTTTTGGTCAAAAATCACACAAGGATAATGCAACCAAACTTTATGTAAACGGGGAATGATGCTTGGTTGATGAACAAAGTGAAGGATCACTTAAATGTAAAATGCACAAGTGACACAAGGATTTATACGAGGAAAAAGCCCTTGATCAATGAATGATCTCCGGCATAAAAAACCTCGGGTGATGGAAACTACCGATCACCAAACTTCAATATATCAAATAAAGGTTACAACTTCGGATGGTAACGAGCTAAGTACAAGGATCACTATAGTATCGTGTGTCAAAGCGTGAGGGAAGTGTGTTGTGTCTTCCGAATGTGGAAGAGAGCTATTTATACAAGTGTGAGTGGCCCTATTTTAGGTAAATAGACTAACTATTAGCTCGTTACCCCTTTAGGAATAAAAGTAAATCTAGCCTAAATTATCGCCCTTAAATTATGCTGAGTTTCCATATCGTCCACAACGTTCATCTCTGATTAAGCATATGCCACAGTTGTAAAGACGAGTCCCTTGTTTACGTTGCTAAGAGCGGATCCTACTCGAAATTCCTGCAAGACAACATTAAATCCAAAGAGAACAATCGTTAGTATGAGGATCCCTAGGATACTCCGTGATCCTGATCCTGGAATTCTTCTGAGGATCACTGGTTAGGATCACATATAAGGATCACATGTAAGGATCATAGGTCATAAAAATCCAGCCCTAACAATTGCCCCCAAAATATAAGGAGTAATATTGTAAATAAACGAGTTGTATTTTGTTGATCTTATCCGCAACAAAGTAACGGATAACTAGCCGTTGGAGACGGACTAGCCGTTGCAAACCTTACGTCACAGAAGTGACAGCCCTGCAAATCATCATTATAAATAGGAGTTAGAGATAGGATCAATTTGCATTTAAATTCAAGAGAGACTCCCTTTATATTCTCGTCCGAAGATCAATCAGGTATCTCTTTTCTTCTTTCTTCCTTCTCTTACTCTGTTTTTCTATCTCTTTCCATTATTCTTGCAAAGATGTTGCTCCGGAACTCTCCGCATAAGGATCCTGAGAAGAATAGTCCCTTGAAGGGTCAAGGGATCATCAAGGATTCTCCCGCCGAGAGGTGCTGTTTTACCGATCCTTAGGTCGACAAAGTTCGTCATTGTTTTCCGGCGAACACCATCTTCAAGTCTTTACTTCTACCGCTTTGAGTGATTTTATCTCTGATTCTTGGGTAGCCTTTCCTGCTACTCCGTTCTTGATAGGATATTCGTATCCTTTCCCACAGTTCACTCAACCCTTCTTTTCTCTCACCGGCATCTGCTATATCCAGGCTATGCCCATGATCTGGAGGGTGTTGTATACCCTTGAGAGGATCATTGAGCAAGAGGGGATTGACCTCGGTATGGCGGAGCTGGCTGAGATGTATGATCTTACCACTTTCGGACCCCATCGTTATCTGTTTAAGCGGAAAGCTGGAGAGGATCACCCTGTTCTCAAGGTTACCAAGAACGACACAAACTGGAAGCGTCGGTTCTTTTTTGTTAGGAGGGATACCATCCCTGATGGGAAGGATCTGCCCAAGGAGTGGGCTACTCATGGTAGGATAGAGGATCCTGGAAGGATCACCATAAGATTTGTTCCTTAGGATGTGGATCACTAATATTTTCTTGTTTATTGTGCAGCTATCTCCATCTCTCGTCTGAAGTTGACACCTGCTGCAAAAGAGAGACTTTTGGCCTTCAAGAAGCTTGATCCGGAGACAAGAACTTTCCAGGTTGCTACCCAAGATTCCCAAGAAGTATCCTCTGCCTCTGTCACAATGTCAAGTAAGTATCCTTATTTAGAAAGTAATTCTATGTAGGATTTTCAAGTTTAATTAGAAAACTTATCTTATTTTGGTTGTGTAGGTGCTGGAAAATCTTCTAAGTCTGCCTCAAAGTTTGGCATTGATGATCTTGCTAATGTCAAATCTGCAAGGAAGAAGACTCCTGCTGCCAGCCCAACTGCTTCAGCCCCTAAATCACCTATTAGGGGTAAAGGAAAGAAGAGAAAGGCCTCTGAGGATCTACAAGGCCTGCCCCTGCTTCGCCAACAGTTTCTGGACTACTTCAACGAGGTAAGGATCACTGCCCCTGTTCGTTATCCTGACAATTTTGAGGATCACTTGTTTCTGACGTTATGCCTTGTTTTCCTTGCAGAAATTTGCTGAAATAGAAACTTATGTTGGCCACGTCGAGGATCAAGATCGCCAAATTGCTGACCTCCAACAGATGGGTGTGCTGAAGGATCTCAAGATTGCTGATCTTGAGAAGGAGCTCCGGGCCACCAAGGATAAAGCTGCCAGGATGCTGATCAATTTTGATTATGAGAAGCATGACATTACCCAGGATGCCAAGGTCTCTGCTGCGATAACCATGTATAAGATCCAGCTGCAGATGGCTGCGGAGGCTCAGGATCCTTCCTTCGACAAGAGCACATAGGACGTGGAGGGCTGGAAGGCGAGGCTGGCAGAGTTGGAGGATGATGAGGAGGCTGAGGAGATCCCAATGCTTGAAGGTGGTGATGCTGGCAAGGATCAGGGGGAAGCAAGTGGAGCTGGTGGTGATGGTGCAGCGAAGGTTTGAGCTGCAGAATTGGGCGATGAAGGAAACTTCTAGACATAGCCGGAGCCCAATTTTTTAATTTTGGTAGTGGTTTCTTTTGTGGTTGTGATGTTTTAAACAATGATGGTCTGTAACTTTAAACAATAGTTTTAGGATTAGGGATCCAGGATCCTTCAGACAATAGGTAGGATTGCAAATGGTGGAGGGATCCTCTGTTTGGGGGATGAAGCCATTGTGATCCTGCCGCCTTTATATCCCTGCATAACTTTTGAACCTATTATCATGGACACCCTTTACCTACCCCAGCGGACGGGCCACGTATTGCTGGTAGATGCTCGGGGTAGGTAATTTTGACAACCTCTGAAGGGTTACTCCTTTCGTTTATAAATAAAATCTTAAACTTTTGTCGCTTATCTTGTGTTATTATCCTTTTTGTTCCTTTAATTCCCCATTGTTTTGGTGTACATTTATTGAATAAGTAATTTTTGAATAAGTCAGATTGAAAACATTTAGGATATGATCCTTGATCAAATATCCTATAGTTGAAAAATCCCAAAAAGTAGTACATATTTTAAGGGTCACAGGTTTAGTTGTCAAATTTCAAGGGTTAGCATAAAGAAACAATAAATAGGATTAAAAACAGTTAAGGATCATACCTGAGAATCCAAGTTAGGATCCTAACCTTTAATCAGGATAACCGTAAATGAAATTTTAATGGATAATAAGGATTAAGGATCCTTAATTGTTTTAACTTCGAAAACCTAAAAAATAGAACATAACTTGGGACTAAGCCAATATAAAAGACAAGTTAGTAACTGGGGACAAGCCCAAAGGATAACTGGGGACAAGCCCATAGGATCACTGGGGACAAGCCCGAAGGATAAATGGGGACAAGCCCAAAGGATAACTGGGGACAAGCCCAAGGATCGTATGTAAACTGGAGTATGGCCCTTACTGGCGACTATCCAAACTTAGTGACATGAAAATGCCAAAACCTTAGCTAACGTGAAAACGTTAGAAACCTTAGGAACGGATGTATGGTACGTCTACCATTATACGTAGGATCCTAGGTATAGCCAGTACGATGAGGTTATCAGCCCTTGGAGTGGGTACTGGTCCCAAAGACATGAACTATACCAGGATCATCGTGCGCTACAGGCGAAAACTGGGGACAAGCCCAAGGATAACTGGGGTTGAACCCAAGGATCTGAGATGCTTTTGAAGACTATCAATAATATGCTGAGGATACCTGGACTATCAAAACTCAAATTCTCGTGAGAGGAGGATGAAGGATACATGATCCTTATCCTTTGGTAAAAATAAGAAAATGGAGTAGTTTAGGATCAGGATATTACCAGAGTAAGGATCATTGACATTATCGGGATCCTTCGAGGATGCTTTCAATGTAAGGATCATATGTGCCAGGAGGATCCTGTTCACATGAAATATTTCTTTAAGTGAACAGCATTCCAGGCTCTAGGTAACAAATTTCCTTCCATGGTTAGCAATCTATATGCCCCTTTTCCTGCTTCAGCTTCAATCAAGTAAGGGCCTTCCCACTTTGGTGCTAATTTCCCGTCAGCAGGATTGATGGTATTTTGGAATGCTTTTCTCAATACCATATCCCCCACTTGGAATTTCCTTATTCTGACATTTTTGTTGTAAGCACCAGCCATTCTTTGTTGGTAGCTAGCCATCCTTATCCTAGCCAGATCCCTGACTTCTTCAATAGTATCCAAATCCTGAGCCAAGTTTGCAGCATTCTCTTCAGGATCACGAGTACTTGTTCTAGCAGTTGGAACCACCATTTCTGTTGGGATCACTGCTTCTGCCCCAAACACCAAAGAGAAGGGTGTTTGACCAGTAGGATTCTTGGGAGTTGTCATGTCAGCCCAAAGCACATAAGGCAATTCCTCTGCCCATTTCCCCTTCTTAGATCCAAGTTTCTTCTTCAGATTGTTGATGATGATCTTGTTGGATGATTCTGCTTGGCCATTGGCTTGTGGGTGGACTGGTGTTGATGTTATCATCTTAATCCCCCAACTGTCACAAAAGTTAGTAGTCCTGCTCCCAATAAATTGGGAACCATTATCACATACAATTTCAGAAGGAATGCCAAATCTAGTTATAATGTTTCTTTTAATAAAGGATATCACTTCCTTTTCTCTGACTTGGGCAAAGGCTTCGGCCTCTATCCACTTGGAGAAGTAGTCAGTCATGGCAAGCATGAATACTTTTCCACCAGGTGCCTTAGGGAGCTTGCCAACTATATCCATCCCCCATCTCATGAATGGCCAAGAGGATGGTATAGGATGTAGAAATTCAGCCGGCTGATGAAGGATATTGCTGTGTCTTTGACAAGGATCACACTTCTTAGCACACTCCACAGCATCCCTCTTCATAGTTGGCCAATAGTATCCTGTCCTAAGGATCCTTGAGAACAATGCCCTGCCCCCAGTGTGGTTTCCACAATCTCCTTCATGGAAGTCTTTTAACACTTCTTGAATTTCAGGATCCTCAATACATCTTAAATATGGTCCTGCAAGAGATCGCTTATATAACACATTATTTAAGATTGTGAATTGAGATACCTTAATCCTGAAAGCCCTAGGATTTTCTCCCGTAGGAATCTCCCCGTGTTGTAAGTATCTCATGATTGGTGAGATCCATGATCCTGAATAAGATTGAGTATCCTCGCTAGGGATCATTGCAGTATCCTCTTCTATTTCCATGGCCACCTGTTTTTCAATAGCAGGAGCCAGGATATGGATGATGGGGATACTTATATCCTCTGGGATCTTCAAAGATGATCCTAGATTGGCCAATGCATCAGCTTCTGTATTTTCCTCCCTTGGTACCTGTGACAAACTGAAAGAAACAAAGGAGAGTGCCAATTCTTTGACTATCTCTAGATATTTGGTTAGTTTTCACCTTTCACAGCATAGGATCCATTAAAGTGGTTAGTAATTAACAATGAATCTACGTATACCTCAAGATACCTGATCCCCATATGCTTAGCAATTTGTAAGCCAGCGATTAAGGCTTCATATTCATCCTCATTATTAGTGGCTTGGAACTCACAAGCTATGGAATGGGGTATTATGTCCCCCTGTGGCGATTTTAGTAGTATGCCAAGCCCTGTGCCTTTGACATTTGAGGATCCATCAGTATTTAGTATCCAAGGATCCTTGGTCTCATCCAGCTGCTGGACCTCCAATTCGGCTTCCCTTTGTAGATCACTACTGAAATTAGCCACAAAGTCTGCTAGTGCTTGAGATTTAATGGCTGTTCTAGGCTCATATCTTATATCATGGGCACTAAGCTTTACTGCCCACTTAGCCATTCTTCCGGACATCTCTGGTTTCCTGAGGACATTCTTAATTGGGAAATTAGTTCTAACAACAATAACATGGGTTTCAAAATAATGTCTTAGTTTAGTAGATGCCATAATTAATGCAAGGATAAGTTTTTCAAGGTGTGAATACCTGGATTCAGCATCAAGTAAACTCTTACTTACATAATAGACAGGATGTTGTGTACCTTCATGATCCTTAACAAGGACTGCACTTACTGCTTTTGAGGATACCGCAAGGTATAAGGATAACACATCTCCTTTTTCTGGTTTCATCAATGCTTTGATTTGTTCCGGGCTTGCCTCAATGCCCCTCTAAGTTACCATATATCCTAAGAATTTGCCTGCTTTAACACCGAAGTGACATTTTGAAGGATTAAGCTTCATGTTATAATTATCAAGGATATCAAATGCTTCCTCCAAGTCCCTTAGGTGATCCTCAGCCTTCTTGGATTTCACAACCATATCGTCTATGTATACTTCCATAGTTTGTCTAATTTGATCTTTGAACATCATATTCACCAGCCTTTGATATGTTGCACCTGCATTTCTTAATCCAAAAGGCATAGCAATATAACAATATAAACCGGCTGGGGTCATAAAAGCCGTATCCTCTTGGTCAGATGGCTCCATCTGAATTTGTTGGAATCCAGATGATGCATCCATAAAGGTTAACAGTTCATGCCCCGCCGTTGCATCCACCATGGAGTCAATGTGGGGTAATGGGAAAGGATCCTTGGGACATGCCTTATTCAAATCAGTGAAATCGACACATACCCTCCACTTTCCGTTTTTCTTTTGAACGACGACCACATTGGCTAGCCATTTTGGATACTTTACCTCTCTAATCATGTTTTGGTCAAAAAATCACACAAGGATAATGTTTTGGTCAAAAATCACACAAGGATAATGTAACCAAACTTGATGAAATCGGGGTATGATACTTGGTTAACTATGAAAGTAAAGGATCACTTCTGTGATAAAGATGCAAAGACACGATGATTTATACGAGGAAAAAGCCCTTGATCAATGAATGATCTCCGGCATAAAAAACCTCGGGTGATGGCAACTACCGATCACCAACTTCAATATAATAAAAATGTAGTTACAACTTCGGATAGTAATGAGCTGAGTACAAGGATCACTGAGTGTCTAAGTGTTTGAGAGTTGTGTCGTATGTCGTGTGTGTTCTTCCGAATGAAGAAGGGTGGTATTTATACATGTGTAGGTGACCTATTTTAGGTAAAATGACTAATTATCAGCTCATTACCCCTTTAGAAATAAAGACAATCTAGCCTAAATTGCTGCCCATAAATCAAGCCTAGTTTCCATATCCTGTGCAACGTCTTTCTTCGATTAAGCTCTTGCCATATTTGTGAAGACGCGTTCCTGGATCATGATGTCTAGAGCATATCCTGCTAGATGTTCCTGCAAAACAATATCGTATTGAGTGGAAATAGCCGTTAGTATGAGGATCACCATAATGTCCCATGATCCTGATCCTGAAGTTCTGCTGAGGATCACTGTCTGCCAAAGAAACAAGGATCACTGGTTAGGATCATGTGTAAGGATCACCTACAATAAAATCCAGCCCTAACAATTGCCCCCAAAATATAAGGAGTTAATTGTAAATAGACGAGTTATATTTTGTTTTGATCTTATCTCTAACGGGCGATTCCGGATAACTAGCCGTTACACATGGACTAGCCGTTGTGATTATTACGCCATAGATGTGACAATCCCTGCAAATCATCATTATAAATAGGAGATAGGGTTAGGATCATTTTAAACTCGAGATATCTTCCCTTTATAATCGCTACCGAAGACTGATCAGGTATCCTCTTCTTCTCTCTTTCCCTTCTTCCTTCTTTTTGCTCTGTTTTTTCTACTCCGTCTCTGTTTCTGTTCCGTCACAAACATGTTGCTCCGGAATTCTCCACACAAGGATTCCAAGAAGGATAGTCCCCTGAAAAGCCAAGGGATCATTAAGGATTCTCCTACGGAGAGATGTTGCTTTACCGATGCTCATGTAGATAGGATTCGTCATTGCTTTTCGGCGGATGCCGTCTTCAAATCCTTCACATCCACTGCCCTGAGTGACTTTACTTCAGATACCTGGGTGATCTTTCCTGCAACTCCATTTATCATAGGATATTCGTATCCTTTTCCAGCCTTCACCCAATCTTTCTTTTCTCTGACCGGCATATCTTATATCCAAGCTATGCCGATGATCTGGAGGGTCTTGTATACCTTCGAGAGGATCATCGAGCAGGAGGGAATTGATTTAGGGATGGCAGAGCTGGCCGCACTTTATGATCTTACCACATTTGGTTCTCATCGATATTTGTTAAAACGGAAGGCCGGGGAAGATCATCCTGTCTTGAAAGTTACCAAAAATGACACAAATTGGAAGCGTCGTTTCTTCTTCGTGAGAAGGGATTCCCTCCCTAATGGGAATGATCTGCCCAAGGAGTGGGCTACTCATGGTAGGATAGAGGATCCTCGAAGGATCACTATCAGTCCTGTCTCCTTTGATAAAGATCACTAATATCTTTTTTCCTTTGCAGCTATTTCCATCGCTCATCTCAAGTTAACCCCTGCTGCAAGAGAAAGAGTTTTAGCTTTTAAAAGGCTTAATCCTGAGGTCAGAAGTTTTCAAGTCACCATCCGAGATTCACAAGAGGTATCCTCCGCATCTGCCACAATGTCAAGTAAGTATCCTTACCAAAAAGTAAGTTTTAGGCAAAAAATATTAAATTAGTTAAGAGACTTATCTTGTTTTGATTGTGTAGGTGCTGGGAAATCCGCTAAGTCTGCCAAATCTGCTTCCTTGTTTGGGATTGATGATCTTGCCAAGGTCACGTCTTCGAAGAAGAAGACTTCGGTTGCTAGTCCTTCTGCTTCAGCCCCTAAATTACCCATTAGGGGTAAGGGAAAGAAGAGGAAAATTTCTGAGGATCTCCAAGGATTTCCCCTTCTCCGTCAGCAATTTCTTGATTCTGTCAACGAGGTCAGGATCACTGGCCCTGTTGGTTATCCTGATGGTTTTTGAGGATCACCCGTGTCTGACGTTATATCCTGTTGTTTTTGCAGAAACTTACTGAAATAGAATCTTATGTTAGCCATGTTGAAGATCAGGATCGCCAGATTGCCGACCTTCACCAAATGGGTGTGCTGAAGGATCTCAAGATCACTGATCTTGAGAAGAAGATCCGGGCTGTTAAGGATGAGGCTGTCAAAGCATTGATTAAGTTCGATTATGAGAAGCATGACATTACTCAGGACGCTAAAGTCTCTGCCGCGATAGCTATGTACAAGATACAACTGCAGATGGCCACGGAGGCTCAGGATCCTTCCTTTGATAAGAGCACATGGGATATTGAAGGCTGGAAGGCAAGGCTAGCAGAGTTGGAGGATGACGATGATGTTGAGGATATCCCTATGCTTGAAGGTGGAGATGCAGAGAAGGATCAGGGTGGAGAAGCTGGTGGTGATGAAGCAGCGAAGGTGTAGGCTGCATGATTGGGCGATGATGGATATTGTTGACTAGGCCGGAGCCCAATTTTTTAGGTTTAGTAATGGTTTTTTGTGGTTGTTGATGGTTTGTGAACAATTATGGTCTGTAATCTTCGAACAATAGTTTTTAGGGTTAAGGATCCTGGATCCTTTGAACAGTAGGTAGGATTGCAAAAGGTGGAGGGATCCTCTGTTTGGGGGATGAAGCCTTTGTGATCCTTCCGCTTTAATTTCCTGCAAAATGCTAAGACCGCATAGACAATGGACACCCTTTGCCAACCCATGTGGACGGGCCACGTTTTGCTGGTAGAAATGTGGGTTGGCAATTTTGACAATCTTTTGAAAGGGTTAATGATCCTTTTGTTCAATAATATAACTTAACTTTTCTGGCTTATCTTGTGTTGTTATCCTTCAATAATCCCCTTATTTCTCAATTGCTATATTTGTTAAAATAACAAGAGTTGACAAAGTGTTTAATAAACTTAGGATATGATCCTGGATCAAATATCCTCATATCGAAAATTCTCAAAGTGTTTTAGTTCAAGGATCATAGGTTCGGTTGTCAAAGTATAAGGGTTGGTTAGGATAACGAGTATAATCAAAAATAGTCAAGGATCATACCTGAGGATCCACGTTAGGATCCTATCCTACAATCAAGACAATCATAGATAAGACTTTGATAGTTAATAAGGATTAGGGACCCTTATATGTTTAGACTTCCAAAACCTGAAAAGTGAGATATAACTTGGGACTAAGCCAATGTAAAAGATAAATTAGTAACTGGGGACATGCCCAAAGTATAACTGAGAATGATCCCAGAGGATCACTGGGGACAAGCCCATAGGATAACTGGGGATGATCCCAGAGGATCACTGGGGACAAGCCCATAGGATAGCTGGGGACAAGCCCAAAGGATCGTATGTAAACTGGAGTATGGCCCTTTCTGGCAACTATCCAAACTTAGTGACATGAAAATGTCAAAACCTTAGCTAACGTGAAAACGTTAGAAACCTTAGGAACGGATGTATGGTGCGTCCACCATTATACGTAGGATCCTAAGTATAGCCAGTACGATGAGGTTGTCAGCCCCGAAAGTGGGTACTGGTCCCAAAGACGTGAACTATACCAGGATCATCGTGCGCTGCTGGCGGAAACTGGGGATAATCCCAAGGATAACTGGGGTTGGACCCAAGGATCTGTGGTGCTTTTGGAGATCTTTGACGATTTGCTGAAGATACCTGAACTATCATAACTCAAATGGTTTGTGAGTAGAGGATGAAGGATACATGATCCTTATCCTTAGGCAAGAAGTAAGAAAATGCAATAGTTTTAGGATAAGCATATTACCAGAGTAAGGATCACCGATATCTCCAGGATCCTTCATGGATACTTCAATGTAAGGATCACATGCAGGAAGGATCATGTTCACATGAAATATTTCTTTAAGTGAACAGCATTCCAGGCTCTTGGTAACAAGTTTCCTTCCATGGTTAGCAACCTGTATGCCCCCTTTCCTGCTTCAGCTTCAATCAAGTAGGGACCTTCCCATTTTGGTGCTAGCTTCCCGTCAGCAGGATTGATAGTATTTTGAAATGCTTTTCTCAACACCATATCTCCAACTTGGAACTTCCTTATCCTGACATTCTTGTTGTAGGCACCAGCCATCCTTTGTTGGTAGCTTGCCATCCTTATCCTAGCTAGATCCCTGTTTTCCTCGATAGTATCCAAATCCTGAGCTAGGATTGTAGCATTTTCTTCAGGATCACGAGCACTTGTTCTGGCAGTTGGGATCACCATCTCTGTTGGGATCACTGCTTCTGCCCCAAATACTAAAGAGAAGGGTGTTTGACCGGTGGCATTCTTGGGAGTTGTCCTATCAGCCCATAGCACATAAGGTAACTCTTCCGCCCATTTCCCTTTCTTGGATCCTAGCTTCTTCTTCAGATTGTTGATGATGATTTTGTTGGATGATTCTGCTTGACCATTGGCTTGTGGGTGAACTGGTGTTGATGTGATCATCTTGATTCCCCAACTGTCACAAAAGTTAGTGGTTCTGCTTCCAATGAATTGGGAGCCATTATCACATACAATTTCAGAGGGAATGCCAAATCTAGTTATAATGTTTCTTTTAATGAAGGATATGACTTCTTTTTCTCTGACTTGAGCGAAGGCTTCAGCTTCTATCCACTTGGAAAAATAGTCAGTCATGGCAAGCATAAATACTTTTCCACCAGGTGCTTTAGGGAGCTTGCCAACTATATCCATTCCCCATCTCATGAATGGCCAAGAGGATGGTATGGGGTGTAGTAATTCAGCTGGTTGGTGAAGGATATTGCTATGTCTTTGGCAAGGATCACACCTCTTAGCATACTCTATAGCATCCCTTTTCATGGTTGGCCAGTAGTATCCTGTTCTAAGGATCCTTGAGAATAATGCCCTGCCCCCAGTGTGGTTTCCACAATCTCCTTCATGGAAGTCCCTCAACACTTCTTTAATTTCAGGATCCTCAATACATCTTAAATATGGTCCTGCAAGGGATCGTTTATATAGCACATTATTCAAGATTGTGAATTGAGATACCTTGATCCTGAAAGCTCTAGGATTTTCTCCCATCGGAATCTCTCCGTTTTGCAAGTATTTCATTATTGGTGGGATCCATGATCCTGAATAAGGTTGAGCTTCTTCACTAGGGATTACTGCAGTATCCTCTACTATTTCCATGGCCACCTGATTTTCAATAGCAGGAGCCAGGATATGGATGATAGGGATACTTATATCTTCTGGAATCTTCAAGGATGATCCTAGGTTGGCCAATGCATCAGCCCCTGTGTTCTCCTCCCTTGGTACCTGTGTCAAGCTAAAAGAAACAAAAGAGAGTGCCAATTCTTTGACTATCTCTAAATATTTGGTTAGTTTTTCTCCTTTAACAGCATAGGATCCGTTAAAGTGATTAGTGATCAATAATGAATCTACATATACGTTAAGATACTTTACCCCCATATCCTTAGCGATTTGTAAGCCAGCAATTAGGGCTTCATACTCAGCCTCATTGTTAGTTGCTTGGAACTCACAGGCTATGGAGTGGGGTATTATGTCCCCCTGTGGCGATTTTAGTAGGATCCCTAGCCCTATGCCTTTGATATTTGAGGATCCGTCAGTGTGCAGGATCCAAGGATCCTTGGTCTCATCTAGCTGCTGGACCTCCAATTCTGCTTCCTTTTGTAGATCACTACTGAAATCAGCCACAAAGTCAGCTAGTGCTTGAGATTTAATGGCTGTTCTTGGTTCGTATCTTATATCATGGGCACCAAGCTTCACTGCCCACTTAGCCATTCTCCCTGACATGTCCGGTTTCCTGAGGACATTCTTAATTGGAAAATTAGTCTTAACAACAATAGTATGGGTTTCAAAATAATGCCTTAACTTAGTCGATGCCATGATTAATGCAAGGATAAGTTTTTCGAGGTGTGAGTACCTGGATTCGGCATCAAGTAGACTTTTACTTACATAGTAGATAGGATATTGTGTACCTTCGTGATCCTTAACAAGGACAGCACTTACAGCGGTAGAGGATACCGCTAGATATAAGGATAACACATCTCCTTTTTCCGGTTTTGCTAATGCTGGTGCTGAGGACATATACTCTTTTAGGGCTTGTAAAGCATTCTCATGCTTCTCAGTCCATTCGAACTTCTTATTCTTCCTTAGGATATCGTAAAATTCTCTGCATTTTTCTGAGGATTTCGATATGAACCTGTTCAAAGCTGCTATCCTGCCTGTCAGTCTTTGAACATCCTTGGCATTGGCAGGAGATTTGATATTTATTAATGCTTTGATTTGTTCCGGGCTTGCTTCAATGCCCCTCTGGGTTACCATGTATCCTAAGAACTTTCCTGCCTTAACACCAAAATGGCATTTTGAAGGATTAAGTTTCATGTTGTAATGATCAAGGATATCGAATGCTTCTTCTAAGTCCTTTAGGTGATCCTCAGCTTTCTTTGACTTGACCACCATATCATCTATGTACACCTCCATAGTTTTTCCAATTTGATCTTTGAACATCATATTTACCAGCCTTTGATATGTTGCACCTGCATTTCTTAGTCCAAAAGGCATGGCAACATAACAATATAAACCGGTTGGGGTCATAAAGGCTGTATCCTCTTGGTCAGATGGTTCCATCTGAATTTGTTGGAATCCAGATGATGCATCCATAAAGGTCAGCAGTTCATGCCCCGCCGTTGCATCCACCATGGAGTCAATGTGGGGTAATGGGAAAGGATCCTTGGGACATGCCTTATTCAAATCAGTGAAATCGACACATACCCTCCACTTTCCGTTTTTCTTTTGGACAACAACCACATTGGCTAACCATTTTGGATACTTTACCTCTCTGATCATACCTGCTCGAAGTAGTCTCTCTACTTCTTCTTGGATAATGGCATTCCTTTCTGGTGCAAACTTCCTCCTTTTTTGATGGATTGGTTTGATAGACCTGTCAATGCCAAGTTTGTGAGTAATAATATCCTTAGATATACCTGTCATATCTTCATGTTTCCAAGCAAAGGTAGATTTTCTTCTTTTGAGGAAGGATATCATGTCTTCTTTCATCTTGCCAAGGATCCCTGATCCGATATAGATTTTTGATTCAGGATCACTAGGATCCAAGAGGATTTCATCTACATCTTGTTCCCTTGCCTCCAAGACATTCCTTGGAGGATACTGTAATTGCTATTGCTCCCTTGGCTTCGAGGTTGGCTTCATAGATGAGGTATAACAATCCTTAGCCTCTTGCTGATCACTGTCGATCTTGATTATCCCCCATGGGCTAGGGAGCTTCACACATTGATGGTAGGTAGATGGAACTGCTTTCATGTCATGTATCCAAGGCCTGCCAAGGATAACGTTGCAACAAGATAAACAGTCAATAACACAAAATTTTTGGTAATTATGTAATCCTTCCACGTAAATTGGGAGTTTGATGTCCCCCAGAGTTTTCTTCGTTTCCCCACTGAATCCAACAAGCACGGAGGATCTTGGTATGACGTCTGATTCTGGGATTCCCATCTTCTTCAAGACATCAAGCTGAATAATGTTCACTGAGCTCCCTCCGTCAATAAGGATCCTGCGGACAAAATGATTAGAGATAAAGAGAGTGATAACTAAGCTATCATGGTGAGGATCCTGAATGTTAATGCGATCATCCTCATCAAATGTTATCATCTTCCCTTCTGAGACACTTGAGATTCTAATAGGCCTTTCTCCATTATCCATTTTTGATTCTTTTGCATGTCTTTTGGCCGCTGAAAAGGATGTACCACAAATGTCTGATCCTCCGGATATGAAGTTAATTACTTGTGCGTTTGCCGGAGGTGCTGGAGCCTTTTCAGGGATCCTTTCAGGATCCTGGGTCCTTTGCTTTTTTCTCCCCAACAATTCTTTTAGATGCCCCTTGCTTAGCAGGTATCCAATTTCTTTTCTTAAGGCTATGCAATCTTCAGTTAGATGCCCGAAATCCTCATGGTATGCACACCATTTGGACTTATCCTTAGTCCCGGATGGTTTATCATTCTTCCTGGGCCATCTGGCTTTTTCACCTAGATCCTGCATTGCAAGGATCAGTTCATGATTATCAACGGAAAAACAATATTCTGAGATTGGAGGATATTCTTCATCATCCTCTTCTTGGTCAACAGCATGCACATTCTTGTTCTCGTTTCTATGGTAGGATTTGAACTTGTTGCTTTTGAAGGAGGATCCTTGCTTATCTTGTTTTGAGGATCCTACTTGTCTTTCCTGGATCCTCTTGTCGTCCTCTAGCCGGATAAACCTGAGTGCTCGAGTTCTTACTTCATCTAAATTCCTGCATGGTGTCATAACAAGATCATCATAGAATAATGAATCCTTAAGCAGTCCCATTTTGAAGGCTTCAACAGCCGTAGCCATATCCAAGTTGGGAATGTCCAAGGATTCTTTACTAAATTTAGTTATATAATCCCTTAATGATTCGTTATGATTTTGAGTTATCCTGTACAAATCACTAGTTAATTTTTCAAATTTTCTACTACAAGAGAATTGGTTATTGAATAAATTAACTAAATTGGCAAATGAAGTAATAGAGTAAGGGGGAAGACTTAGCAGCCACTTAAGAGCTGATCCAGTAAGAGTAGATCCAAATCCTTTACATAGGCATGCTTCCTTCAATTTTTCTGGGATAGGATTGATCTCCATCCTCTCCCTGTATTGTGCTATATGCTCCTCCGGATCCGTTGTGCTATCATACAACTTCATGGTAGGGATATGGAACCTTTTGGGTACCTCTGCGTCACAAATTGGTGGTGCAAAACGGGATACCTTGTGGCTTCCATCCGCAATCTCTGGGATAGGCTTGACTACCCCTGGAACACTTGAGATCATGTCCTTTAGTTTCTGTAATTCCCTGGTCATAGCATGGTTGGTACCTGTATCCTGCATGAATCCAAGGTTAGTAGTAGGATAGTTATTTAAAGTGTTACCTCCCATTGGGTTCAAGTTGGGGAATCCATATTGCTGGGATGCTGGAACAACGGAGGGACCAGTGGAAGCAATGGTCTGCATTGGAATGAAGTCCCCTTGATGGACATCTAGACTTCCTGTTTGCAAATTTTTTAGGGATCCTGGCATCTGGAAGGATCCTGGTATCTGGGATGATCCTGGAACGAAGGAGGATCCTTGAACCTGGGATGATCCTGGGACGAAGGAGGATCCTTGAACCTGGGATGATCCTGGAACAAAGTAGGATCCTGGAAACTGCTGTGTTTCCGGATAGGCTCCCGAATTCCTGAAGGATCCCATATACTGAGGATAGGATCCTACTGGCTGAAAATGTGAGCCTGATGTCTGAGTCATTGCTGCCGAGTTGAGATGTGACCCTCTTGACTCCCCTATAATTTGCACGTCCGGGATCCCTGATGGCTGGGAGGTGATCATTGGAGTATCAAAGCTCAAGGATTTGGGCATCAGTGGAGAATGATCCTCTGCCGCTTTCTTTTGTCTTTTGAGATCTCCAATTTCCCTGAGGATCCTTTCGTTAGTTTCATCTTGCCGCTGCATACGATCCTTCATCTGCAAAATTAAAGCAAATACATCACTAGTACTGGGAATAGAAGAATTCATAGCAGAAGAAGATAGAGGTTTAAAGGAAGTGGGAGTTGATCTCTTCTCAGTATTTTTCTGAGATCCTGCCGGTGGAGGAGGCAAGGTGATCTGTGATGAAGTGACCGCAGACATCGCCGTGGACGTATTCTTCAATGATGAAGCCATGTAACTCTCTGAAATGATTTCGAACAAAAGATTTTCTTATGAATGAAAGCACCAATTGCCCCACGGTGGGCGCCAAAACTGTTTTGGTCAAAAATCACACAAGGATAATGTAACCAAACTTGATGAAATCGGGGTATGAATGCTTGGTTAACTATGAAAGTAAAGGATCACTTCTGTGATAAAGATGCAAAGACACGATGATTTATACGAGGAAAGCCCTTGATCAATGAATGATCTCCGGCATAAAAAACCTCGGGTGATGGCAACTACCGATCACCAACTTCAATATAATAAAAATGTAGTTACAAACTTCGGATAGTAATGAAGCTGAGTACAAGGATCACTGAGTGTCTAAGTGTTTGAGAGTTGTGTCGTATGTCGTGTGTGTTCTTCCGAATGAGGAAGAGTGGTATTTATACATGTGTAGGTGACCTATTTTAGGTAAAATGACTAATTATCAGCTCATTACCCCTTTAGAAATAAAGACAATCTAGCCTAAATTGCTGCCCATAAATCAAGCCTAGTTTCCATATCCTGTGCAACGTCTTTCTTCGATTAAGCTCTTGCCATATTTGTGAAGACGCGTCCTGGATCATGATGTCTAGAGCATATCCTGCTAGATGTTCCTGCAAAACAATATTGTATTGAGTGGAAGTGCCGTTAGTATGAGGATCACCATAATGTCCCATGATCCTGATCCTGAAGTTCTGCTGAGGATCACTGTCTGCCAAAGAAACAAGGATCACTGGTTAGGATCATGTGTAAGGATCACCTACAATA